>NC_140954.1:125133622-125706122 GCF_014529385.1 Adiantum capillus-veneris | reverse complement strand
ATGAGGCAGAAAGAGCCATGGGGGAGACCCCTGATGAAGATGTGAATGATGACTATGAAGATGTGAATGATGAAGCTAAAGCAGAGGAGAGCAACAACGACATCAACACTACAGAGACCCAGTATGGACCCTTGCTACATGTAGATACGGTTGTTCCGGTAATGTCTATTCAAGTATGGAAAAATATGTTCAGCTTCTAACTACTTATATGTACTTGTCAACTTTTACAGAGGTTGATTATCTTGGACGTCAATGGATTGCTGCTGATGCGCGTGCCTCTCGGTGACACAGAACCCTTTGAGGATTTGCAAACGTTTCGGATGGGAACTTGTCGAGTCGTGGTTCGTCCAGGAACCAAGGAATTTATTCAGTTTCTTCTTCCGCGCTTAAGAGTTTCCATATGGTCTTCAATGCAAAGGCAAAACTTGTCGCCACTAGTTACAATAGTTTGCAGTGTATGCGACGCTCACACATCAGATTTTGCCTTTTTGTATGATCAAAGAAAGCGTTACCGTTGAGGGCCACTACCACCCTAAAAAACCACACTTACCTCTTTTGTACAAACCGTTTAGCCAAATTGGTGTACCCTTTGATGCAACTAATACACTACTGATTGATGATACTCCTGAAAAGGGAGAACTAAATCCGCCGGGAACAACTATCTTACCACCTTCTTTCGAGGGGCATTCCTTCGATTTTTACCTTGAAGACATTCTGATTCCATACTTACAGAAATTGTATCTCAGTACATTGTTCACGGACGAGTTTGTACTTTCTAATGAATTAAGATGACTCTTCTATCATGTCTTTGTCTTTTCTAACATTGAGAGAGAGAGAGAGAGAGAGAGAGAGAGAGATTTGACATGGTAAAGAAATGTATTTCAAGCACACTTTTTCACAGGGCACAATTGACAAATGAGCTCAATAAACTTCATGTATTGAAAGTCATTTGTATACACTTGGGTTCACAAGAATATCTGTTACATTGAAACTACTTCAACCCGACCATCCAACACTTTGCACAAAATATCTTTTTCCCTTCGCCGCATCACCTTACGGCCAGCTAGGAAAAAGGAAAAATCTGATAGGTCCCTGTCCATTGACTCTTCAATTATGTCATGCCGCAAATGCTGAAGACTGCATAGCTCCCTTATTGTAACCACCAACAGTAGGCCATGCTCTTTATCAATCACTTCCACATCCACAGTAGGATTATCTTCCAAACCTGCAGGAACCTGGTCCATAGGAATGTACTTACCATTGAGAATTTGTGATCGCATATACCAAAACGAGAGTAACAGTGATTGGCTTGCAATCATGTACTTGACAGCTAGAGTATCAAGCGCGACCTCGCACCGTAAACCAATCTCTTCCTTTACATACCATCCTCTGTCAAGAAGTTTGTCACAGGATGACTGCTGAAATGACTTGCACATGAACATAGTTTTCATAACACGGATGTTGTAGCTATGAAACAACTCTATGAAGAGTGCAACAGGACAACAGTTTGCAATTCTAACCAGTTTGGTGGGAATAGAGCTACGTAGAGACCTCTGTATATCCTTGTAGAGCTTACTTCGCATTGCCTCCACCATTGTTTCCTCGGGAACTGGCCAATCCACAGTGTTCCAATCGGTTGGTAGAGGCACTTTCACCAACATGCCATTCTTATTCCCTGAGCTAAGTTGATAGAAGTGGTCATAAAAAAATATTCCCTCATCAGCCAGTCTTTTGCTGCTCCTCCCTGAATATTGTAGAGAACCAATGTGGGCATGAACAACATGGAAGAGGCCTATTATGCACTCCACAGGCTCCCATTGCTCATAAGAAGAGGGATAAACATCTGCAATATATATAAGAAGAGTTAAAATAAGAGTATCAATAAGTAAAAATAACAAATCTAATGTAATTGAGCTGTGAAGAATGGAGACATTGCTCATAACAAGCGGGAGAAACATTGCAAAATATATAAGAAAAGTTATAATGAGAGTATCAGTAAGTTCACATGTCAAGAGTACTTACAATTGCAACGTGGTTGATGTATATCTGATACATTTCCACCGTTTGCTATCACCTCTGGATGGGTAAACACATGTTGAACAAGAACTTACTTTACAGATCTTTTGCCGATTTCAACTTTGAAATCCAACACTCTGGCCTTCCATGCTGAGCGGTAAACGTTGATACCACTAGACCTCTTGGGTCTTCTTGGTTGCATGAGGACCCATGAACCTTTGTTTATCCTTTGTCCAACCCATTGGTTCTCTGCACTTATTGAAGTTGATATTGTAATTGAGGATATGCTACTACTTGGCCTTCTAGGCAAAGTGCAGCTGTTGGTTGTTGGTGTGAGAGACAGTAAACACCTGGAGCTTCTTGGGCGAGAAGACGTGGAAGCCATAGCTCTCAGAGAAAAGCTTTAGTGGAGGGAGATTCACTTTGAAAGCATTCTAATGGAGGGAAAGTGTTTTAGAATTCCAATGTGCGGGCTTAATGGTCACCCTCCAGTACGTTAATGACCATAAGAGAATATCAGAAGTGGGACCACATGCAAGCACCTAAAAGCTCGGTAAAAGGAAGGAAATTACGATGCTACAATCCTAGATTCGTAAAAGTTTTATGCTATTTTCCTATTTTTTGAGTCTTTCCACGTACTTTCCTACGTAACGTAGCCTTCGTGCTCATTGGACGCACTCTATTTTTCTCTCTCTTCATATGGCCCTCCAAATGACCTCTGAAATTTCCTAATGTCTGCAAACGCAGCAAACTGGCAAAATTCAGATGACCAAAACGTGCATGCCAAAGTTTTGCATCTGAAATAGCCCTTGAATCTGCAACAACATTTGCAAAATTTTGTCCACACTTGTCATACAAAGTGAGCTTATACAGCCCACGGCACAAAAGCCTAGATGCAACAATTTCATCACCAAAATTGAGATCATGAACTGTACATCTGTCATCCACAAATTTGACTACAAGTCCAAGTCTAGCAAGTGCGGATACAGACAAGAGATTCTTCTTGATCCCAGGTACATAAAGTGCATCAACAAGTGTGAAGGAACTGCCATTAGCAGCAGTGAGCACAATCTTTCCAACTCCTTGAACTGGATAAGAGGCATTGTTGGCACAAGTGACTGAATTCCCATGAGGGACAGACTCGAGAGAGGTAAGCAATTCACAATGTGAGGTAATGTGCTTTGTAGCACCACTGTCGAAATATCACACATGTGAATCTGCAGCAACTGACAAGCATGCATCATGGACAACAGGATTGTAAGTGCACTCTGCGCTAAAAGCCCATTCTGCATCAACATTAGCATTACAGTCTCCTTTCACAGAAGACTCAACAATGGCTGCATTTGTAGTGGAACCAGCATTTGGAGTGGAACCACCCTCTTTATTCTTAGCCTCTTTGGCCTTCAACTTAGGACACGACTTGATCAAGTGATCATTGGCTTTACAATAATGGCAACACATCTTCTTTTTGCCCTTATCACCAGAATTTCCAGACGAAGTACTGCCAGCAGAAGCATTAGGAACATAATTTTTGCCACTCACAGTAGAACTATAAGAAGTGGCTGCATTACTATTACCACCCTTTCTTTGAGAAGCAATAAAAGCCTGTTCAACTGCACACTGCCTAGTCCTGTTTTTTCTAGAAAGTGACTCTTGCAACAGGAATGTGCATAATGCATCAAACTTGACAACTTCAGGATTTCCTTGGGTCATCAGTCTCCAAGTACTAGCAAAAGTCTGGTAGGAATCTGGTAAGGCATCAAGAAAAATCTGCACAAGGGAACTGTCTGAAATGAATTCACCTGCAGAAATAAGCTGCTAATTGATATCCTTGACACTAGCAAGGAAAGTGTCCATATCATCTTCCTCATGCATAATCTTCGACTCCAGCTCTTTATGCAGCAAAGCAATTTAGCCTCATTGCGGCTTGCATAAAGACCTGCTAAAATATCCCAAGCCTGTTTTGCAGATTTTGTTGAACGGATGTGAGGAACAATGGTGCGCTTCACAGACAACACAATCAATGCATGAGCCTGCGCATCCTTAACATCCCAACGAGCTTGTTCTGCCATAGGCAAAACAACTCTAACAGCTGCAATCCTTGCAGCAAGACCTGCAACATCCTCAACATCGCCTACATCCTCAGAACCAGGACGTACATCAATGCCCTGCACAACGTTCCAGACACCCTTTGACACAAGAACATGTTGCATCATATAAGCCCACATAGGGTAGTTATCCCCATCCAACCTGTCCTCAGCAGCAAACATCTTGAACACATCTGTGTTGTTGTTGTCAGTCATGGTAAATGCTGAACCTGATGTGAAAACTGCCCAAAAATAGGAGAAACGGAGCGGGAACAACCTGTGCTATATAGCACAAATCGTAGAAGACTATAAGGCACCCGTTATGCAGAAAACGGCCATGCTCTTCGAACTCTCCCAAAATTTTTGTCGACCTGCGAACGCTCGCCAAAGATCACTGAAATCGGAGAAAGTGAGCAGGCGTGTGCTGGAGCAGCTGGCGACTAAGCCCGAGAGGACGTGACCTGCTCTGATACCAATTGTTGGAATTAGGGTTGCAGAGAAACGCACACAGCTTGGAGAAGACGAAGGAGGCTCAAGGCACACAATAGAGAGTGTGTTACTTAGTGTGCAATGGAAAGATAGGTAGCCATAGAGTGATGGGCGTTGACGGGAGCAAAGCGAACCTCGAACCCCCGACGGCCTCTAAAACACCGGGGACCGAATGGCGCACCTCGAGCCTATCACGGTAAAGCGAACAGGGGGCACCACCTAGCTTTAGCGGCTAGGATGCAAACAACACACCACCATAAAAAAGTTTTCATCCAAGAGAGATGGATGCTTGGGAGTAATGATGAAGAGGAAAGGGAATGAGATCAAGTGAGAGAGAGAGAGAGAGAGAGAGAGAGAGAGAGAGAGAGAGAGAGAGAGAGAGAGAGGGAGGGGGTATAGCGGTTTAGTACTTAGGCACCACAAAAGGATGGCGAATCCGTACACCCTTCACACATACACAAGCTCACTCCAAACACAAGACTAGGTGGCGATTCCGCACACCTCACATGGGCAAAACATTGCAAGAAAACATACTCACAAAACCTCAAGCTTTATTTAGAGAATAAGGCGATGAAATGGGGAGCATAGGGTAGGGGAATGAGAAGGGAGAGCATGGTAGAGCACATGGCGGATAGGTGGGAGTTGATGGCGAAGACTCGCACGAGGGTTATGGCCATCATCCTTCATTTAGTTGCCCTTCATCTTCCATAGCCCAAGGGTGTAGAGGCCATGCTCAAGACGAGCATGGTGATTGCGGTGATGGTGATGGTGATGGTGTGGGTGTGTGTGTGTGCACTAGGCACACACAGTGCATAGTGTGTTCTTTGGTGATGGTGTGTGTTTAGTGTGATAGTGACCCCTCTTTATATAGGGGAGGAGGGGGGAGAAATTCTAGAATTTAGAAATGAAGAAATCATTATCTACATAGGCCATGTGACTGTGGGCCCCACTTGTCTGGCTGTGTGTATATGTGCCAGAACAGCAGTCTCATGAGAGAGAGACTAAGAGAGAGAGATGAGTTGATGAAAAAAAGTGAGAGGTGACATGGAGAATAAAGTAATTACAAGAGGGGAGAGAGAGGAGTGTGTTAAGAGGTGAATCTGTGTGCAGATGTGTGTGAACACAAGAAAATCAGGTAACCACTGGGTGGGGATGGGTCTGTGGGCACCTTTTTCAATGAAACTGAGTGTGTGTGAGTGTGGGGGAGGCCATCTGGTTACAAGACAAGAGAGATTTCGAATTTTAGAGAGAGAGGGGGGTATTTGGATCATGGGAGAGTGTAGGAGAGAGAAAAGGGGGGTGGGGTATACTGTTTTGGAAGATAGCATAAGTTGCATGTGAGTTAGGGTGCATTATTGGTGAGTTATAATGCATTATTGGTGAGAGGTGGGGTAGCTTGAGGGGAGAGAGAAAGGAGAAAGGACAAGGGGAAGAGAGAGGGGGTTGACCTTTTGAGTGGAGGAGAGGAAAAGGGACACCCGGCGGGGCAGCAGTGAAGAAAAAGGAGGCAAGGTGGGGATGGGCTGCCCCGCAGGTATGAGGTGGCCTATTTTACCTTTCTCATATATTTACATAATCATACTTTATTTTTTCTTACTTTTTCCAATGCCTTTTATCACTCCCTCCCTAAGAGGGGGTTTTCATGGGGTGGGGACGAGAGAAGAGGGGTATGGGAGCTTGGCTTGTGAAAAGCCCCCAACATTAGCCCTCCCCTTTTGGCTAGAGGCATTCATGCCTCTAGCTCATTTGTTTCTTCTTCCGCTTAGCTGTAGGATCCGATATCGAGTTGCCTTCTGAACTAGCCATTCCATTTGGCCATTGGTGAGATATCTGGGATATTCATGAATCTGTAACAGGTCCGGGTGATAGATTGTTCCTTGGAATAGTGTCGGTTGATTAAAGGGGAAGCCCATGGCTTCCTGAACTTTGTGCCAGTGTTCTCCTGGATCCCAAGTGAAAAATAAGATCATTGTCTGCATTGTCCGAAGAATAAAATTTGCATGCCAAATTGGACCAAATTTGTAACCACCAGTAGCGAGAGGGGAAATGAGCATCTTGGCTCCTGCAAAGACAGAACCGAAAATTATGATTCCCAAGAGTGTACCAAGAATCCACCATATATGGCCGCCTTGTTGGTGTGGTGAGCTCAAGTTGTCTTCAGAGTCCTGCTTACTGCCATGACTAGAAAAAACTGCAAGCATATCATGCTTCTTTTGGGTGTGCTCAAACATGTCAGCTTCCTTTACCGATGCTAATAGCAAGCCACCTACCTTGCGGCTTAAATTCAAGCGTAATCCACTTACCTTTCTCCAAAGAGAGGATGCACTATTTGTAAAAAATTGTACCAAATTGCGAATGAGGTCTTCATTCTTGCATTCTATCAGGCTTTTGTCTATCCATGGCTCCTTTGCTCTTATCTCCATACTGATCTTCTCTCTATATGTTAGAGCAGCTAGCCATAGCCATAGGTCTGATGCATCCCATGCAAACACAATGCTGTGCTGTGGAGGAGTTTGGAACATCCTTAAAAGGTTGGCAGCATATTGATATCAAACTTACTCTGAACACCCTCACATAAACTGGAGGCATTACCCATCTCCAAGTTTATAACACCCTTCAGTAGACTAGAGGCATTACCCATCTCCAAGTCTATAACACTACACAATAAAGTTTTACTCGGCTGCCAAGCCTCTGGAGAAATATCCAACTCCAAACCTTCAGTCATACTTACCTCTTCGTTATGGTCCTTAAGTGAAACTGCCTTGATGCAAGATTCCTTTAGCTTGCTACACTGTCCTTGGTCCATGATGGTGCACAGGCTTCCGTTTTCAAAGCCCTCCCCTTTGCTTGATATGTTGTCCACCTTTTGCAAAGCCTTGCTAGCAGGCTGGTCTTCCTCTTCTCTTGTATCTTTCATGACCTTTGAATTCCTCTTACTCTGACGAGGCCTAATCAACACTTTACACCTTCTTACCCTTACTGCCCAATGTTGTCGATTCATCGCTTTGGTGCCTATTTCATTCGAGGTTAAAGATGTACTCACATTTGTAACACAATTTTCTTGACTTACCTCCCCCACCTGGGTAGCATCTTTTGATTCTTTAACCTCTTGTTCCACTGCTTCAGTTCTTTGAATAGTCTTCTTACTTGATCCTTCTTCTGTTACACTCATCTTGACCTCTTCTGCAAGACCAATGATACTTGGTGTGCGGGTACCAATTGGTGGTGGGCGTAGGATGATTGTAAGTGGTGATTGTGGTGGTGGTTGCATTGGTGACTGGCGTCGAATTGGTGTGGCCAGCTGTGGTTGCACCACTGGTGGTGTGATTTGAACAGGTGGGATTGGTTGCCTGAGTGGCGGTGGTCTTGCTCTTGGTGGAGAGATCTGATTCTGTCTCCCCCCTCTATTGAAATTCTGCCTCCTCGGGTGTGGGCAGTAGTACATTTCATGACCATCTTCCCCGTAGTTGTCACAGTGGTACTCTGGGTTCTTCCTTCGTTGTCCTCTTCCTTGTTCTGGGTTCCTGCCAGGTGCATGCCCTTGCTGCACCAGATGCACAGATAAACTCTCTAGTTGGGTGGTGATACGACTCAGTAGGTCTTG
Source organism: Adiantum capillus-veneris (assembly GCF_014529385.1). Classification (NCBI taxonomy): domain Eukaryota; kingdom Viridiplantae; phylum Streptophyta; class Polypodiopsida; order Polypodiales; family Pteridaceae; genus Adiantum; species Adiantum capillus-veneris. The sequence continues at coordinate 125,697,926 of NC_140954.1, read as the reverse complement.
CTCTTCTGATGCCTCCTGCGGTTGGACTCTATGATTGGCTGTTGCAGTCACTGGGGTTGGTTGGGCCGAGCTTGTTTCCTCTGACTCGTTTACTCTTGCTTGCATGCGTAGCTTCTTGTCTTTAAGGCGGGCTACTTCGACTGCAACTCATATGTTGCAGGAAACCTTCCCTTCACCTTCTCTCTAAGAGGCGACCATAGACCAGCAATGAAACGGTCCTTCTTTAGGAAACTAGGCGCTCCTTCACCTTCCTCCAGCGAGGCAACCCATCTCTCCCATAAGTCCACAAATTTAGACTCGTAGGTGGCATACTCCAGCAGGCCTCCCTGCTTTAATTCTGTCAGTAACTGCCATAGCCTCTCCGAGGTTGTGCCTCCACCAAACCTCTTTACAAAAGCAGCCATTAACACATCCCATGCATTCTTGGTGGCCTGGGGCAATGCATTATACCAGGACTTGGCCTCTACTTTCATCAGTAGAGGAAAAATTCTAAGTCGTGAAGTGTCGTCATCTTTGTTGGAGACGATACAAGCAATGTCGAAATCATCCAAAAAGTCGGTGGTGAGATCCTCTCCCTTCTTTCCACTGAACGTGGGGAAAGAAACACTTGCCATGGTAGTGACTCAGCAAATTACAAACCTTTTTTTTTCTTTTTTTTAACATTACATTAATAGTAGCGGCTCATAGCAGCTTTTTACAGGGGTGGGTGGATAGGTTAAAACAAGATAAAGATAGAAACATTAAAGGAATGATGGTAATCTAATATGGGGAGAATGATAGGGTTCGGGGAATTGAGGATTTCTCCTAGTACCGCCGCACCGAATAGGTGTACGATCTTCTGTTGGTAGAAGACTTTCCTATGTACATAGATATTCACATGCATATGCTGCAAGAATCTGAACGGGAATGCCGTTGGCCCGTTTTCCATCATGCACAGAGGATAAAATACTTACTTATACTCTTACCGTGCCCGTGTTGATGAGTCGGCACATCCACAATAGGTCGTCGCCTTTCATGGGCTCTACCTTTCCTTCGTTGCTCAGCACGTACGGGGTGATGGCGACGCGTCTAACCACTCCCAGCCTCTTGGCTAGCAACAATTGCAGGTAATTTCCGTAGTCGGCATGTTGCATGAATTCTACTCCATTCACTTGCAACTCGTCCCCAACCCACTGGGTTTCTCCGGTGGTAGAGAGCTTCTTCAGGATAAGTTGTATAGGGAGAGGAGGAAGATCCTCCACTCTCTTTCCAAAACAGCGAGAGCAGTAGCCGAACCACTCTTCTCTAGGACATGGGAATCTTCTTACCACTTCTTCTTCCGGATTGTCGAAGTGGATTGGTAGCACTCGCATGCGTCGTGCAAATCGGTAGGCGACCTTTCGTCGCTTAGCTTCGGATGACTTTCTCTTTGGAAAACTGGGTACAACCCAGCTTTCTGAGCTTGAAGCACTTGCTTGGCCAGATGCTTCTCCCTTCCGGGTCATGTGTTTCCAGACTGGCTTATCTTCTCCTTGCCTTTGGCTCGAGCAGCCCCTTTAGGCCACTTTGGAGTTATAACTTTGACTGTAGTTTCTTTACGGAAAAAAGGTCTCACCGTTTGCTTCCCTTCCTTGATGTGAATGACTTCTTTGCGATGAATGTCGATGTAGATGACTTCAGCCCTTTCGCTGCCTTCGTTGCTGGCACTCATTGACAGTGTGCCTTGGTTGACAACAATGATGGCACTTCACCGACCTCCCACCTGATGCTCTCAATTTATAGTTAGAACGAGTGACATGAGATGGTGAATTTACCTCTTGAATGTTGACGACACTGCAGCCTGGCAGTAGCACCTCAATGAAGGCGGCTAGTGCCTCCTTCGTCTCTTCTTCTTCCGTCCTCCAGTTAAAAAATTCCTTCAGCCATTCGTCCATGATTGATAGTGGGCGTCACTTTCAGCATTGTAAACTGAAGGGTCTTAGAAAGCCCTCCTGAGTGGGGGCACCAAATGATGGGAGCAAAGCGAACCCCGAACCCCCGACGGCCTCTAAAACACCGGGGACCGAATGGCGCGCCTCGAGCCTGTCACGGTAAAGCGAACAGGGGGCACCACCTAGCTTTAGCGGCTAGGACGCAAACAACACACCACCATAACAAAGTTTTCATCCAAGAGAGATGGATGCTTGGGAGTAATGATGAAGAGGAAAGGGAATGATTTCAAGTGAGAGAGAGAGAGAGAGAGAGAGAGAGAGAGAGAGAGAGAGAGGGAGGGGGTATAGCGGTTTAGTACTTAGGAACCACAAAAGGATGGCGAATCCGCACACCCTTCACACATACACAAGCTCACTCCAAACAAAAGACTAGGTGGCGATTCCGCACACCTCACATGGGCAAAACATTGCAAGAAAACATACTCACAAAACCTCAAGCTTTATTTAGAGAATAAGGCGATGAAATGGGGAGCATAGGGTAGGGGAATGAGAAGGGAGAGCGTGGTAGAGCACATGGCGGATAGGTGGGAGTTGATGGCGAAGACTCGCACGAGGGTTATGGCCATCATCCTTCATTTAGTTGCTCTTCATCTTCCATAGCCCAAGGGTGTAGAGATCATGCTGAAGACGAGCATGGTGATTGCGGTGATGGTGTGGGTGTGTGTGTGTGCACTAGGCACACACACAATGCATAGTGTGTTCTTTGGTGATGGTGTGTGTTTAGTGTGATAGTGACCCCTCTTTATATAGGGGAGGAGGGGGGAGAAATTCTAGAATTTAGAAATGAAGAAATCATTATCTACATAGGCCATGTGACTGTGGGCCCCACTTGTCTGGCTGTGTGTATATGTGCCAGAACAGCAGTCTCATGAGAGAGAGATGGATTGATGAAAAAAAGTGAGAGGTGACATGGAGAATAAAGTAATTACAAGAGGGAGAGAGGGGAGTGTGTTAAGAGGTGAATCTGTGTGCAGATGTGTGTGAACACAAGAAAATCAGGTAACCACTGGGTGGGGATGGGTCTGTGGGCACCTTTTTCAGTGAAACTGAGTGTGTGTGAGTGTGGGGGAGGCCATCTGGCTACATGACAAGAGAGATTTCGAATTTTAGAGAGAGAGGGGGGTATTTGGATCATGGGAGAGTGTAGGAGAGAGAAAAGGGGGGTGGGGTATACTGTTTTGGAAGATAGCATAAGTTGCATGTGAGTTAGGGTGCATTATTGGTGAGTTATAATGCATTATTGGTGAGAGGTGGGGTAGCTTGAGGGGAGAGAGAAAGGAGAAAGGACAAGGGGAAGAGAGAGGGGGTTGACCTTTTGAGTGGAGGAGAGGAAAAAGGACACCCGGCGGGGCAACAGTGAAGAAAAAGGAGGCAAGGTGGGGATGGGTTGCCCCACAGGTATGAGGTGGCCTATTTTACCTTTCTCATATATTTACATAATCATACTTTATTTTTTCTTACTTTTTCCAATGCCTTTTATCACTCCCTCCCTAAGAGGGGGTTTTCATGGGGTGGGGACAAGAGAAGAGGGGTATGGGAGCTTGGCTTGTGAAAAGCCCCCATCAGCGTATATACAATGCACGGGGGAAAAAACCTCCTAAAGAGGAAAAAAATGCCCCGGCGGTCCTAGTGTGTTCACACACATCACTACCACATGTATATGGTAACACTTTTCGGCGATGAAATTTGTTGATGTTAGTCTCCATAGCTTCATGGTTCCTTGGGGAACCTTGCCATATGGTTTTTGTTGGCTTTGGCTTCGCTGGAGCTCCGTTTGGCAATTTGTCACTTTGGAAGCTCCTGTGGTTGCATTTGCATGCCGTCGATGACTTCTGGTGGTCTACCACCATAGGACTTGGTTGTTGATGGTCTAGGCAAGCCGCTCGTGAAGTTTGGTGGCAAATAGACATCAGGTTAGGCCGTAAGAGCCAGTTTGACGCTTTGTGTGTCCGATGCCGTTTCTGAAGCTTAGTCCCGTTTTGGGTCGCCTTATGGCCATGTGGGCTATATAGCCTTGTAGAGCATGTCTAGATGCTCCTACCCATGAGTTTTGGTAGCATTTGGGCGACTTTCCACCGATTTACCACTTGGTGGCCTCTTGCCCGCTCTAGAAGTTAGGTTTTTTCCCGTTGGTTTTTTTGCCGCCTTTCTGCATTCAAGAGTGGTCTCCTATGCTAGGGTAAACCCCCTATGAATCCTTATTGCTATTGGGTTAGCCGTTAGGTGGCTACCTCTACCTGTAGGTCTCTACTGCCCGTTCCCTGTGTGAACTCTACTCTAGTTTTTGCGATAAAACATCAAACATACGCGAAAAGCTCAAGGTGGTGGGCCTACCTCTCATATCTGGAACTTTTCGGGTGATCGTGCGTGTCGTAGAAGCAGCTGGAAGTCCAGTTTGTTCTAGGTGGATAGAGCTCTCTCTCAAGAAGGAAATAGTACAAATGAGCTCTAAGTGAAGTGAAAAAATCTTATAATGGAGGTCCCCGGACCACTTTCTATGAAATTTGACATGTGCTTCTAACTTCTTGCGAGATGCGGTTTAGGCTCGAAAAAGTTCCTGATTTGGACTCCGTTTGTCCAGTTTCCGAGAAATTTGACGTTTTGATCAAAATCTAGCCAAAACACGCCTCCCGCTACATTCACATAATTGCACCCCCATTGTACCATAGGTTTTCCTATAGTTACTGATTATCCCCATATATTTTTTTTTCATTACGATCATATGTCACCTGCGTTTTGTATTTTTGAAGTTTTTCTGCCGATAATTAGTAAAATTAAAAAGAAAATAGCAAAATAAACCCAAAAAATCTCCAAAAATCACAATAACTCAAAAACATCACCACAAAACAATATGTACACTCACATGAAATTTTTATGGCCGGATTTCTCCGTTTTACCAATATTTTGCCTGAAAAATGGTTATTTATATATATATATACACACCTAGAGGCTTAATTTGGCGTTTGGTCCCATATAATTTCGTGCTGTATAAGGGCATATGTACCTAGGTTAGTCCAGAAAATTTTGCAATCAAACAAAAACCCTTCAAAATAGTCAAAAAACATGCCCTTTTTTTTCTCTTTTCACCTTCATTGGGTCCACAAAAACATGCCCTTTTTTTCTCTTTTCACCTTCATTGGGTCCGCATTGAGAATGCCTCCCCCCCTCCTAGTTGGAGTCCTCTTGGATGACAAGGTATTGCTTGGGGGTATGTGCAGTGTTGGGTTAAAAATTGTGCTAATGCGCGGCCTTGTAATGTGGCCCTATTTGATGCATATTCAATCAATGCATGGAAAAATTAATGCTGTGCGAAAGGAGGAAATAAGCAAGATGCTTATTGGCATTCGACGTCGAGGTTTCTTGTTTGTTGTTGATTTGGTTGGTGGATTTTCTTTGCAAGTAAAAGTTGTAACTCTACAGCTCTTTGTTTGATCGTCTTTTTTGCAAAAGTTGCTTGGGTTGCCGCTACTGTCGATATGGCCGTGGTTGTTTCTGTGGATGGAATTTTCGTGGCTGATGTGGCCGTAATCTTTTTCTCTTTTGCTTGCCATGTGTAGCTTTGTTTTGGATGCGTTTGTAGATTTATTGCCTCTTTCTTGATCTTGGTGGCTTTTCTATTGATCGACATCCGCACAGATTGATTTTCCGATGTCGTTTGTCCTACTGCTTGGGGATCCAAACGCCTTGGGGATCCAAATTCGTTTCTCATGTAGTTGGCGATTGAGCATGTTCTTCGGTATCCATATCGGTTTGATGACTCTGCTTGGTGTTTGATTAACCTGGTTTTTCGGAGGCTGTCTGCTAGTGCACTGTGGTTTGTAGACTCGTTCATGTAGATCTTTCCATACCCATACTTGTTTTTTGCGTGTTGCTAACCTTGATCTATTCTTTGTCGCCTGTGGTATCTCATTTTTTGATTGAAGACAGTTGGCTGTTTCTTTTGTATCCTTCATAGGTATCTTTGGTTGGTTAAGTGGCACCCATATATTTTTCTCTTGATCAATTGATTGTGGCACCATTTTTGGGTTCTTTCGGGTTGTCCTAGCAAAGGCTACCACTTGGTGTTCTTGTGCTTGTTGAATTTTGACTGTATTTGAACTCCAATCTATCTGCACATTATATTCTTTCTGCCATGGTTGTCTCAATAACATTTGCTGTAGTGTGCTCGCATCCTCAACCACATAGAACTTGTGGGGATAAACATTCTGATGCACTTGTATATGCAATGTCGTCCAGCCCAATGTGCTTAATGAATTTGAGGTACTGCTTTCCAACACTTGTTGAGTAGGATGTAGTTGATCTTTGAGCTTGATTTGTTTACATAATTTATAAGAGATCAGATTTTCTTGAGCTCCGAAATCAAGCAATGCCATTGATTCAACTTGATTGATACCCACTTTGATTGCAATTATTGGTTCCACTCTGTCTTCACCAAAATTTGTTAATTGAATAGCATTTATTCGCAACGGTGATCCACTTTGTTGTTGTTGTCGTAGAAGCCTTCTTTTTGCAATGCGTTCTTTTGCTTCTGCTTGTGCTTCTTGTCATACCCTCTGTTTCTCCTTCATCCGTTGTTTTTATTGATGGATTTATTGAAGCATATCCTCTGTTAGTGGTAAATGATAATTTTTTAACCGACACCCACTAATCCAATTTGCCAATTTGGCCTCTTACAAGGGTGTAGACTCAGAGAAGTAGAGAGGGTATTGTCTAATTACATCACGGTTACAACTCATTCTAGGCTGAATTACATGGCTTTCTTCAAAAAATAGAGTGTTTATAGGGTTTGGTGTACATACACCTGTATACGCCTGTATCCACCAAACAGTATGGCCTCTTGCCGCCCCGACATCCTCAAAAAGTGCTTTTTGTTGCCAATTCCGGTCCGCCCAATGCGTGTGTTGGCGGATACGTAGCAACGGACGTCAACACAACGAGAACTCACCTAACAAGATTTGTCAGCTAAGGACGAAGCTTGACCCGCAGGCGCGTGGAAGCAATCATAGGGTGTCAACCTACACTCGACCGACTATTGACTATTTCCTACAGATGTCTCTACCCAATGTCTAAGTTACAGCCTTTAAAAGTACACGAGGAGATTTTCTACAATTCTTTCAAGAGCCAACTACCCATCAAACGTTCTCGAAACACTACGGAACTTGAGAGAAATCCTATTAACACCAATAGGTCACTCTCCCTAAGGTCCGTGACCCAAAACCCCAACCTTAAACACCCGGTGCATAATCATGTAGGATGTCTAGTCAAAATTTACAGGTCGAAGTTTTTTGAAAACTAAAGTGCCTAATGTGTAGCTCTACTCATTGCAAACATGTGGATATGTTGAAATGCAAAAACGGACAACGTATGCTCACCGAATCACGAGATATAGCTCATGGGTCGATCTTGCAAAGCCGGGTCGTACACCTGCGATGTAGGTGTTGGCGCATAGCTCTCTTCGGGGGCAACACACTACACTTCTCCGCACTTGATTCCGACCACCAGTGTGCGCGGAGTGTCAAGATAAACTCTCACTCTCTCTCATACACAGAGTACGCTCAACTCACACAGACAAAACTTAAAAAAATGACAAAAGGTTTTTTGCATTAAGGTCAAAAGTGGTATAAATACCTCACAATCTCAAACCCTAATGTTCCAATTTAACCATTTACTAAGTCTAAATGTCAAAAATGGGATACAATTTGGAAGCTTCTACAAGCCCCACTATTTACAAAGGTGAAATGACGGTTTCTTCTCAATAAGGAATGATTACAAAGGAAATTAGTATCCCGTCGGGCAATCATCGTCCGTTGGGTGTGTCTAGCCGCTAACAGCGTGCCCAAACAAGATTTCCCAATTTGAGCTCACAACCACGTCACCAACCCAAATTTAGGGTCAAGGCTTTAAGCCACAAGGCCTCAAGCCTTTGTTGAGTGAGGAAAGCTAAAAATAGAAACTACAAGCTCGGCTTCACAGAGTTCCATCCACACACACACCTAATAATAATAATAATTTGGGATGGAGATGAAAGGTCTAATGTGCTCCAAATGGGAAGCTTGAGAGTGCAATAGAGAGCTGGAGACGAGGAGAACAACACCAAAGATAAAGATTATTGGAATTGAAAAACTAATTTTGAAATTAATCTTCTCGAATTGGCCTAATAATGCAGGTAGTGGCATGTCCTTCAAGAGGGTACATAATTCCGACATCAGTAGGCCTTCAAAGAGATATTAATGCAGCCTATGTGAAATGTAAATGAGGATTTATCTAATTGCAATGGTGGTTGGAGAGATGATTAGCAACCTACTTACAATTAGGAGATGTTAGTTAACTAAAACACAAATGAATAACGACAAACGTAGCTAGCATAACCTAAATCTTTGATACCACTTGAAGGGAATGAGATCGTGCTAGCTAGGGTGGATGAAAGAGGAACATCGTGCACACAAGTGAGTGTGTGTTGGCTATGTTATCACTCAAGTAAATTATGTTCCAAGACCAATTGACTTGGACTCATAAACACAGTCTTGAGTTTTTGCTAAGCCATCACAAGCTCACCATAAACAAGGGAGATGTAATGCAAAATAGACGTGTTTATTCATTCATGAAATGAGCTTTAAGTAGCTCTACAACCTTGCTCCACATCATGTGGGATAGTTCCACTCTTCTCTCCTTGGATCACACTTTAGGACAAATCTCACACTCTACATCTTCTACCAGTGTAGATATTGGAGAATCTCGTATAAATGGAGATTGTGATGATGACTTTTATGTAGAATGGGCATTAAGCGCATAGTGTACTTATGATCCTCTTGTGCCCATGATGCATGTATGTCAGTTGCTATAGAGTCACATGTTTGGTACTTTGATAGCCATTAGGAAAAGTTTGGACTAAAAAATGGGCCTTGTAAGAATTGTTGATGTGGCATAGCTTTCAAAAAGTGGGGATCGATAAATTTTTTGTGAATAAGATCCAAACTTGTCGGAGGTTGGATATTTAGAATCTACTCTTCAAATGCTATCTATTGATATATAGCATGCATGTATCGGACATTGCCTTCATGTAGATCTAGAAAAAGGTGATTTTAGATTACCGTAACGGTAACAGAACCTGGCTGATTGAAAAAAAATGGCATAACTTTCATAGAAGTCATCCAAACTTTTTGGCCCTTGGCTCTTTAGAATCCATTTTTCAAGAACTTTCCAATGATAGGTCATATCATGGGGTTCTAAGCAATATTTAGAGGGGTCTACCGGGTTGCTTTCTTTTGTACAACTTTGATGATGTGTCACTCTTAAAAGGCCCAAAAATGAGTTCAAAATTTTCCTAATGGATGCTACAAAGCACATTACTTTGCATCATGACTTATTCACATCTCTTGAGGTTGTCCCTCATGGGGATACGATCACTTGTGCCAACAATGCCTCTTGTGGGAGTTGGAAAAATTGTCCTAATTGCTACAAATGGGAAATATTTCACACTTACTGATGTTGTTTATGTACCATGGATTAAAAAGTCCTTTTGTATAAATTTGCACTTGTAATACTTGGTCTTGTTGTTCAAATTTGTGGGTGACAGATATACAATTCATGATCTCCATTTTGTGTTGGGATAAAGGTAGTGTGCCTCTTACCCTACCCTGTCTTTATCCCGATCAGACACGCTAGAGGCATCCGACTACTAATCACTTGTACACACCTTATTCTTTAGTAGACAGAAGAATAAGGGGATCTCTCCCATCACTTGTATACACTTTATTGTTTACTAGATAGAAGAATAAGGGGCTCTCTCACATTGTGGTGAAAAGCTCCACCCACATTCTATTATCTCTCTCAGCTCCACCCACATCCTACTCTCTCTCTCTCTCTCTCTCTCTCTCCCATACACGCACACATTTGTGCACCCTTTATTACTTGCTCTTGGAAGTGGAGAGATCAAGAAATCATGGAAGCTTTGTGAGAATTAAATGGGAGATTGTGAGATCAATTTAGAGTGATGTATGCTCTTGTGGAAGCTCAAAAGAGTGTGTGGACAATAGTGTGTAGGTGAAGGTGCCCTAAAAGTTGGGTGCGTGTAGTAACATTGTTTTATAGATCAATTTTCTCCTTGTAGATTGAAAATTTGAAATTTTTTTCCTCTATTTCCCTTTGTTTTGATGTGGTCTATAACTTTGTAGGAAAACTTTTTGCAAATTCCTCAGTGCTTTTTTGATATTCAGCTCTAATTGACTGTACATAGCAAATATCAAGTTTTTGGCTTCACACAAGCATGGTTCTACTTGTTGAGTAGCTGGTGGTGTAGCCAATGGTTATTATCATAACTGATAACCTCTCATCTTGGTAACTCTCATACTAGACATCTCTTTATGTATTTTTTGAAATGAAGAAATGCTTCTCTCACCTTCTCAATCTCTCTTTGTTCTCTAATATATGCTCAAGCATCGTTCTTGAAAATCTATGTTCAAATCCTTGTGTTTTGGTCTCAAAGATCACTAGTGCACTCACACTTGGCTGAAATAGGTAAAGATTGGAGTTCCTTTGTATGTATATTTTTCTAGATCAATGGGATTAACAAGTTTGTACTCTCTTCCATACTTATCTACCATCAAAACTTGCACTCCTTGGGCATCTATATATGTGAATGCATAAAGGTTATTATGGTCTGTCAACTCTATAGCATTGGATTCTACACACTTGTAAAAGTTATGTTGATCCTCATTTATGAGTCTATATAACACCTCATTAGTGTAATCTATCAGAACTCTCATGGATTTTTTGGTTTTGATGAATCTCACATTTAGTTTGTTGATCAATTGATGCTTCTCCTTTAGGTCTTCCTCAATTTTGGCTCTCGTATTTCTAGGCACACAAATTTGATGGCTGGTGTATAATGGATGATGTGTTTCCCAATGAGGTGTATAATTCCCTCAAAAAGATCCATGAGTCATGCCTTGAGGTGTGGTGTTTTATGTTTGATACATATCTGTGTTTTTTCTCAATCCCACTATCAAAGGTGTTGCAACTTTTCTTGCGTTTTTCATATCTTTGAGTTGAGTAGAAAAACTTGGTGGTTGATGACTTTTCATGGTTAAGACTCACTCAATACTCTCAAGATAGTCTTTGAAAAGCCCACCTTGGCTTAGTGCATTTTTTCCTTTTTGTCCCTAGTCAAGTCTCTCAAAAGTCAAGTCTTTGCGACCCTTTGGACTATAGAATTGGTTCTAGGTACCATAAAAGTTTGGAATTAGGAAACCTAAAAAATTGGCTCTATTTCTCATGAACTTTTGTCTTGGCTTTACCTTACTCAATCTGGAGTTGTGTATCAAAAGTTAGAGCAATTTTGGTGAACAACACTTGAAGCAACACTCAAAAAAGTCTCAAGACTAGGACACAAGAAATTTTGCTTGTATCTTGGTCTCCATAAGGTATTTTCAGCTCAAACTTGAGATATCAAATGTGCTCAAGTAGATCTATAGGCTCAGGAAGTCAAATACCCCCACTTTGAAGAGGTACATGGATTGTGATCCATGTTTCTCTATCAAATTTTGACTTCAAATCTTGACAGTGTCTAGACAAGGTCATTTATAGGCTTTATACCAATTTTCACCAATTTCTCAAATTGCAGTACATGGATCGCGATTCATGTTCCACCATGGACTTGATCTCAGGGTAGCTTGTTACATTTTATGTCCACAAGCTATATCTCAAATCTTTTTGAATTTGGAATTTTCACTCTGTCTTCTGTTTTGATACCTTTTGACCCAAATTTTCTCACTTGTTTTCCAAAATTGGAATTTGGGATATGTTTCCTTGTATATGCACTACAATCTAGGAAAGTTTTAGGTCAAGCTGTCACTATAGGTACATGGATCGAGATCCATGTTTGGAGGCCAAATTGAGTTTTCTTGGTATCATTAGTACTAGCATGATTACTAGATGCTATGGTATCAAACTTTTTGGTTTGGACCTCTGGATTGAAATTTTGACTTGGATTTTGATATCCAAATGAAATGAAACTTTGGGATTAAGCTAGAAGTAGCATGTAGATCAAAGAGGCTAGGTTTTGGCTTAACAATTTGGGAAAAATACATGGCGTGTGATCCATGTTTGTAGAGATTTTGACCCCAAATTTGAATCACTTATAGATGAAGGTATTTCTACGGTATCCCAAAAATCTTTTTGGATATGGCCAAAGAGTTTTGATCAATTGAAAGTTAAACCCTAGGTCTACCTTGGTGGTTTTTAACTATCCTCTAATTTTGGCTCTTTTGACCAACTTTTCCAACTTTTTGCAAACATGTCTTTTGGGAATAGTGTTTCAAATAGTCTCAGCTACCTATTGCTCAAATTTTAGCCCAAAAATCATGATGATGTATATGAATTGCAATCCATGTCAATTGGTCTCTATTCAGCTCAGTTATGTCTCAAGGGGACATGGATCATGATCCATGTTCCACCACAGATGGATCTGCAATTTTCGCAGTTGCTAAACATCAATTTTCTCTAGCTGATCTAATTGGTGGTTTATGATTTGGATCTCAAAATCTCAAGATATGCCTAATTTTGATTTCATTTTTGAAATTTTCTTGCAAACAAACTTTTTCAAAGCAATGTTTTATTGATGCACAGTGTCACTAATTTCAATATGGCCAAAATGGTTTGTAAACAAACCTCTATATAACATGACTAAAAGCAACGCAATTTAACTCAAACTGAGACACACATCAATGTGGTTTCTATGAGTCCATGTTTAAAAGAAACTCGTTCGGATTACCAAAAGTGGCTTATTGTAATTGAGACATAGGACTTATAGGAAATCTCACAATTTATGACCTTTGATTTTTTGTTAAATTTTTTCCTCTATTGAAATTTTTTATGCGTAAAAAAATAATCAATCACCAATTATGTGGAGGTGAAGGTAAAATTAAAATAAACTACTGACATTACCTCAATCTTGGCTAATATTATTGCATGGTTCTTTGAACATAACAATTCTAAACTTGACTCGCAAAAGGTTAATAGTTCTACATGTGGATTATCTTTAACTTTAATCGAGGAATTTTTTTTTCTATTAAGCCATAAAAACTCATGTGAAGTCTCATTGGAGATGGCTATGACATTTGTTTTTGAAAAATATTAGCCTCAGACAAACAAGATGGTAGCAAAATTTTTCTGTGAATTGAAAAAAATGGGTTTCAAAACATAAATGAGAGCATAGAAAATAGGGATATATCTGACACATTGTTTGCATAAGTGAAAATTCACTCAAATGAAGGTCACAAATTACTTTTTCGAGCATTTCGAACCTCCAACAATATCTCTCTCACTATACATTTAGTACTTTCATCTCAACTTAGTTGTTAGTTTAACTAAAATTTTTGACACCGATAACAAGAGGAAGGGATCATTGACACATGTCTTCCCAATTAATGCCAGTACTGACGTGCTTGTGTTCTTGGATGGTGGTAGGTAAGAGGTTCCTTCCTTGGGATTACAGTAGGAACTACATTGATAGTTAGCGGGAGATCTTCATCCGTTACTGGATTTTATTTTTTAGTCCTTGTAAACTCTCCTAGGATAATTGTATACTCACTTATTACAATTTCATGCACTTTCTCGATTATATCTCTTTATGATTAATATGTCATCTTCGCAAACTCCTCTTTGATAAGTGTATACTTACGTATTATAATTTCATTCAATTGTAAATTTGAAACTTTTCATTATGTACAAGCTTTTCTATGCCTCTAGCAGTATTGTCTTGTACAATTTGAGTTATCTTTAAGTATGTATGTCCTATCTAGTATGTTGTCCCATTGTATGGTTTAATAGTTTGTGAAATCAAACTATTTCTCGGTATTCAATCATAAACATACACACATTGGTCATTATTACAAGATGATCTCTACACTATGATACACTACCTCTCATAGGAATGGACACCACTCACACATGCAACCACTATAAACCTTTGTGTTTACTTAAATTTTATCAGCTAATATGGTACATTAGCTATTTTTCTGATCCATTTTGTACTAATCTACAAGAATGTGTGGACCTTCGTGTTTTGTTTAAATTTTTTAGCTAACATGGTAAACTATCTAGTGACCAAATCAATTTTGTACTAATCTACAGGCATGTGCGAACTTGGGGAAGTTGCAACACAATAGTGAAAGGTTTGGCTTATGGGTCAAATGAATAGCTTGGGATACCCAAACCTCCATGGGGGACTATTCTTAATGATACCAATGTAACCATTCTTAGTCTATTGACACCCAGAATTCTATTGTTCCCCTTATGGTCTATGCAAGCCCTATTTATAGGAAAATTGTCCTTAAATCAATGCATAATATCAATATTCATTTATACCACACATGATCTATAGTTTCAGTCATAGTTTTCCACACAATCCATACAACTCCCATGTTTCCAATCTCCCCATTGGTCAAAGGATAACTCAGTTTATTGTTGATTATCAAGACATCTGATGGTTTCATCTTGCTAAATAACGTGTACTTGACTATATCGTGTAATCAATTTGCTGGGTAAAAAATAAGTTTTTCTCCACATAATTGGTACACAAGAGTTCTTTTTAGCAACAAATTTGCAGATAAGGCTTTTACATCTATTTTATGCCAATTATGAAATACAAGCAAGGCTATTTTTTCTTTTGGCTTTCTATTCACAATACCCCATGCAAAAATTCATTTAACTAAACCACATGTTGAACTATAACACGTGTTTAGCCCTACTCAAGAATTCATTTAACTAAACCACATGTTCAATACCAAACATAATCTAAGGGCGCCAAAATGATCACATTTTATTACAAATTTCCCTTATTACATACATAGAGACCTTACCACATACCACCTTCCTCCCTGCCATTTACTACGGGTAGTGGTGCAAAATCTTAGCCTACCAACCTACAAATGCCAATTTCTCCCTACAACTGAATAGCAAGTGCTATGCAATAAATTTTATACAAATTGCAAATTCATGTAGAGTACTTCTCTCTCTCTCTCTCTCTCTCTCTCAAAAACACACACACACACACACACACACACACACACACACACACACACACACACACACACACACACACACACACACACACACACACACACACACACACACACATTGTAAGGAATAGAGTGTTGATATCTCCGTGGCATTATTAATTGGGGACTAATTGGCTTGGGAAACCTTGGGTGAATAACTGAATTAAATTCAGTAGGAGACTTTGTTAGTAGGAGGTACCTTAAATGGCACCTAAACCTTAGTAGATAACTAGGGTTATAAGGAGGGGGGGCTGCTTGGTTCTAACTTAATTGTATTCATCTGTGTAATATCACTGTCACCCCCTGGCGGGTCTGTGCTACTACACTATCTTAAGGACCTCTTTCTCACCCTCTTTACTCTTCCCCTCTCTCTATCTCTCTCTCTCTCTCTCCCCCCCCCCCCCCCCCCCTCTGTACAAGATGGCGAGCTGTATCTTCTACCCAATTGAAGCCGGGCCCACCGTACTGCTATGAATGAATGAGGCCTATGTATAGGGCGGCACTGCAGTATCATCTTCCTCTTGAAGAAGGGCCTGCCACACTGCAGTAAGGGAATATGGCCACTAGCTCCCAACCCTATAAAGGTGAGCTTCCATTCTCACTTAGAATTGGTAATGTGTGTATCTGAAGAGTGTGTGTGTTCTTGTGTACATGGGGATTGTGAGGGTTTTTACTTACATGGGTGTAGTGTTAAGTAGTCGACTATATGGCAAAAGACAAGGATAAGCAGGCTATTGTGGAGTTGGCTGCTCCGACTCAATCTCAGGTGACTTATGGCATTGATATGGACTACTATTTGAACTATGTGATGGGTTGTGATTCACTTGTTGTTAGAAAAAAAATTGTCATTCATATACGAGTATATATGAATGGCAATTTAGGATGTAGTGTTTGTATCTACGGCACTGGATTTTTCTTTTTCACAATGCGAGTTAGGTATTGCTTTTTTAGCAGGTGTATGAGTACCCTTTTGGGGTTTGTGACTTTGGTTTGTAATTCCCTCTAGCTTGTAAGGGGTATCTGACAGTGCATACCTAAGCTTTGTCATAGGCATGTGAATAAGCATTGGAAGGTGGTATTCTCTTTCATTTACTGGATAGTTGTTGGGGTAATTGTGGTATATTGTTTTTTTAAAAAAGGGGAGGCAATGATTGGTGCTCTTATTAAAATACCTGGTGAATGAACCTATATGGTGGGACATCTATACTTGGGGGTGTTAGACAACGGCCTGTAATTTTGGGTAAGGCTGCTGTGGCAATGTACTTTTGTTGTTGAGCCTTTTGGTTGGTTATCAAGCTTACCTCTCTTGCCATTTTAGTGTTGTATATTTAAAATTTTGCAGGATTGCTCATATTGGCGGAGTATGGTTGGTTGGGAACATGGTTATGATTGAAGGTGGCTGTTTAAGGTTCTAAATATGGATATGATGGGTTGTGGTATATGGTTGATATGGTTGTATAAGGGCTATTCTTGTGGCCGTAAATGGTTTCTTATTGCATCATTATTATGGACCTTGGTGGCACACGTTTGTGGATTTTGGAACAAATGAGGAAATATGGAATAACACGTCTATATGGACTATGATTTAGGGTATTAGTACTCATATTTATTACCTTAGATTTGGTTTTTGACTCCAACTAAGGGGGTGTAGGACTTACTTACTAAATGTCTTTTTATGTTACAGGCGACTCCAAAGTATAGAATGAATGCACGTATGAGCACTCTCACTGACCCAAAAAAATAGCGGCCATTAATGCCAAACTCTGTGAAGTCAAGAAACATGTATATATGGCCCACTTTAAGGCTAAAATGCCTCATAAAACTTATCTCCGGCCTTATCTCATGAGAGCTTCTAAAGCACAAGGGAGTTCATATGTTTTTTCCCCTTGAAAATGATCTCATCTCTGAATATATGATTATCTTGACCTTTCTTATTATTTATCTTTGAAGAAATCTAGTTGGGTGACATCTATAACATGTGGGATACCCATGCATCACCTGCATTATGGTGCCAATGCTAACTAAATGTTGTGTTGTTTCCATGGGTGCAGGTGAGGGTTACCTTCTCAACTATGGTTTTCAAAGTTCCTTGGCTTGAAGATGGAGGATTTTTATATCCTAGGATCTTAACTCTCTTGTACTTGTGTATAAAGTCTGTTCTCTACTATGAATGGAAATTTTACTACCTTTTCATTGACATAGTTTCTAGTGTCTTTTATAATTTGAAAGGATTTTTTGGTGTTTATGCTATATTGTTACTAGAAAACACACACACACACACACACACACACACACACACACACACACACACACACACACACACACACACACACACACACACACACACACACACACACACACACACACACACACACTGAAAGGCAAAATGGTAGAATAGCATGTGGTTCTCCTCCCAACCTCCCTACTTATAGCCCTTGGCCCTTGCAAGTAGGCCCCCTTAACGCATGCCTGGCCCTCGGCTCCTAGCTGTACTGAGCCATTGATTCCCTGGCCCTTGGCCTACTGCCCGGTCCTACCATTGGCTTGCCATTACTCCCCCCTTGGAGAAGCATTTTTGTCCTCAAAAACATAATTGATGGTATCTTCATAAGAACACTAATGTTTTCCTAGTTCATTTGAGAGGAACCCAGTTCAGTAGGAGGCTCAATGAAACCAAGAGCAACATCTTGATTTTCAACATTGTTGTCCTTTTGCAACCGTTTTGGTTAACTGACTCATAACCAACATAGCGCGAAGACTCCATGTAGAACTCACTTGAGAATGCTAAATGAGTTATTACAACTAAGAGGTGTCTTAATACAAACCTAGGTTTCAAACTTTTTGAAGATACTGGAATAATGCAAGAAAACCTTGGCGTAACTTTCCATGAAGTTGTGAGCCAGATTTCTAACTCGCGTGAGTATCTTGAAAAGCTCATAGCTACGAAGGGATATAATAGGGAGAGTCCTCATGTCAGACTTCTAAACATTTTGGAACACATACAACTACATGTTCACCCCTAATGTAGGTTACATGCTAACATACTTTGTCAGCACACCTACTAAGTCCTTGACGTATGAAACTATTGAAACCGTAACCAATTCCCCCACAACAGGTGGTCAAAGTTGAAAACCTAACCTAATTAAATTCTAGAATAGAGAGAGAATCGCCCATTAAGAATGCGTTGTGCTAACGTATGCTCTTAGCAGATCTTTTAGAAAAGCATACTTGTAAGCTGGCCATCCACACGGGATGAATAGCAGCAATAAGAGTGAGGTGCTTTCCCCCAACCACTTACAGACAGTCTTCCATGACTGACGATAAACTATGATGCAACCATTGAGTATCCAGCCATATGTGTGATATGGAGTGGAGACAACCAACTAGGTTGAAAGTGGATTGGACTAGAGTAAGCTCATAGATTTTAGACCATCCAACCACAGACACCCATCCTGAGCCAGCAACTTGTATGGCAGGGTGTAAATTTGTAATAAATCTGCAGTAGAGATTGTACGTACAGTGCAAAAAGGTGCAAAAAGAATAAAGTCCATGAATTTGCATGTCGCTCCAAATAAACCAGTGTTAAACACTAGGGCCCATAACAGCTAGTGTGCATGCATTTAACACAAACTTATCCAAACCGCAATTCCATAATGAGACTTTCCACGGAATGTACGTGAAAGACTTGAAAAAAGAGTTGGACCATAATAGAATGTGAAAGTTCAGTCACACCTAGGTACCAACCATGAGACATTTTCATGAACGTAACATACATGGCTACATGTAGAAATGACCCTCCGTTAAGGTGGTTTCACAGTACTTGTAATTGGAACAAGTCTGTACTTAGTATCCAACAATTTTTGGCCACTGAAATTGTTCTTGATACAGTGTGATCCCAATAGTCTAATAAACGGATGCGACCAGCACGTAGGGACTTTGTCACGACACACCATTAGGAAATAGGCGCCAGTGTCAATCCCATAGACTCATATTATCCACATATGGAATATGTCTCTAAGAAGGACATCAGAGAAAGTGACATCCATCAAGCACGAGATGTACTTGTGTGTGGAGGTAGCTGCAAACACTCGGCCATGTGAGTGAGAGGGACACTCATTATCCTTGCCTCACACTGGCTAAATCGAACTCCTTGAGTTCCTAGACTATGTTGTGTCCCATGTGAGAGCATGTGCCAAACAGAACCATACCATGTAGGTCTGTAATTTTTTCAACAAGATTCAAACCCATTACGGTATCTTGAGGAACAGAGAAGAGAGAAAATAACAATATTTTCTCAAAATGCTGTGCTCCTCCATGACCTTATCACTTGGCTAAAGAGCAAGATGGATGAAAGCCTTCTAGCTCAAACATCCTGGTTACATAAAGGAAACAAGATTAATTGGAAAAGAAAATAAATCCAAAAAAAACATGTACTTACGAGGAAGTAAAAAGAACCTAATACTTACCCAAAATTCAAGTACAACCCTCAACCTGTAAGTGTACCATATCAAAATTTCTGCAACTAACATTAGAGATTAGTGAAGAAAAATAAAGTGAACTTGTGACCTTGGGTGTTGCTTTGGCAATCCAAACCCCTGGGTATATCTTGCCAAACCAAACCCCTCGGTGAAAGGGTGAAAAGAACCTTTGGACTATCCCTTGACAGATAACTGTTCTTAAAAGACAAAGTGTGAAGGTGTCTAAAAATGACCAGCAACACATAGCGTGTGATTTAGTAATCACATATATGGTCATACCACAAAACTTTTCTCCTATATGCACGCCTAGTGCTATAAAGAAAATAGGAGATCCATGCCAGTAGACTTTGAGCTTTTATGGATAGCCATGCTGTTTGAAATGCTTGCTGCATCTATACGTTGTGTTATAGATCAGCCTATATGAGTGTAAGTTCATAAAAAACTCAACTCAATCTTCGCACCAAAACATGTAGTGCTTACAAAATACTCAAAAACATATGTAATGGCAAGCTCTTGCTGGGCCATTATTATCAATGGGGAGTTCACTAGGTAGATCTGTTCAAGCTGGAGAACAATCACCCAAGGAAAGCTACCAGTTGGGTCTAGCAATAGCTCATAGCCTTTGTGGATCATAGCCCTTATGCCAATAACAAATTAATGTTCAATCGGTGATCTGATGAAGGCTAATATGGGTGACATCTTGGCCACTTGCTAGGTGAGGTAGAGCACCTTGGCTTAGCTGACTCACGAGCAAAACATGTATCAAAAGCTTCTTAAAAAGTTTTCATTATTCTTCAAGAGAAAGAAGAAAGAGAGCATGCTGGGTTGAGGAAATTTCCTTAAGTTGCTAGAGCGTGTACCCAATCTGCGTGCTCTTATGCATCTTATGCCTGGCTTGCAGCTTATCTTATAGTATGCAAAAATCATAATGTATGACACTCTCATCAAGAGAGGTAACAGAGAACACGAGTCATATCTTGACCCATCGATCTTGTAGGGGTCGTGACTATATGAGGGTGACTTAAATAGGGCACTTTGCCTGTGAAATAAGTCCTAGATTTAGGTTCCATTTAGTGTTGTTGTGTGTTGACAGCAACCAGAAATCATGTTAAACAATTCATCACTTATCTTGTCCTTGACAGAGTTGCTAGTGTGATAGCGGAAGCGTAATTCTTGAGGATGCCTTGCATGCAAAGTTGTAAGCCCTTGCCAAGAGAGATGGACTCAAACGTGAGAGACAAAAAAAAGTGCCTTGCAAAGTAGCCTGTACTGCTAGGGAGACATCCTAACTTGATGTTTCCACACTTAAAATGGGATCAGATATTCGTATTTTACCAATTTCACAAATGTATATACCAATGCCCTTGATGTGAAGTCAATGGGTTGTATCGGTGTACACGTTAGAAGCCTTGCTTCACGTGAAACTATCAAAGCACTTTGCTTTGCACAACATACAATATTTTCCAAAATAAATGTGAAAACATGGAAAAACAAGTAAAACTTAAAATTGTCTGACCTGGTCATCCTATTGTAACCAGTTGTCTTGAAATTTTGAAGGAAAAACTCACTGGAAGATGGCTCATAGCCATAGCTATTGCACAACAGAGAGTTGTCGTGTATATCATTATACACCCTCTTTCCATGTAATGAAATAACACACTGAAAAACTGACACATTCCTCCAAGTTTCTATGCTCATAGCATAAGCCAGTCAAGAAAATGCCAATGCAAGATGCAGAATTGGAGACCTTGCTTCCCTTAACAACTTATGGAGTTCCTGGGAGGTCATAGTCAAAGATAATTATGCTAACAAACAGGTGTCATAGCAAAAGAAAGTCGACCGTGTCGATAATTCACAGATAATTGACCTTATCGTGAATGAAACAATGTATATTAAAAAATACTTGCTAGTGATCTACCTCATACCTGCTTGGCTTGCATATTGTATTGCTGATGATGTGGTAGATGGAGCCATGCTCTTCTCGGAATTTTAGTTAATGATCAGCCTTGCCGAGTACATGTGCCCTCTTCAGCAAGGCTAGAAGCAGGTCGTGTCGATCTCCATGAGATTCTGAAGCACAACCTTGTTTGACCCTTGACGGGCGTGGGAAGAAGCCACACTTGTAAATAAGATCAGTTCTCACTCAAGCCGTGCTTGACTATGAGTGGGTGTTGCGTACCGTGTGGGCAAAAACAAAAATAAAAAATCATGTGTGTGGTAATGCTCACAAACCTTGCTTGTGTCTTGAGTGTTGAAATTGCACAAGCATAGAAATTCACGGCATCATACAAATCTGTGTTACGTACTCCTGTCCACTAGCCTTGCCGTGGTAATAAGACATCTATAGTTTTTCAAGAGAGGTTCTACTTCTTGATATCCAAAGCCTTGCCCGATCCGATTATATCATAAGATGTACTATGTTTGAAACAAAAAAAAAGTACGTCAGAGAAAGTTCCACTTTTGGAAGCGTAGAAGGTTGCCTCTCTAGTTTTCTATCAAAGCTTCCAAAATGGCCGACTTGAATCGTCTTCGTACTGCTAGCTTGAACTCATTGAAGCTTTTACTTTGGCCGTCGGTGCAATACACCTTGTAATTATGGTGGGACTCAAGACCATGACGGAATGACTCCAACACATATCCTTTGGTGATGTAGCCTTGCTACAATGTACTTGCGGACGTTTTCTTTGGTGTATATATAAAAATTCAGCATGCCTTGCATCATTTCCCTACAAGCCAGAGTCCACCCGATTGTTGCAGTCCGCATAGTTTTCCAACTTCAATTATTGAGAGTCGGTCCATGCCACTGTAATTGTCTGCAATCCATCACAATTTTGCAATTGGAAATTTTGCCAAAAATTGAGGGCATACCGACAAAATTCTCAGGTCCTTGTTGACCAAGTTATCACCGTTTGTTCACCATCAAGGAGAGCGGAGGGTTACCGCGGGTGGGCACTGGCCCTAAGGAGAGAGGACCCTTCTTTGTTTCTTTGTTGCCCTAAGGCCATGAGCCTTTGGGCGCCTTGGTTTGAAAATCCATCCTCAAAGCAAGTGGAGATGGCGTTGCAGGCAGCCGAGCAAGTAGGAAACACACATCGTGCTCAGCAGATTGCTCCCCAGCGTGAGTGCATATGACAAATTTTGTTGCTCACAGCCTTGCGCATCCATCATGCTAACCCCTGTGGCATTTCACGTTGGTCGGTAACTCCGCTTCCCTCGCCTCAAGAGGCTCTCAACACCGTCCCTTGTTTTGACCTTCTCCGCTCCAAGAGCACCTGCACATGGTCGCTCCTCTCCTCGACCTTTATGCATTGCATGGTATTGCATGCTCCATGCAAAAATCAGCACGCAGCTTGCCCTCCCATCCATAAGCAGCTAAGCTAAGAGAGAGAGAGAGATAAATACAGGGGGGGAGAGAGAGAGAGAGAGAGAGAGAGAGAGAGAGAGAGAGAGAGAGAGAGAGAGAGAGAGAGAGAGAGAAGCAGATCCATGCCGGCTTTCCCCCTCCTCCATAGCTCACAGCTCCCCTGCGCTCTGATACCAGTGAAAGGCCAAAGGGTATACTGGCATGTGGTTCTCCTCCCAACCTCCCTACTTATAGCCCTTGGCCCTTGCAAGTAGGTCCCCTTAACGCATGCCTGGCCCTCGGCTCCTAGCCATACTAAGCCATTCAGTCCCTGGCCCTTGGCCTACTACCCGGTCCTACCATTGGCCTGACACACACACACACACACACACACACACACAAATCCAAGAGCGAGATGGGGTCGTCTACCTACGCTTTCTCTGTAGGGCTGTCCAACAAACACAAGATTCTTCTGTACAAAACCTACACCCCATACACATTCACACACACACACACACACACAGACACACACATGGACGTGCAAATGGTGAATTAGTGCAGTCAGTCTAGTCGGCAAGGGTTAAAGTACGCAAGGGTTAAAGAAACGTAACGGTGCTCACTTCCACCAATTCTTAGGTCCATATTTCCTCATTTTTTGTGGGTTTTTGATTTAATTATGTGTAGTTTACTTTCTATTGTGTAACGCACTTAAATTTATTTTTAAAAAAAATTCCCTTCCAACAAAAAAAGGAGGTAGACAATCTTATGATTTTCGGCCTTCCAAACTCCCATCTATGATCTCCAATTTGAGTAGAGATCATAGATCTATAGTCTACACGTCCAGATCTTTCCATAGATATGCTACATGATATGGTTTTACCCGCTAGATTTTATATTCCATTTTGGGGGAAAATTTGAATTTAAATAAACTAGCCATTCTGCTGTTTGAACTCAAAAGTTGTCCTTCGATTACTTTCTTAATACTAAAGGTTTGACTTCTTTAAATTTCCAAATAAAGAGGCCCTCGTAGACCCCATTCTCTTCCTAATGAATATATATCTATAAGTCTTAATTTAAATATGGTTCAATATGAGGGAAATTTAAACTCTCTCTCTCTCTTCATATGACCTTCTAAGCTTACTTGGCTGCTCTAATTAGCATAACCCATTCATTATTGTCTTGAATTAATAGCTAAAGAACGTCATCTTGTTATCTCCTTATGTGTGTGATAAAAAAGGTTCATAAAAATTTGGGGTTTTTTTTGTGGCTCATAAGTGATGGCCAAACTTTAAAAGATTCACATGTTTTTAGCTAGATTCATCATAGGATAAATCGAGAAATTGACAAGGTAGCTAAATGAGCCACCATAATATTTAGGCCCTCCATACAATGAAATATTTACACACAAATGGGTAATATTTTTTTATTTTTCTTTATTTTTGCCTCAATTAACCCAATGACTAGCTAGCTACGGGTTTTAAGGAGGAGTCTTACAAAACGGCACGCAATTCTTTTTGAGCGAAGAAAAAAATGAGCGAATCCCTCAATAAAATTGCTTTCCTTGAGGGTAGCCATGTGATGGTGAGGCAGATGTGGCACACATGACTTGGCTTTAAAAATACTTGGAACAAATAAAAAATATGAAGTATAAGGTCTCATTCGGATTGCCCAAAAGGCGGAAATGATTTACAAAAAACTTCATAGTGCAAAAGCTGACACATGTCTCGATGTCCAGTGGGTGTTTGCCTTCAGGTTACATCTCATGGCTACACAATCATACAATGTTCCAAAACACTCGATTCCATGGACTTAAAAAATTCCCTTTAGGATAGATTGAAAGAGGAAATTTTGCATAATAATTGGTATTTTTTCAATTTAACTCTATATTTTCTTAATTTTTCAAGAAAATTCACTCCTCCTCCTCCTCTCTTCAACCGCCCATATGGATTTTTAACCCGCTCAAGTTCTCGAACACTGCAGTCATGGAGGATGGTGGGTCTGCATGTTTTTGAGCAGTCAACAAGCATGAACCATGCCTAAAGAGGTGTTAACTGAGTCAACGTCAATTAATAGAAGCTGCTAAAGACCGAAGACGTATGAATGCATATCAAGGATGAATACAAACAAGCAGTAAAGATTGGAGTTACACATTTTCCACATTATCCTAAAATGGTCATGTATTGTAAATTCCCAATTTATTTCAAGCCATTGTGATAATTTAATGTGTGACGGGCTCAATGGGAGTTCCAACCTGTAAAGAACAGGTCAGCTAGTATGCCTAGGTAGCAGATTTAGTAAGTGGTGGAGTCCTAAAGACCTTGGGCACCCGGACATTGCATATTTTTACCCTAGGTATATAAGGCAGTGTGTAAAAGAAATTAGGGTTCTCAAGCTCATTTGGTAAGAGCACTCTTTGGTGACAGCTTTTGAGGTGTGTGGCTATGGATTCCTTGAGCTTCTCCTTGCTCATAAGATTTGATTAACGCTAATCAATGATTCATTCTCTTTCACTATGTCTCTCTCATGCTTCTTACGATCGCCGATGATGCTTAGATTAACTAGATCTTAACTAATTGGTGGTTAATCTCTCTCTAATCTTGTGTGATTGCTTGTGTGTGCATGTAGGTTTCATTGGAGTGTGGTGCTCGATAGATCTATGTGTGTGTGCTTGCGATTAGTGTGTTGCATGATAGAATTAGTGTTGTATACGTTTTGAAATCGTGGAGTGTGTGTGATTGGGTTGATTAGAGGTGAAGAGAAGTGGATGTGGAGATTGCCCATCATTGTGGCTTAGCTCCTCCATAGGCTGAGAAGCTCACCTCATAGAGTCACCATTCGTGTTGCCATGATTAGCTCACTAATCGTGTGAGTGTTTCCATGCCCTAGCCGGGTAGCTCATTCCTCCGGATTGATAGTTTTGTTGGTCATTGGAGCTAATGCAACGATGGAACACCCAATATTTGGCACCGTTGCCGGGGACGATGGCCTACGCTAGTGTAATTGTGGCATAATCGGATGTGTTTTCTCACTAATTTCACTTGTGTGTTTATGTTTTTGTGGATTTTGGATTTGTGTGCATGAAGCAATGTGTTCATTATTCACTAATTTGTCACCGTATCTTGCTAATTGTGTGTTTACACACTCTAATTTCACACTAACCCCTTGCTAATTTCACTAATTTTGCTAACTTACACACTAATTTTCTACAAAGGATTGGATCTTTCAACCGTTCAATCGATCTTCAATGGAAAGGTAATCAAGGTGGTACTCTCAACCTCCCTAGAATCTAAAGATGTGTAGAATTGTGTAGAGACTCCACCATGATGCAATATAATGTTGATGCCATGTTTTTGCAATGCAATGTTGATGCTATGTTGAATTGAGATGTTTTGGATTGTTCGTTTTCATGCCGTCGTAATGCGGAAATTTTTAAGATTTGGTGGCGTATGAATTTGACAAGTTCAATTGCTAATTGGTGAATGTGGGTCGTTTATTGTGTGCCTAATTGATCTAATTGCATGCTTAAATGGTCAATTGCAAGTGTAAGTGCACAAAAATCAAGTGTGTGTGCATTCTAATTGAGTGTGTGCCTAATTTTAGGTGTGTGTGCACTATTTTGCCCTTGTTTGTGCACCTAACAATCAATGTGTGCTTAATGATTTTTCAATAGTGATGATTGATTTGTGTTGTGATCGTGCCCAACTAATGATTCGTGAAATCACATTGCAATTTTGACAAAATTAACCCTTTTGTGTGCGCACCTAAAGATTGGTTAATAACTACCAATTTTATTAGTGTGTGTGTGTGTGTGCGCCTAAAAAGTGTTTAATTTGCATGATTAATTCAATGTTTTTATTGCATATTTGATGTGTGTAATGGTTAATTGCGGAGTTTTTGAGATCAAAACAAGGATTTACACATTTCAATTGCGTCGAATTTTGACCTAATTTTGTCGCTAATTTTGCCGGTTTAATTGCTTAATCTTGATTTTATTGATGAAATTGTTTGGCAATGGAATTGATGAGTTTTTGTGATTTTATTGCGCTGCACTAATCCTCTATGTGTGGAGAATTTTTAGAAAAATTTTGGATATTTTTTGGATAATTTTTTGCTAATTTTTGCTTAATTTCATAAAATTTGATATTGGGTGATCTTTACGAGCTACTTTGTGTGCATGTTTAGGCTTGATTTTGAGCTCATTTGAGCTTTTGTTTGCCAAGTTTTGAGCTTTTGCTATTTTCAGGGACCGATTGGCGTTTTTGTCAAATTTGGTGTTTTCGGTAAAAACTGCTATTTTTGGTGTGCTTTTGCGTGTCGAAAGTGTTCAATTGTGATTGTAGATGATTTTTTAAGAATCCTAGAATTTTCCAAGAATTTTTTGGACTTTTCTGGTAATTTTTGGGATTTTCTGACGATTTTATGGATTTTTGGCATTTGTGGACGTTTAAAAATAAAAAAATTAATAAAATCCCGGTTCGAGCTCGACGCCGTTCCTTGCGGGGCATAAAAAATCTTCGTCGACCAGATCTTTACGATCTCTTGTGATCATTTTTGCCGACAATAAGATTCTCTTCTTCTTCTTCCCTCTCCGTGTGAACCCACCCCACACCCTCACTCTCTCTCTAAATTTCTCTCTCTTTCCACCCTCACTCTCTCACTAAAAGTGCAATTATTAACTAAATCCCCCTCTCACTCTCTCTCTCCAGCATGCACCTAACCCTCTCTCTCTCTCTCTCTCTCTCTCTCTCTCTCTCTCTCTCTCTCTCTCTTTTGTCATTTTCCACACACACCCTCCCTCCCCCTACTCTCGTGCACACCGTCCCTCTCGCTCACTCCCTCTCTCGTCACTTTCACTGGGCGCCAAAACCCATCTATCACGCCTGCTGTCAAGCGCCGTCTCTATCGCTCTCTCTATCTCAAGCGCCTTCAAACTGAGCCCACTCCCACTGCCTGTAGATCTCGCACGCGCACACTCACACTGTCGTACAACTCATGCGTGCGTACGCACTCTCTCTCTCTCTCTCACACACACACACACACACACACACACACACACACGTCCTCTCACTCTCTCTCCCCTCGTGCCCTGCTTGCACCGCCTAGCCGGCGCATCTCTCTCTCTCTCTCTCTCTCTCTCTCTCTCTCTCTCTCTCTCTCTCTCTCTCTCTCTCTCTCTCTCTACTCTACAGGTACTGCCATCACACGTACTCTGCGCCCGACCACTCCATCCCACACGCACGCTGTCAACGCTGCTCTCTTTCATCCCGAAAGGCGCGCTATCAACTGCTATAAGACTCGCGAGTCAACGCCATGCCTGCAACACACAGATAAGCCAGGTAAGCTAAGGTTTTTTTTCTTAAATTTATTTTTATTTTATGTGAAAAAATAAAAATTAAAAAACATAAAAAAGAATTAAAAAAATAAAAAATCAATAATTTTTTAACAAAAAATCTAGAATTTTAAAATAAAAAGTATTAAATTCACAAAAACAAAAACTCATAAAAAGTCAAAAAAGAGTTTAAAAAATTCTAGAAAAATAGAAAAACACATAAAAAATTTATAAAAATTTTTAAATAAAAAGCTCACAAAAAATCCAATAAGAAAATAAAAAACGGATTAAAAAATTACAAAAAAATAAATAAACCCATAAAAAATTTCATAAAAATTTTAAAATTCATGAAAAAATTATACAAAAATCAAAACCTTCCCAAAAAATACAAAAATATTAGAAAATTCAAAATTTCATAAAAAATTAAGAAAAATAAAAGCACATGGGATGGATAACATCACAGTGGAGCTTAAAGGAACACGATTACTATGGAGGTAGCAGACATATATGGGTGCCAGAACTGCAGGTTAGAAGGTATGAAGTAATGTCAAGTCCCTCCCAAGAAAGAAGGCCCAAAAGATATCAACCTCGACAGTATCCTAGGATACCTAAGAAGCAGGTATACAACAGAACAACATCAAAAGATGCTAAAGTCAACCACAACTCTCAAGAGGATACAAAAAAAAGATGGATCTCAAAGAATCTTCCTCTAGGACAAGGATTCTACAAAGGCTATACAATGATTTGGCTACCAGTCAATCGCAAGCTAATTTCAACTACACCAACCTAGCATGAAGACCTCAAGAACTCAACAAGACCTAGAGCGAAGCAAAGTCAGCAAAGGAGTTACAAAGGTCCTTAAAAGATTTGTATTCCTAAGTCTTCCAATGAACCAACTCAAAAGCCAAATGCCGACACTGAATAGAGGCCTACAACAACATCAATGAATCCTATCAAAACAGGCCCAATTGGAGAATCAAACTAATAATAGAGTCTTCACTGTCAAAGAAGGACAACCCAACCAACAAGAATGCAGAGTCAAAGAAGATAAAACAAGTATGGCAAAAGAAACCTTCAATGCCAACTTGGTCCTTCACTAATCCTCTTTCTGAGGATTCAAGCTTACTTTTACTTGAAGAAATGTTTGTAGTAAGCACCAGAATGTAAAAAGTCAAGCCGTCAGGGTGCAAAAAACACTCCTTGGTATAGTCAAAGTGGGGCTGCTGAGCCATAAAATGAGCAAAGCATTAGTCCCAAAGCTTCAAGTCGTAATAACTCTGTGCTAAGAGTCGTAGTTATTAGGCTTACACTCAAGCTGGAAGAGTTGAGCATATCTAAGTCATGTCTCTCATGCTAGATGAGATGAGCATAAGAGTCAAAGTCTATTAACTTACAATTGGTGGAGTGTCGTAGAGTCCAACACTCACGCACAATGCATAGTAATATGAGAGCACATATCCTCGTTGCTAGCTGAAGACTGGCGGCCACACTCAACTGAAGACTGACGAAATGATAAAAGAAGGAAATCCTATATAGTCATTCCCTGATTAAGAAAACCCTTTTTGTTCATTCTATGAAGTGTCTGTGAGAAGTGTATTCTGTGTACGAGAGAGAGTAAGAGCTTATATTGACGCTACATGCACACTGGTGGTCAGAATCGAGTACGGAGAAGTGCAGCGTGTTGCCCCCGGAGAGAGCTACGCGCCAATACCCACATTGCACGTGTACGACCCAGCTTCGCGAGATTGACCTGCGAGCTATTTCTAGGGATTCGGTAAGCAAACGGTGTCTGTTTTCGCATTTCAGCACATCCACGCATTCGTATTGAGCAGAGCTACACATTAGGCACCTTAGTTTTCAGAAACGTTGACCTGCAAAAACCTGTCAAAACATCCTACATGATTCTGCACTAGGTGTTTATGGGTAGGGTTTTGGGTCAAGGACCTTAGGGAGAGTGGCCTATTGGTGTTAATAGGATATCCCTCAAGTTTTGTAGCGTTTCAAGAACTTCTAATGGGTATTTGGCTCATAGAAGTGTTGTAGGAAATCTCCTCCTCTGCACAAGAGTAGGCTGTAACTTAGACATTGGGTAGAGACCTCTGTAGGAAGTAGTCAATAGCTGGTCGAGTGTAGGTTGACACCCTATGCTTGCTTCCACACGCCTATGGGTCGAGCTTTGTCCTTAGCTGACAATTCTTGTTAGGTGAGTTCTCGCTGTGCTGACGTCCATCACAGCGTATCCGCCAACATTGGCGCCGCTGCCGGGGACGAAAACCCTAGGTAGGTGACCAAGGCTAGTCCTTGAGGATAGGGATTCTCTGGCTTGCTAGAGTCTTATTTTACATTTAAATAGGATCAAAGGGTGGTGGACTCTCTAGGTCTTAGGAGGAGTCTAGGGAGCGTATGGCTGGCCTGGATCGTCCGTCTTAGGTAGTGTTAGATAGGAGTTAGGTTTTGGTGTGGAGAGTAGGAGTTGGAGTGGTAGATGCGGTGAGAAGATAGCTTGAGAGTCCGTGCAAGGCCAAGAAGCAACCGAGGCACCAAAATCACCATCTCACATGATGAGTAGGAGTAGGGTAAGTAGGACATCATGATTTATGATCTGGAGCACCTCATGCATTTTATATTTGCTGTTAGGCTCATCGAAGAAATATAAAAGATTGTAAATTGTGTTTAGAAGTTGAATTGAAGGCCTAAAGTTTCTGTGATTATTGTTGAGAGGTCTACAGAGCATAGGGAAGTCCACTCGTAGAAAAAAATTAGATTCTAAGACAGTAGACATCCTACGCATAGGATGTCTACAAGGCGATCTGGCAAGAATTTTGAGAATCTGAGTTGACTAGAGTGTTTAGAAGCTAGGTTTTACCCTATTTTCACCTGGAAAGTGGAAGATTGACCATATCTTGACAGATTGTAGCCAAAAGATAGGAATTGCGAGACATCCTACCCAAATTGTACCAAGGCATAATTTTGAGACCAAAACCATAGGATGTCTTCATGTGCATGATCTACATGATTTATTGAGTGCATGTGAAAGGTTTGATCTCAATTGGGTGAGAAAATTGGGGTTTAAGCAGACTTTAGCTTTTTGACAAAAAAAGACCAGAATAGCTAAGTTTGGAGTCTTTTGACATTCAAACACAAATCTAAACACACCAAGGTGATCAGCACATCAAGGAAAAGCTGTGGGCCAAGTTGTGTTAAAATCTTATGCAAAAGACATCCTACGTGTAGGATTTCTAATACATGATTAAAAGGCCAAAATTATATTTGAGACATACCAGGCTCTCATATAGCCTTATACAAACCTCCTAGTCAAGTTTGGTCCAATTTGGAGTTGATTTGACTGGTGAATTCATCAGAACGGACATTAGGCTTCTGGAACAGATTTCTGATCAGTTGACCAGCTTATAGGTGTCCAAACCAAAAAGTGAGAACAACTGTGAGCTCATCACATCAAGGGAAAGCTACAATGTAAATTTTATCTGAAACAGAGCAAAAAGACATCCTACGCGTAGGATGTCTACAGGGTCATTTTTAGGACAATATTAAACTGTGGACATACAAGGATGTTCTAGTTGACTTAAGGGTTTCAAAAGTTCTTTCAGAAGTGAAATTGGACTTTGTTTGACCTATTTACGGAGCAAAGACGAGAATTAAGATGTTACCTCTAGACTGACAAACACGTAGGTGGTGTACAGTTCAAGATTAGTGGACCTAATCAAGAACATCAGAAGTGTATAGAGTACAGTAGTGGTTGGGATTAACCCTCCAGTTATACCAATCATTACTAAACCACCTCTAGTGGTTAAATTCTTTGATTTGATTGCCAAAATTAGACGCTTGTGTACAGGTATATTCAGCAACAAAGCAAGAAGTTGTGCAGAAACTGATCCCTTGCCACGTGAGTGGTTGGATTTGTGATAAATTGCATCGCAAAGTTTGATGAATTTAAGATCAGGAAGACACATTCCAAGAGACCAAAAAGTGGCATGTGATCAGGATAGCTTAGTATCCACTGAGGAGAGTGTAACTCAGGCAAGGCTAGATCCATTAGCTCCAATTACTGAGGAAGGTAGTGATACTGACACTTCATCAGACAAGTCCTTCATGATGGGTAGTCAACAGCTAGGAGGCTTCTTCGGTGAAGGACCAATGCTAGGAGGAAGTACCTCCCATGCCAATTTCACTATAATTAGGCTTAGAAGGAACAAACCCTTGGGGAGCCCTATTTTATTCAGATTATCGGGGATGCAAGTGTATTTGTATAGATGAACGGCCTGCTTAGAGACTGGAGATAATTCAAGTCTATGATGATGGAGATAGATTCCGAGATGAAAGGGGGAACCACTGTCTGATAGCTAGGAACTCTGAGGATTATAATAGGTATGGAGATAATGTGGAAAAAGGAAAAATGGTCTCAGAAACTCAAGAGCCGCCTCCTAAAATTGATCGACGTGGAGCTCATTTATGTATGATAAAAAAAAAACCAGAGTCTCTACCTATAATGAGAATGTGGGAATTTACAAGCATGAGAGTGAGGGAGTAGTCTCTTATTTTTGATGCAAAGAACCCTACCCAAATGAATTAAGCGATGACAAGGTACTTTACTTGTTCTCTTATGAAATTGCTATGGGGAAGGATATTATTTTTGTTGACAGGTACGAGCGAGAATACAAACGAATTCTGCCAGAGGAGGTAGATAAGCCAACAATTCCAGAAACATCAACATATGCCCCCGAAGAAGTACCAAGTTCCACCTATACCCCCAGGAAGTCTACAAATCCATATTCAAAAGAGTACGACGCAACATCACATTCTAACCAGTCGTAGACTTTCAACTATCAGAACCAGCAGGCAACCCAACCATCATTGCAGACATGGCTTCAACAAAATGCAACATCCGAACAAGACCTAAACAGAGGTGGTTATCCAACCACACGAGGGCTAAGAGTTTTACAAGAAACACCACTCCATTCACATTACCAAGGCGAGAGTAAGCCAAAAACTCAAGAGTCGGCAGAGCCCGAAAGACAACCCATAGAATGAGTACAAAGAGAACGACTTCGGAGAGATGAACCACCTCTTGCAAGAACCGTCAGAAATTATGGCTTAGGAGCACCTCTGGGAGAGGAACCCTCCCACTATTGAAGGCCAGAAGAGGCATATCAAGGACGACAAGGAGAACCAATGATGAGATTTGTAGACCATCATAGAATTAGACCTTCTCAGGTGCAAAAATGGGTAAACAAGAAATACTCGGGAAACAAAGATCCTAGGGATCATGTAGCAGCCTTCATGTGTGTAATTAGAGCTGAAGAAGTTTTGGATTTTTCTACTCAATTTGCAGGGTTTGGACTTACCCTAGAAGAGGATGCAGCCACTTGGTTTGATTCTGTGGAGCGTAGAGATTTTGAGTATATGGAGGAGGTTTTTGACAAGTTTATTGGGGAATTCTCACAAAGGGGGATAGCTCATAATATAGTCTCATAAATCCATAAATTCAAACATAAGGAAGAGGAATCTGTGTGAAAGACAGCCCTACGACTAAAGAGGTATGTGAAGTTCTACCCTGTGGAAGAACTACCAACCCAGCCAGACTTATGAAGCTTATATTTATTCAAGGAATGAGAAACGTAGATCTCCAAAAGGACTTACATATGAAGAGGAGCACAACGTTAAATGAGTTAACTAAGGAAGATATTTACCTTGTAGACAATTGTGCGGTCTACAAGGAGGGTGAATTCAAGGATCTTGATGATGATTCATCCTCACACAACAAAGTGGAAGAAATTCCACTAAGTCAGCACAAAAAGGAGAAGTAGCTGTAAGCCAGGAGTAGCTGGTGGAAGAAGTGCTAAAAAAAATTAATATGTATGCCAAGCCTCAGGCTAAGCAGCCAAAGTGGTGTGCAATTGAACAAAAATGGACAAACCATGTGACGGAGAAATGTTATTATAACAAGGGATATGTGAGAGAGCAACCGTATGCTCCCCAAGCTCAAGTAGCATCTCCTCAAATCCCACTGATGCCTAGGTATCCAACAGGTAAGCTACCAGACCCTGTAGCAGTTGAAAGACCACAACCAGTATTGGGGCAACAACCACCCCTATCAGGAGTAAGACCAATCGGCATAAGGTATGCACCAACGGTAAACGAACCAGAACAGAAGGCTTTGGTACCCATGCATGCATATTACAAAGATCCCAATGGATATGCATCAAATTCTGTCTATTATCCACATGAAGAACCTAAGACGCAAGAACCTTGGAGCATGATTGGAAGTACATGACCACCAACAGCTGCCCAGGGTGGAGGAGAATGAAGATACATCTTGGATGAACGAACACTGTTGTGAAGATACATCTTGGATGAACGAACACTGTTGTTCATAGCCAAGAGAGGCATGGGCGGTCAGGGGCATGCTTACCAACAGAGAGAAGCTCAAGGAGCACCTCAACAGTCTAAGGGACCCTGCTACTACAAGTGTGGCGGAGATCATTGGCTAAGGGACTATCCTCACAATGAAATCATTAGAGTCAATGCGTATTGCACTGAGTGTGGAATTACTCACTCAGAAAATGAAACAGTAATACCTATTTAGGTAGTCACACGAACACAAGCTCAAAGAAGGACAAACAAACCCATAATGGAAGAGCCAAAGACCGATGCCCCTAGTGCAAAAATCAAAATTCAACGAAGCACTTGGAAAGCTAGAAAGGCTTGTATGAAAGCCAGGAAGGAATGAGAGAAAACGGCTCTATCCGAGGAGCTAAAACACACAAAGGATAGATTGGAGCAACTAGAGGATCTAACTAGTTTAAGTTCACACACTGCTGCAACCATAGGGCCCAAGGAAATAGTGGAACTCAAAAGTGCAGGATCAGGAGGATCAGTACTGGTAGAAAAAGTAAATGAGCAGCTTGATGCACTTTTAAAAGCGTACAAAGCCAGACTAAAAAACAACCAAAACCAAGAGCAACAATGGATGACTTATCCATATGCAGAACTAGAAAAACAGAGGTTGGAAATGTGTAGGAAGATGATTGAAACAGCCCAATCCTTGATAGAAAACCCACCTAGCAAACCTGCAAGTTGGCACGAGGTGCCAGCTCCAACCCCTATCACACCAACTCTAGAGAAACAAGCAGACACAAAGGAGGGACTCACGACTGCCTCAGAGTCTCGGCGGGAACCTATCATAGTGTCAAATACAATAGATGAGACATTTGACGGTTTCCAACCCAAAACATCGACGGGGATGGGTAAAGAGCGTGACAGTCTAGATTACCTGTGGAAGCAAATCCAGGAAGCAAATAAAGCTAATGGGGTAAACTACCAACTAAATCGTGCTAAGAAGGAGAAAAATGAGATCTTACCTCCCATTGAAGAATTTGAGGCAAGATCACAAATGAACTTTGATATGCATTCACAAGGGGGGGACCAGGGGTCAATTAGCTCGGGGCACAACCAACCTGACTTGCTAAAAACTCTACCCTCTTACCTAGGGGAGTATGAAGCTAAGTCTGAAGTGAGAACAATCCCATCTCAAAGACTTTCTCCCAACAGAGTAATGGATTCACAAGGGTTGATTGAGTTACTGTCCACCCCTATGGCATGCACAATCACGTTAGCCGAACTCCCGAGGTTACGACCAAACATGTGGACCACCGTAGGCAAATGATTATAAAAATTTGGAGTAAAGGACCCTACCTCAAGGATTCAAGAAGGGATCAGAGAATTGGACAAGCCTCAACTGCACACTAGGCGTGTACCTTTAAACAAGGTTGGAGAATATTGTGAGGGAGAAGATGGAAATATCACACCACCAGTAGAATTCCAGGGAGTAGTATCCAAGGCTATTCTCGACAGTGGAGTGGGAGTCGCTATCGCCACAAAAGAAATCTGGAAAAAATGGGAAAAATCGGCTTTGAGAGCAACCCGAATGAAATTACAACTGGCAGATGGGTTCATGGAAAAGCCTCTAGGAATTTTAGAAAAAGTAATTGTCACCTCTTGCGGAATCGAGTATGAGCATACATTTGCAATAGTTGATTTTGGCAAAAAGAACAATTAAGAGATCATCTTGGGAAGACCGTTCACGAGACAATTAAAGATGGTACAGGATTGGGGTTATGACCACATATACCTCATGCGTGGGGAGACTACAACCACAATATACCTAAAAGACCATAGTTACAAAGATGTGAACAAGACACCAGTGGAAAAGTTTGATTCGGCTACGTTGGCAGGGTCCGAACTCCCGGCATGGTTAGGGTGGAAAAAAAGCTATGGATGTGTTGAGCTTCACATTGTGGGAGCTTGAAAAGAGAGAAATACATCCTAGAAAGACCCATTGAAGACAAGGATTATATTTCGGAACCTTTTTTTGAAGATGCATTAGAACCTATGGAATGGGAACACATACTAGCAACGTTGGACGTCTGTGCCATACAGATAGCCCAACAACAAAATTTTGTGATAAGGACGGCTATGATGTGCTACCCTATTACATGGTAAACCTTGTACCAGTAGGAGATGAGAATGTAGACTCACCAGAACAAAAAGAGTTTTATGAATCTTCTGAGCATCTTGAATTAAGTAACGATGCAGATAACGAGTGTTCAGACAGCTCAAGTGAGAGTAGGGAAACAATTGCAGATATCAAGTTTTATGATTTTGCAAATAAATCAACACCCTAGATGCCAGGAATGCTATAGAAAAAAAAGAGAGCACAAAACAAGACTAGAGAAAACCCGATACCCAGGATAAACGCACTATCTAATGCTAATCAAGGCAGAGGATTGTGTAAAAGACAAAATATCAGGGAGATTCTCAAGAGTTCGAGGGAAAAGGACACATGGGGACATAAAATAAGAACGGAAAACTAAAACGGAAACAAATTCAAGAAAAGCTCAACAATCAAAACGTGAAAAGACAAAAGATCCAGACTGGACCAAAATGGAGCGTAAAAAGAAATACCAAGAACTTAAACGGACGTTACGAGAGGTATGGACTACTAAGGTAGAAAGTGAAGGTAAGGAGGATTCAAAAAAAGAAAACATGGATGTACTGTCCCACTATAAAAAATTCACCATCCAAGATAGAAAAATCATAATGACACCACCAATAAGGGAAAGAATAAACCAGGAATCTTACGATGGGCTGGAAAATGCAAAACAAATTGACCTTGCTGCGCCAGGCGAAGAGCCTCAGCTTGTCTATATAGCAACTGTTTTAGGACCTGAAGAAGAAGAAATGCTAACACAGCTTCTCAAGAAGTATAAAGATGTGTTTGCATGGTCTTACAAAGATCTCAAGGGAGTTGATCCATCGATATGCCAACATACAATTCCATTAAAATCAGATGCCAAACCAAGCAAACAACGTCCTTACACATATGATGACACATTTGCTAAACGAATCAAAGAAGAGATTGACAAGCTGAAGGATGCTGAATTCATCTATGAAATCGAGCATACAGATTGGGAGTCACCCATTGTGGTTGTCCCCAAAAAGAACGGAAAGTTGCATGCGTGTGTGAACCTCAAAAAGGTAAATGCAACAACAATAATGGATAATTATCCCTTGCCAATAACAGAACATGTGCTTGAGAGGGTAGCGGGAAAACAGGCCTATTCATTTCTGGATGGGTTTTTGGGGTACAACCAATTGGCAATTGCAATAGAGGATCAACACAAAACCTCATTTTCCACAGAATGGGGAATATATGCATATAGAGTTATGCCTTTTGGCCTAACCAATGCCCCAGCCACCTTCCAAAGGTTAATGACTCATGCATCCAAAGAATACCTAAGAATATTCTTAGAAATATATATGGATGATCTCTGTGTCCAATATCTTATTTGAGAAGAAAACATTGACCATTTATAAAAGGTATTTGAGAAGTGCATAACATATCGAATCTGTTTCAACCCAAAAAAGTGCATTTTTATGATAAGGCAAGGCTGCATCTTAGGAATATTGTCTCAAGAAATGGCATAACCACTGACCTAGACAAAATTAGAGTCATAGCAGACTTGCCTAGGCCTACTAATGCCAAACAAGTATAATCTTTAATGGGACACTGCGGATACTATCGAAGATTCATATATATGTATGCGGTCATTGCACGACCACTATATCGCTTATTAGTCATTTTTGACTGAACTGAGGAGTGTGAAACTTCATTCAAAAATCTTAAGGAAAACCTTGTATTAGCACCTGTACTTAAAGCACCAGATTGGGAAAAGATATTCCATGTTCACATTGATGCCTCTGCATATGCAATTGGGAGTATTCTGGCTCAACTTGGAGAAGGAACCATGGATTTTCCAATTTTTTATGCGAGCCGACAAC
Source organism: Adiantum capillus-veneris (assembly GCF_014529385.1). Classification (NCBI taxonomy): domain Eukaryota; kingdom Viridiplantae; phylum Streptophyta; class Polypodiopsida; order Polypodiales; family Pteridaceae; genus Adiantum; species Adiantum capillus-veneris. The sequence goes on along the minus strand of NC_140954.1, from coordinate 125,659,389 downwards.
TAAATAGTGTAGAAAAGAACTATACCACCACTGAAAGAGAGGGATTAGGAATGATATATGCTGTAAAAAAATTTCGGCATTATCTGCTTGCAAACAAATTTGTGTTCTTCATAGATCACCAAGATCTTCTGTATCTAGTAAAAAAACCATGCAATACTGGGAGAATTTTACATTGGTTTATTATATTTCTAGAGTTTGACTTCACAGTGGTAGTAAAAAAAGGTAAAACGCATCTACAAGCGGATCATCTTTCAAGGCTACAAAACGGAGAAGCTCCTGAAGGAGTCGATGATGACATACCTGATGCTTATCTTTTCAATATTGAATGATACCCAAATGTTTTTAGAAAATTATTAGCATTCTTTCCTTTGGAGGTAGATTTGATAAAAAGGAAGAGGGATCCAAACAACAAAAATTCTGACAAACAAAAATCTTTCAATTGATTGCGAGATGACTATACCATCTAGGGTTGAACAAAATGCTACGATTATGCATAAATCTAGAGGAGTTCGAGTGTTATCTTGAGGAAGCACCATACAAGACTGTGCATTTCTTTGTTCAATAATGAAAACACACCAAAGAATGAAACACTTAGGAGTATATTGGCCAACTATGTATGCTGACACACATGCTTATGTTAACAAATGTATTATATGTAGTGCCAAACGATCGGTAGATCACGTGACATTGTGTCAGGTAACCATTGCACCTGCATGGAGTCAATATATCATTGATTTCTTAACAACAAGGACATTTCTTGAAAACATAACAAAAGCACGACAAATGGCTATAGTGTTGGAGGCTCGAGACTTTAATTTAATTGAAAACCAACTCTACAAGCGAGGAAAGGACAATCAACTTAGAATCTGTGCAAGCGAAAGTGAATACCTGCTGATAGAACACGCACATGGAGGAATAAGTGGAGGCCATTTTTTAGGTGATAAGATGGCAAAAATTGTCTTAACCGCGAGGATATAGTGGCCTACATTGCACATGGATGCGCAGGAATTTGTAAAGCGTCGTGACGCATGTCAGCACACTAAAGTGCCGATAAAAAGAGATGAGATGCCACTACGGCCAATGATGGGAGCACGGGCATTTGGAAAATGGAAAATTGATTTTGTGGGGCCTATTTTTCCCCCTGCGTATCGCACCCATACCTAATATATCATCGTGGCTATGAACTATCTCACAAAATGGGCTGAAGCCAAAGCGACACAAAAAGCAGATGCAAGGACCACTGCACAATTTTTGTACGAGAATGTCTTGGTAAGATGCGAATTCCCAATAGAAATTGTCACTGATCGAGGAACACATTTTCCTATTAAGTTATTGAATACCTGCTAGAGGAATTCATGGTCATACATAAAAAATCGGCTCCATATCATCCACAAGCAAATGGACAAGCTGAGGCCAGAAAAAAAACACTATGCACTGTTTTGACTAAAATTGTATCAGAATCAAGGGAAGTCTGGGATCAACAATTACATTCAACACTATGGGCATACAGGGTAGCATATAAAACATCGATTAGAACAACACCGTACAACATGGTGTTTGGTCTAAACGCTATATTACCCATAGAGTTTTTGATTCCAACTCTATGAGTGGCGAAATGCTTAGAATGGACTGGACATGAACTCTCTTCAAGAATAGATGATCTTGAAAAGCTAGGTGAACTTCGACTGAGAGCTGTAGCTTCGATCTATGCTCAAAAGAGAAGACAAAAGGATTTTTTCGACAAGCATGTGTGCAAAAAAGAGTTTAAAACAGGTGATTATGTACTTGTTTACACTTTGAAGCAACATTCCAAAAAACTTAAAAAGCGAGGGATGGGACCCTTTGTGATTAGTGACTTATCACGAAGCGGAGCCGTCAAACTTGCGACATTGGAAGGTGAAGAAATGCCAAATTGGATTAGTGGGTGTCGGTTAAAAAAGTATCATTTACCACTAACACAGGATATGCTTCAACAAATCCATCATGAAAAACAACGGACAAAGAGAAATAGAGGGTAAGAGAAGAAGCACAAGCAGAAGCAAAAGAACACAATGCAAAAAGAAATCTTCTACGACAACAACAACAAATTGAATCATCGTTGCAAATAAATGTTATTCGATTAATGAATTTTAATGAAGACACGGTGGAACCAATAATTACACCATAGAATATCAACCATAATCCATAAGTAAATCTGAGCCCTTAACAATGAATCATAATCACAGTGAACCAACTCCCACACTTAAAGTTTGACATATCCCCTGCAATCAATTGGAGTCCACACACATATGACCCTTAAGACATGATTCTTCTATGCATAAAAAGAGTCTGACCAAAAACTATATAAAAATCCTATTTTGACAACATCCAACAATGCAAAGTTGATGCATCACATTTGCACTTTACCTCTCTAGCACATAGAGCTAGTTTGACCTAGAAAGATGGAAAGCAGTCATAACCATGCATATGAGGCATTCAAATCAATCCATGAGTTCCCTTACATCATATGATAACATTCCATCACCATAAACATGATGCAAAACAACTCCGACCTTTAGGTCAACCATAAATCATAACTTCACACATATGCAAAAACCAATTTTTGGGCATTTTCGGAACTATACAAAACAAGCATGGTAACCCCAAAAGAAAGCCACTTTAATCATATCTACCCTATGAGGTTCGGGATTTTTAACCATTTACTCTCACATAAGTTTATGGCCATATAATATTTGAAATCAACTTCCCAAAACAAATCATAAATTATACAAAAACAACTCGATTAACTCATGAAGTCATATTGTACCCCCCCTTGGTAGCACCCCTACACATGTAGGTAAAACTGATTATAGAACGATACATACTCGCATTTCCAAGGTGATAACAGAGACCTAAATACATTTATCATCAAGTTTCATCAAGATTTTTAATTGGTTACGTGGGTTTTCCCATCCGGTGAATCTATATAGTGGTTCTCCAAGGATTTTCATAGGACACCATAGAGAGAAAATGTTCTAAATGATGTGTTTTATCTATGGTATAAAGGATTTGGGTTGATTCATAATGGTTTGTGATTTATGACCAAAACAATGTTCTTATCATCTCTATGACGTGAAACAAAAAGCGCTTTTTATGCTCGCACATGATCATAAACACATCATGTGTAAATCAGTGTGTTAAACATGATGAAATAATCATGGGGAAACTTCATACATACTCGGTTAATCCATACATGCACTTGTATGCGGAAAAAACAATCACCGAGAGGGTGACTACTCAAAAAAACAACATAGAGAGAGAGATGATAGCTATGGATTTTAGAGCTTCTCACTGTGCTTTAGAATTGATTAGGGGTTGTCTAAAGGCTTCTTGCTTTTCCACAAGAGAGTGGTGATGAGAGCTACATAGAGGTATCCGCCACGAAAGCTTCCGAACAACGCGTACACCATGAAACGAGAGAGAACATAATAAGCAAGTAGAGAGAGAGTATCCTTCTTCTTCTTCTTCTTCTGCTCATGAGAAGAGCTTATGGAGATGGTGATGAAGATCTTGCACCACTCCGTATAATAGATACGTATAGCCTTGCGATAGTAGACTCAACAGACGCTCTGAAAATTGAGCACTCTATGTCAATTTATAGGTTCTGTAGGTGCCCAAAGTGTGCCCCAAGCTATAGGTAGCGCTAGTTCTCAGTCCGAAATAGCCTCTTGCTTTTGGGAAAAGACTCCAGTTTTTTCTAAAAACATGGCACAACTTTTGGTGGTAAACTCTCCTACTTACCATTCAATTTTTACAGAAAAATTGACCATTTGAACAGTATTTGGCCAACTAATGGAAATCGTAGCTAAACTGTGCCGTACCGTAATGTCCCGACATAATTATGATTTTGTCGTACTGCCCTGAGGTATTCTCACGATATCGCTTTTTATAAAAGTAATTCTCGTAAAAATCCCGCTTGGGCCCGTTTTTGCTCTGGGTGATCATTTTTAAATTCAACGGAGACTAAAATTAATATTTTTATGTTTAGATCATCATAAAAAGCACATTGCTTGTCAAAAATTCCAAAAAGCATGAGAAGCCAAAAAAGGCGTAGAAAGCAAAGAAAAGAGAAATTTTTTAAAGCTGAACCACGGGTTTCCCTCGTCCACTGGAATAAGAAAGCAGACTCGCTTTTCACTAAAAAGCGCTAAAATTCATGAAAAGCTAAAAATAGTGTGAAAAGCACTCAAACAGCAGATTTTTATAAAATTGAACCATAGCTTTTCTGGAACACGTATATCAAGGATCCGACCTTTCTTTTTACTTTAGAACCTTTCAATACTGTCAATCAAGCATCTTAAGTCAAAATTTGGCAAAACAGATATTGAAAGCTATTTTTTTATTTTTAAAAGAGACCCAAAAATTGGGGATCTTACACTCACTATGACCATTTCGGATAGCCAGAAAACGACTATCATTAGCCCTCCCCCAAGATGATGATACATTCAAGTACCATCATAAGGCATCTTTGCCAAAGAGAGTGATTCTTGCTCCTCTGTGATAGTTGGTATCTTGACAAGATCTTTGTCGTGTGGCTCCTTGTCACTTTGGATTGAGTTACACTCATGCATCATGTAGCAAAACTTACATGAGATAGTCTCTCTTTGACAGCTCTTTGGTAGATCCTTTGGTAGAAGGCAACTCAAATAGGTCTTTAGCGGACACCCATTTACCTTCCTAGAGTGCTCTCTATCATTCAAGTCCATGAGCTGGTAATAACTTGAATTGAAATCCTTCTTGACAATGTATGGTCCCTACCATCTAGTCTCAAACTTGGCATCAAAACAATTATCCAGGCGATTGTCATACCTTAGCACAAGATCTCCTTCCTTGATACCTTTGTCTTTCAGTTTCTTGTCGAGCTTTTCTTTTTCTTGTATAGCTTTCCTCTAATAGCACTCATAAGACGCTTCTCTCTTCCACTCAAGCTTGACTAAGGTTTCTTGGTCATCTTGTGCCCCTTTGCCGTGAAGCTGCATTGTTGGAATGTTGAGCCTGATAGACTGCAAGGCCTCTTGACCACAGACTAGTGAAATAGTGTGAACTATGTGGGTTCCCTATATGTGGTTTGGTATGCCCACAAAGCACCATCCAAGAAGTCATCCCACAACTTTATCTTGTCTTGCACCATCTTTCTAATGATGCCTGCAATGACACCATTAGCCTTCTCCACCAAACCATTTGATTGTGGGTGGTAGGGTGTGCTATGAAGATGTAGAATAAGAACCTCTTCACAAACTTTTTTGAGTAAACCCTTCTTGAACGCTGGACCATTATAAAAAACAATCTCCAAAGGTGTACCAAATTTGCAAGAAGTGTTAGAATAGACAAACCTATTCACTATTTTCCTATTCACCCTTGCCACACTTCGAGCCTCTATCCAGCTAGTCATGTAATTTAGTATAGACAAACCTGTTCACTTTTTTCCTATTCACCCTTGCCACACTTTGAGCCTCTAACCACCTAGCCACTAGGATGTAGAGTTTACCATTTTTTGCTCTAGTCAAAAGACCCATAACATCAATGCCCAACTTTTCAAAGGGTCCATTTGCAAGCACGGTTTGCATTAGACCATGTACCGATATCTATGTACATTTATCTGACAGTTGTGATAGCTTTTACACCAATGTGGACATCCACATGTAGGCTTGGTCAAACACGCCCCGCAAGAAAAAATCTTCCTCACAATTAACTCTTGGGCACAATGATCACCACATGCTTTCTCATGAAAACCTTTTAGAATGGCTAGAATTTCCTTGATAGTTGGTACTCTTCTGCACACTTGATCCTTCTCTCTTTGAAAGAGGGAGCCTTCGAGGAAGAGATACGCTCTTGCCTTCTTTATGAGCCTCCTCTTTTGAGCCTGTGAAGCCTTGTTGAAACTTGCCTTCCAAGATGTAGCCAATAATTGGATCCAATGACTCCATTCCATGGCACCTTGGTTTCTTGATAGCTGCTGCCACCATGATGACATGCACTTCTTTCTCAACACATGGAACTTCTTGTTGTGCAAGTAAATATCTACTTTTTCTCTCCTAGGAATATGATACAATTGCACTTCCTACAAACCGGTTAAACAACCTAAGGATGACATGAACTTTTATATTTAGGATTTCATTCTTGCATGCCCAAATGCCTAAAATATGCTTCACAATGAGAAGTGCATCCCCTTGAGATGTTGTATACCTTGGCTAATACACATCTTCAAATCATGAAGTAGTATGTCATACTCTGCTTCATTATTGCTAATTGAGCTTGGTAGATTGACCTTGTCTTTCATGACCACCTCTCCACTTGGGACAATCAACACCAGCCATTCCCATGCTTTCCCTATGACTTGTCAAAAAGATCCATCAAAGAACAAGGTAAAAGCATTAGAATAATTTTGGGTGGTGGCAATGGTAGGGTCCTTACTGTAGGCACCTTAATCTCCTTTTCATGCACCCTATAAGTGAGAATCCCTGCCAATTGTGCATGCACACTATATTCTACCTTGAAAGAGTATTGGAACTCTTGCAATTCCATAATCCACTTTGACATCCTAGTACTAAGGTTCATTTGAGATGACACCCAAAGAAACAATTTTTTTGCAGTGAGAATTACAAAAGGTTTTGGTAATAGGTAGGATCTAAATTTTCTCACCACAAACATGAGATGGGTTTCTCCAAAGCATTCATGACCCTACTAACCAAGCAGATGGGTCGCATCTTGGTGCTATGGGGATCTTGTTGTAGCAAAATAGCACCAATTGTTTCTTTCCCAACATTAGAGCTAACAAAGAATGTGTACCCCCAACAAGGAGGCATAAGTGCTGGTAGTTCTGACATAAAGACTTTAATGCTACAAAAATATTCTTCAAGCTCATCAAACCAAACAAACTCTACTTGTTGTGTCAATTTCTGCAAGGGGTGAAGTAACTCCGAGGCTAAGCGAATGAAGCGTGACATATACTTCACCTTTTGAATTAATGAGATAACCTCCTTAAGACTCTTAGGTGATGGTAACACAATAAGATCCTTTGCCTTTGAAGGATCCACCTCGATGCCTTTGTAATAAACTTTGCGACCAAGAAAGATCACTTCATTCTCACCTATGAGGCACTTGTCGAGGCTGAGATGACCTCCCATGTCATAGAGCTTCTTCAATCCTTCTTCTACCCTCTGTATATGCAACAATTTTGAGTTATAAATGCAAAAATCATCAATGAACACCCTAATTGACTTTCCAAAGAATGCTTGAAACACCATGTACATGAAGCGTTGGAAAGTTGAAGGAGCATTTGTCGTGCCAAATGGCATGACACTAAAAACATAACAATCCCAAGGAGTGATGAAAGTTGTTTTTGATTGATCCTCTAATGTGATACCCATTTGGAAGTACTGTGAGTAGTCATCACACGCAATGTATTTCTCATGACCGGCTACCTCATTTAGTATCTCATCCTGAAATGGGAGAGAAAAGTGATCTATTTTTTATGCCGCATTAAGTGGATGGTAATCCACACACACTCTCCACTTGTTGTTCTTCTTGGGAGTGACAACAATGGGAGAGAGCCACTTTGAATTCTCCATTGGATAGATGAAACCTACTACTAGAGGCTTTCTTACCTCCTTGAGTAGAGCCTGCTCCTTGATAACTCCTAGCCTTTTTAGCTTCTGAACTTTAGTTATGGACACCGGCTTTAACTCGATCTTGTGTTGAACAACATCTACTCCATGTACATCTATGTAGTCTATAGCAAAAATCCTAGGAAACTTACTTAGCACACCTTTAAACTCATCAGTTTCTTCTTCTGTAAGTGTTTTTGGCAACATACCTTCTAGCATTCCTTCATCTTGAAAACCTTGGTTCTCGTGAGGACCTACCTCTTCCAAGCCTGGACAAGAGGTATTTTGGCTGCTTGGCTTCAACCTTAACCCTATGACTTTAATGGAAGACTCCTCTTTAGTAATGATACCACTACTTTCTTCTTTTGAAGTTCTATCGGTCCAATATTCCTCCTCCATCTCAATTTGAGATGATTCTTCACGGAGCTCCTCTTGACGTTGCTCCTTCATATCAAAGACAACCTTCTTATGATTGTCATTCTTGCAAATCAACTTTTCACTTTCCCAATCCTGCAAAGATTGCATTTTTATTAGCCATGGTCTTCCTAGGATAAATGGGTAACCATTTGCTTTGGTAAACATTTTTACAAATGCCCAAGCACCTAGATTTTCTATTGTTTACCATCTTGACTTTTATTTCAGGTGTCTCATGGATGTGCATGCCTAATCTTTGCATGAGGCCTTCCGTCATGATATATCGATGAAAATTTGTGCACTCCCATCCACTAGAACTTTCATAATCAATCTTCCCTTGATGTAATAATCTAGCACATGCATGATATCCTCATTCATTTTAGCTTGTACAATCTTCACAACAACAGACACATTCTCTTTTACCTTTCTCCTAGTGCGAACAGCCTTTGTTAACTCCCTCCTAACTTGTGGAAACAATGCAAGAAATTGAGTCCATGAGATATCAAGACCCTTACCTCTCATGTCTTCTAATAGGTTGTATTGAGCCATACTATTAGCAGCGGCTAACATAGGCTACACCGATTATGCATCAAGCGGGAGATCTGCTATGGATGCGCCCAATATTTCCAACTCACATTATATAAGGTCTTGGGCTCATTGGGAGTTCCAAAGTTGTATATGCTAGCTACAGCGCTCTAACTTAAACCCACAGTAGAAGGGATTGTGATGCCTTTATGCAAGTAGGCTTCATTCTTGAGTATCCACTCTTGAGGATCCACTTTTGAGCGCTCTCTCTCTCTCTCTCTCTCTCTCTCTCTCTCTCTCTCTCTTGAGTGTTCACTCTATGAATGGCCTAGCCTTGAGCTTAATGCCAATGCTTAAGAGGCTAGTGCTAATCCATTGTAATTAGAGAATCATTCTTAATCTAATCTCTAATTTTTCCATTAGTCTACTTCTTCTATGTCATGAAGTAGTTTCACCTTTCTCATTATTCTAGATTTGAGTGTGTGTGATGACTTCTTGCTTATTGACCACTCCTATCCTTCTATGAGCATTTGATTTGTGATATTAATCATCTCTAATTAGGTTGATTAAGTTGGTTCTTAATCTTGTAATTAGTGTATGCGCCCTATTGGTTGCTTGTGTGTATGGATGGGTTTAATGAAACTTTAGCACCATTCAGCTTATGTGTGTAGCTTTTGATAAAGTGCCTTGATTGGCATGTGGTGATTGGAGAGACCAACACCAATGCAGTTAGTGTGTGCTTGTCATGAGTGTGTTTAGAGATTTTGGTCTATGGTAAGTCGGACTTCGGCGGGATTAATGTGTGTAGGTGATGCTTGATTGATGATGTAATTAGAGTTAGTGATTCATGGCTAATCTCTATTGCTTGGATGAGCATACTCTTGAATCCTCTCATTCGATACATCCGATGCTCATGCTTCCATGCCCTAGCCGATTTGTTGATCCTATGATTAATAGTTTTGTTGGTCTTGGTTTGATTAGGCTATACTACGATTTTCCCCAACATTTGGCGCCATTGCCGGGGATCAATAACCTAAGCTAGTGAGTATAGGATGTTAAGCATAGAGTAATTTCACTACTAATTTCATTGGTTTTTGAAGGTGTGTAACTCAATTTTGGTTTGATTTATGTTGATGTTCAAGTAATTGAAGATAATTTTTGAGTTATGAATACCCCAAACCCCCAATACCACCCCCAATTCCACTAATTTCATACTAACCCTCGCTAATTTCGCTTCATTTCCATGCTAATTGTACTAATTCCATGCTAATTTTTACTAATTTTTGACTAACTTTGCTAACCTAACCATTAACATTTGAAGTTTAATGTATGTTCAGTCCCCTTGTAAGAGGTGGAATCAACACTCTTATAAAGTTATTTGTGCTAATTTATGCATAATTTGATGATTTGAGTGTTTGATTTTTGGCTTACAATGGTCAATTTTTGGGCTAATTTGGAAGAGATGCACATGTGTGTGCATGATGGAATCATCACGTGGAGCAAGGATTACCTTGAATGCAATTGATTGTAAGTGCATTGACCTACTCCATTCAATTTTTGGGTGATTAGTTTGATTCCAATGTGTTGCTAATTCATTGCTAAAACTAGGTGTGTATTTCAATTGACATACTTTATGAGATTAATTTGATTGTACTGGGATGAAATTGATGATCAATTTTGACTAATGAATGATGTGTGTGTCAAGATTAAGCTTGATTGGCAACAAGAAATCATCATGTGTGTAATGCACCAAAGAGGGAAAAAACTGCCAAAAAATTCAAGTGTGTGTGCACCTAATCTTGAGTGTGTGCATGCATAGAAATTGATGGAATTGATGACATGTGAGTGTGAAATCATGTAACTGATGTGTATGCTAGGCTAATCTCATCATTGGATATGCCTATTTGCCAAAAATTTGGGCAAAATTTAAGTGTGTGTGCCCAATTGAAGACCTTTTGATTTGATGATTGATGGTCAATTGGGGTACCCAAATGATTTTTGATTGTAAAATTTTCATAAAAAATGTGTGCAATCATTAGGTGTAAGCCTAAATACATTGCCAATAGAGGTATTGCCATAGTAATGATTGATCAATATGATGGACACGGCAATGATTGCATTCCATTGTGTGTGTAATTGTACTCAAAATTCACTCATGTCGCCTTACAAACCAAAATGCCAAGCCACTATGGTTTGGATGATTAAAGAAATAGGGATATGAACAACTCAAGGTTGCAATGATTGAAAATAATGTTTGGATTGGCCAAGAAAAAATGATTACTCGAGTTTTGTATGACACACAGTGTGTATATCCAATGCTTGATTTGCAATCACTGTAACATTAAATTGTTTTCTTGCATTATGACTTCATTAGGGGATGAATATTCTAATTGATTTGTTCATACACTATGCATTGGAGTGCATCAAATTTCAGCATGCATTTATTTCAAATGAATGAAGATTGAAGAGGAACTAAGTGAATGAGAATGATACATTTGAGTGCGTAAACTATACAATTGGATGTGTGTGCACTCAGGAATTATAAAATGGGCTTAAAGAGGCAAAGACTAGAGTTGTGGTTTCAAATATTTTCAATATGTGCATGAAAATGTGTATTGTCTCTCTTGGTCATTATGAGTGAGGATTGGTTTCCTTGATGAAAATATTATGACATTAAGCCACACGAACACTCTTATATTCACATCCATGCTCACACACAATCCATGGTGAGAATAAATCCTTAAATTCCAAACATTTGTGTTAGCCAATTTGCTTCTTGCACATACTTATACCACCCCCACTCACATGCTATCAAAGGTGGTGGGAACCTCCCCTCTTAAGGGAGCCCTTTCTTATCAAAAATTAAAAAATTTTGATGAGAATGATTGGTGGCTAGTTTTGGCGTTAACAAAATGACACACTCACACACCCCACTTGCGCCATTTTCTACCCCTGTTAATCGAGAGCCTTACCCGCTCTCACGAGCTATGATGCTATCAATGCTACCCCTAGTGCGGCCTTGGTCATTGGACCCCACGTCACACGCATGGGCTCGCTTTCTTGCTGTCCCTAGTCTTGCCATAACCTCACAAGCTTGCTGGTCCCACGCTCTCAACACCCACACACACACACACACTTGGTCACAACTTCTAACCTTGATAGCATCTATGGGGCTCGGATTATGTCCTGAATCACTATTTCTGGCTACAAAATATGACATCCAACCTATTACACTCAAACTGGTTTTGAGTTGCTGCCTTAGGGGAGTTTTACCTTATGATTTATATATTAAATACTGCTTTCTTTTGCTATAGGGCTGTGGTTGCTCTAGCACCTCATCTGGAGGGAGTTGTTGACTATGATCTGAATCACTATAACATCCAACTGTATGAACTCGAGTTGAAACTTGACTTGCTGCCTTATGGGAGATTACCTTGTGCTTTACTATACAACTGCTAGATTTTTATGTGGATTACATTGGTTGAATTAGAGCTATCCACCATAAATATAAATGTATATTCTTATCCAAAAACCCTCCCCACGCCCATGTTTCGGTTACCTTGTGGGTGAAACCCCCTAATATATCTCTTACCTAGTTTAGTTAAGGCCCATTCTTTGGCCTCTTACCTGGGTGGCTTTGGATTTGATTGGTTTTACTAGGTTTTTATCACTTTGTTGTGGCACTCATGGTGCATCGCGACCTCGCTCTAATGACCTCACCTAATGAAGGGTTGCTTGCTACTGATTCTTTGCCTCCCTCTCATAAAATAAGTCTTAGCTGGAAAACCTCTTACACTCATAAGAATGATCGATGCTAGGCTGCCGCGGCACTGCCACAAGTGATTATTTTTGGAGATCTTCCCAGTCTCTTCCACTATATAGGTGAGGGGTTCTTCCCTTCACTTATGCTTGATTTCCCTTGGCAACTTGGAGTAATACTTGGGATTGCGTCTGCTTATCTCAATGGTTAATAATAAAGCTCGTGCTCTATTGTCTGATTATAAAATAGGTTTTTTTAAACATTTAGACTATTGGAAGAACTATTCTTTTTGGATTTTCTAGCAAAAGAATATGGAATGAGAAACATGGTACAATTTTTCACACATCAGTAAACTTTTTTTTGGTTTCTTGCCTGGTACTGACTGCATACATACTTAATCTTTTGCTACTATGTTGAAAAATGGCATCAAATCTGTCACACATATGGTTATTGTTCTGGTTTTTTGAAACTGATGGTGAGCATAAGGCTGAATGCCTGGTGGTGATGCTAGTTATGCTGCCATGGAATATATGTAAACATTTTGGTTTTGTACAAAGGTTGTTTATCACCCTTTTGGATGCTGGGCTAAACGGTATTTTACTGTACTGATATTAATCTTTGTCGACTACCGTAGTACTTGGAGTGTAAATTTTGTTAAGGAGGAATCATATTCACTACATTTGTCTAAGAGGTGTACCATTTATTAATAGAAAAACTAGGCATATTGAAAGAGAAGGGTTTTTTAGCTGGTTTCCAATCCTGCTCACTATACTTAAAATATGAAGGGAAAAACATGGAGCTAATACTTGATGACACTAATTTCTTTATGGTATTATGATTTGGGGAGACTGTTTTGACTTACAAAACTAACCTTCACCTATTGCTTGGATGTCGGGCTTAGATCTAGTTTTCCATTCTAGCTAGTGTATACTGTTCAGGTCTGGTAGAACTGGTTGTATCCAGACTTTAAACCTTCTGCTTGATCTTGGGTGTGGTTGGAATTACCCGGATCTGGTTTTCCATTATAGCTAATGAATATTGATTTGGTCTGCTATAACTGGTTGTAGACAACCTTTATACCTTTTGCTTGATCTTGGGTATGATTGGGAATAGCCGAATCTGGCTCTGGTACAGACCTGCAAAACAACTAACCTTGCTTGGTTATCTGTCTTAGATTTGGTTTTTTTACAAAATATATCCCACTACATCTTAGTGATGATAGTACTGATAGCCGTTTTTCGGCTCTCCATAATTGTCATAGTAAGTTACTCCACCCTACCAAATTCACCCAAACGCTATGGCTATCCCTACCATTTCACTGTACATAGGCGTGTGTGAGTTAGGGGGCTTTTCCCATATCTTCTTAAAAACCCTCAGCTAGCTAGTCACTGGGCTAGTTGAGACAAAAAAATAAAAAAAATAAAAGTATATTATGGCTTCTTTGTGTGTAAATATTTCATTGTATATATGGCCTAAATATAGGGATTTTTTATAATTATTTTGGTATTTTATTTAAATATTTCTACTTAGGTGTGTGTTTTATTAAACCTATGTACACCTTCTTTCATCCTCTTACACCATAATTATATTTTTTTCCAATATGTACATACTCTAACCTCATATTTTTCCTTTATACAAATCACTCCCACATTTTCACCCTCACCCTCGTGAAAACAAAAAATTGATTTCTACTCATTGGTTACGTTTATTATATTATTTACTTGCATACCATTTCCTCTTTCACCCAAAATAATTCAAGGAGGGACCATATCATATGATTCCAATATCTTTCCATATTCATAACTCCTCCATATTTTTATTATTATTTTTACTCATTATTCTAACACCATGTGCTCATTGAGCTAAAGTCCATGAATAGTCCATACACTAGTCCCACCATGTATATATTTCTTTATTCACCAATAATCCTCCTCCATGCATGGGTCAAGGGAAACTTGGATGCTTTGTATTATAATATGACAAAGGAGGGGCTCACTCTTGGATGCATTGTACAAATTCAACAAAGGAGGGGGCCACTAAAAGACTTTGGTAGGCATAAAAATAGGCTTTTTGGTGAGAATTTTGGCACCTATCTCCACTCCGAATTTGGAGTGGTGGTCAAAAGAGAAAATGTAGCCCACACTCTGAGTAATGACCTCAAGTTTTTTCATGATTTTTGGAGCTACCAAAAGTGAGCTATGATGTCTTGAGTGAACCCCAGTCTGCCCACTTTTCTCACAAGTAGCCCTTAGTCTTTTCTCACCCTTCCACACACCTACTCACTCTTACACATCCCTCCCTCTCCTTCCCTCACTCAAACCTATAATTTCCATGGCTTCTCCCACCCTCTTCACCATTATCCTTCTCTCGCATCCCTATAGTTCTTTTATGAACCTCTACATACATACACCCTCTCCATGTCTCTCTCTATTGCTTCTATGTTACAATTTCATTTACCTCTCCTAAAAATATCTAAAATTCAGCATCTTAACCATGATAACTTCTGCAAATTGAGGATTTTTCATCAACAAATCCTCTTTTCATCGTGGTGGTCAACCGTGGCGGCGTAAAGAAGTGAAGAAGAAGAAGAAGACCAGCGGTCATTTTTCATCAACAAATCCTCTTTTCATCGTGGTGGTCAACCGTGGCGGCGGTGTAAAGAAGCGAAGAAGAAGAAGAAGACCAGCGATCATTTTTTTCACAATCTACACAAGGGTGAGTTCAAGCTTCTTCAAAAGCTTCACCATCTCAATGATTCTCTTTTAATTCACCCCTCTTCCTTCATCAAATCAACTCATCCTACCCATTGTAAATGTATCACTAACAGATCTAGTGATTATTACCACTAACAACTAACTTCTCTTGTAAAACTGCACCCACACTATCAACATATGGAGTAGGCAACCGCACAAGTAAACCAAATTCACTCACTCCCATGGAAGTTTCTCTCCTTTCACCACATCAATAATTGTCTTACTTGAGCCCACATCCATGTGACTCAAGAGAAAAGAGAGACCTCATTCTCATTTGAAATTCATAAAAATTCATAATCCTTGATCTTTCCTAATAAAATTGATTAGGCTTAATCCTAATCAAGGCTTCTAAAACCTATAAATAGAACCCATTCCTCCTTGTAAAAGACATCACTATACCATTGCACACTAGATTGAGCGTACCACACGCCAGTTCTATCTTGGTTGTAAAGAGAGAGTAAGCTTTCTATACACCATCACCTTGGTGCATAGAAAAGCTTGAGCTAGTTTGAGTGAGTGCGAGTAGAAGATATTCTTCCTACCATTGTTATATCTACCCCAACATCAATGAATTGGTAGTTTTGGGTGCAATTCATGTCCAAAGGCTCACGCTTCTCCTCCAATTTGGCTTGGCAAACTCATTCAGCTTCATAAGGTGACTTGTTTCATTGAAGGTTGTTGTTTTGTTGCTTGTGATTCATTGGCTATTGTTTGGTTACCATTGTAAGAGAGGGGATGGTGAGAGGGCTTCCATAACCCTAAGACAATGTGCTAGTGATGCTATAACCAAATCTTGTCACTTGATTCCGCAAGCTCTAAGTTCCTTTTTGTGAAAAATATAAAGTTGAAGCTAAGTTGTACACCATCTCTCTCTCTCTCTCTCTCTCTCTCTCTCTCTCTCTCTCTCTCTCTCTCTCTCTCTCTCTCTCTCTCTCTCTCTCTCGTGTTTTAGTATGTGAGAGTGTTCCATTGGTGTTAGGGTTAGTGTAAATTCCTTGCTTGTTTGTGGGTTGCTCTAACGATTCTCCTCTTTTGCGTCCTAGTTCGCTCTTAAACTAGGTGGTGCCCCTTGTGTAGTTGGGATTTGGCTGTGGGTTTGTTGTTTTGGTTTGTGTTGTGTTGTGCCCTAGCCCCATTGAGCAGCACGGGAGCCTTGAAGGGTGTCTAGAGGTTGCTCTTCTTGTTGCCCGTCCTGGACCGCCTCAGTACCATAAAATATATTCTGGTTTTTACTGTTGGCTTTGACTTACGCTAAGTTGTACACCATCTCTCTCTCTCTCTCTCTCTCTCTCTCTCTCTCTCTCTCTCTCTCTCTCTCTCTCTCTCTCTCTCTCTCTCGTGTTTTAGTGTGTGAGAGTGTTCCATTGGTGTTAGGGTTAGTGTAAATTCCTTGCTTGTTTGTGGGTTTCTCTAACGATTCTCCTCTTTTGCGTCCTAGTTCGCTCTTAAACTAGGTGGTGCCCCTTGTGTAGTTGCGATTTGGCTGTGGGTTTGTTGTTTTGGTTTGTGTTGTGTTGTGCCCCAGCCCCATTGAGCAGTACGGGAGCCTTGAAGGGTGTCTAGAGGTTGCTCTTTTTGTTGCCCGCCCCGGACCGCCTCAATTTTGGTGCCCCCACGGAGGACAGCCTTGTGTATGTTTTGTGAAGGCTCAACCTTTAGCATAATCAAGTAGCTTGCATGAATCACGAGAATTTGTATGATCCCTTCATTCCCATTGCAAGGCAAAAGGTACACATAATTGTTAGTACTAAGTTGCAATTTCAGCGAGTAATTCGTAGAATTTTAGGTCCTCTTAGGTTGGTAGAGATAAACGCATCAGTAAATCCTTTTATTTTGCCTCTCATTAGGTACGACCTTAGTTTGGACGTCTATATTTTGGTTTTGTTTTAAGAATTAGGTCATGCATAGACCATGGATAATGGCCCAGGAATACAGGTTTTTCCCTTTCATTTCACTCCACACATTAGAGTAAACATTGCAATTAGTAGAAAAATCCATTTTCAACAACGTATGGTATTCATGTTTGGTGCCCAAAGAGTAGGAGAAATTCTCGCGTCATCAAACCCTGTCATTCTACCTCTTATTGATTATCATAGGTCATTTGATGTGAATATTTTTATTTTGTTGTAGAATAGATTGCAATTTAGAAAATATTATTGTGTAAATCTTTTAAAGAAAGAAAAAACAAAAACGCGTCACTTTGAAATCAATTCAATGGAGAGCCAACGCCAAATGTCTGGATATCCTCTTTTCTTTGGAGAGCCTGGAGAGGATGCAGAATTATTTCTAGCGAATTTCAAGATATCTTGCCGTATCAAGAGGATAGTACCTGATCAAGAACGTGTAGAAATGTTTGAGGTGGTCCTTAGGAAAGATGCTAGCACTTGGTTTGACTCTTTGCCTGAGGAAGTTAAAAGGAATTACACGGAAGTTTTGAATCGTTTCAAGAAATACTTCTTTGATCCCCAAAACACTCAGAAATTATGGCAAGACATTGTTTCTCATAAGCAAAAAGACTTAGATGACTACTACTTGTACAAGCAAGAGTTCCTACGTCTTTGGGCTCTATGGATACGAAATGTTGCTAACCCTGGTGATGGTGCATAATTTCTAAAGAAGGAGATGTTCATAGCCGGACTCTTTCCTGACCTTAAGGTAAAAGTTGAGGTGGGTGCACCTGCTACCTTTGATGCAGCTGAGACTAGGGCTGCTGAGAACTATAGGAAAATCAAGTGCTTAAGGGGGGAGGTTCCAATAGAAGGTCTTAGACCCAAAGATAAGTCACAATCATCAACATCTAAGGAGCTTCCTGAGGTAACGGCGGAAGTGATTGAGAAGTTAAATGAATCTTTAAGCAGCTTGTCAATTCACCTTGCACAAGCTGTAGGTCCAAAAGGACAAGCAAAGAAGTCTGAAGAGCGAGACCCACGACCTAGGAGAGTCTTGCAATGTTGGAATTGCGGTGAGTCTGGACATGGAATGTATAATTGTCCTTGGCCCCGTGGGGAGCCAGGGAGACCTAACTTGAATTACCCAGTGATGAATGCAGGTGAAGGAACTAGTCAGCAACCATGGCTTATACAAAGGCCAAATGGAGCAAGACCACCTCCACAAGGAGTGGAAGGAGTTCCACCTTTGCCAGACCCAAACATGCATGTGGTAGAGGTGACAAATTCAAGAGAGGTTGACATGGAAGCAAATGGCATTAAGCGTGGCCGAGGGAAAGGTAAGGAGAAAGAAGGAGTTACATCACAAAGTGACCATGGACGAGAAAAGAAGGAAAAGGAGACCAAGGAATCTAAGAGGACTCGACGTCGTATCAACCTCCAAGACTTTCCTCTTGGACATGGAATGGCTCCATACAACCTGTTGGAAGACATGAGAGGTAAGGGTCCTGATATCTCATGGCCTCAATTTCTTGCATTATGTCCACAAGTTAGGAGGTATTTAACAAGGGCAGTTAGCACTAGGAGAAAGGTAAAAGAGAGTGTGCCTGTTGTAAAAATTGCACAAGCTAAAATGAATGAGGACATCACACCTGTGCTAGATTGTTATATAAAAGGGAGATTGGTTAAGAAAGGTCTAGTGGATGGGGGTGCACAAATTTGCATCATGATAGAGGGACTCATGCAAAAACTAGGCATGCACATCCATGAGACACCTGAAATTAAGGTCAACATGGCAAACAATAGCAAGGCTAGGTGCGTAGGCATTTGTAAAAATGTTTTTGTGGAGGCCTTTGGCATTAAGAAGGCAGTGGATTTCTATGTCATGTCTACCAAAGGAAATGGTTACCCATTTATCCTAGGGAGACCATGGCTAATGAAAATGCGAGCTTTGCAGGATTGGGAGAGTGGAAAGCTAATTTGCAGGAACGACAATCATAAGAAGGTTGTCTTTGACATGAAGGAGAAACGCTAAGAGGAGCTCCATGAAGAATCATCTCAAAGTGAGACGGAAGAAGGTTGGATCGATAACACTTCAGAAGAAGAAAGTAGCGGCAGCATTACTGAAGAGGAGTCTTCCATCAAATTCATGGGGGTAAGGTTTAAGCCAATTAACCAAGAGACCTCTTGTCAAGGTTTGGAGGAGGTAGGTTCCCAAGAGAACCAAAAAGTGGAAGATGAAAGAATGCTAGAAGGTATGCTATCTACAACACTTACAAAGGATGAAAGAGAGGAGTTCAAATGTGTGCTAAGGAAATTTCCTAGGCTTTTTTCTAAAGACTACACCGATGTGCGTGGAGTAGATGCTATTCAACACAAAATTGAGTTGAAGCCAGAGGCCACACCTAAGGCTCAGAAGCTACGAAGGCTAGGAGTCATCAAGGAGCAGGCTTTACTCAAGGAGGTAAGAAAGCTTCTAGCAGCAGGTTTCATTTATCCAGTGGAGAATTCAGAGTGGGTCTATCCCGTTGTTGTCACTCCTAAGAAAAACGGAAAGTGGAGGGTGTGTGTGGATTACCGTCCACTCAATGAGGCAACAAAAAGAGATCACTTTCCCCTCCCATTTCAGGATGAGATACTAAATGAGGTAGCTGGTCATGAGAAGTACACTGTGTGTGATGGCTACTCAGGCTACTTTCAAATAGGTATCGCATTGGAAGATCAATTGAAAACAACCTTTATCACTCCTTGGGATTGTTATGCTTTTAGAGTCATGCCATTTGGTCTGACAAATGCTCCTGCAACATTCCAACGTTTCATGAACATGGTGTTTCAAGAATTCTTTGGAAAGTCAATAAGGGTGTTCATTGATGATTTCTGCATTTATAGCTCAAAATCATTGCATCTACAAAGGGTAGAAGAAGGTTTAAGGAAGCTCTACGACATGGGAGGTCAACTCAACCCCGAAAAGTGCCACATAGGTGAGGATGAAGTGATCTTGCTCGGTCACAAGGTTTCCTATAAAGGCATTGAGGTGGATCCTTCAAAGGCAAAGGCTCTTATTGAGCTCCCATCACCGAAGAGTCTTAAGAAGGTCATCTCTTTCATTCAGAAGGTGAAGTATATGTCACGCTTCATTCACTTAGCCTCGGAGTTACTTCATCCTTTGCAAAAGTTGACACAACAAGTAGAATTTGCATGGTCTGATGAGCTTGAAGAGTATTTTTGTAACATTAAAGTCATTTTGTCAGAGCTACCAACACTCATGCCTCCTTGTTGAGAGTACACATTCTTTGTTAGCTCTAGTGTTGGAAGGGAAACAATTGGTGCTGTGTTGCTACAACAAGATCCCCACAGTACAAGGATGCGACCCATCTACTTTGCTAGTAGGGTCATGAATGCTTTGGAGAGAGACTACACAGAAGCAGAACTCATGATGCTTTCTCTCATGTTTGCGGTGAGAAAGTTTAGATCCTACCTGCTACCAAAACCTTTTGTAATTCTCACTGCAGAAAATTTGTTCCCTTGGGTGTCATCTCAAATGAATCTTAGTACTAGGATCTCAAAGTGGATTATGGAGTTTCAAGAGTTCCAATACTCTTTCAAGGTAGAAGATAGTGTGTGTGCACAATTGGTAGGGATTCTCACTTATAGGGTACATGAGAAGGAAATTAAGGTGCCTCAAGTAAAGACCCTACCATTGCCACCACCAAAAAGTATTCCCAATGCTTTTACCTTGTTCTTTGATGGAGCTTTTCGACGAGCCACAGGGAAAGCAGGGGGAGGGCTAGTGTTGCTCAACCCAAGTGGAGAGGTGGTCATGAAAGAGAAGGTCAATCTACCAGGTTCAACTAGCAACAACGAAGCAAAATACGACACACTACTTCATGGTTTGAAGATGTGCACTGGCCAAGGGATAAAACGTCTCATGGTAAAGGGAGATGCACTTTTCATTGTTAAACAGATTTTAGGCATTTGGGCATGCAAGAATGAAAGTTTAAGGACAAAATTTCATGCCATTCGTAGGATGTTTAATCAGTTTGAAGAAGTGCAACTATATCATATTCCGAGGAAACAAAATGAAGATGCCGATTTACTTGCACAACAAGCAGTTACATGTGTTGAGAGAGAAGTGCAGGTCATCATGGTGGCAGCAGCTGTCAAGCAACCGAGATACCAAGGATTGGAGTCATTGGCTCCCATTATTGGCTACATTTTGGAGGGTGAGTTTCTACAAGACTTCACGAAGGCTCAGAAGAGGAGACTCATGAATAAGGCAAGTTTCTATATCTTCCTAGAAGGCTCCCTCTATCAAAGAGGGAAGGATCAAGTGTGCAGAAGAGTACCAACTATCGAGGAAATTCCAGCCATTCTAAAAGGTTTGCATGAAGAGGCATGTGGTGGTCATTTTGCCCAAGAATCAACTGTGAAGAAGATTTTGCTTGCGGGATATGTTTGGCCAAGCTTGCATGTGGATGTTCAACATTGGTGTAAAAGCTGTCACAATTGTCAGATAAATGGAAATAGAAGGTTGGTGCATGGCCCAAGGCAAATAGTTCTTGCAAATGGACCCTTTGAAAAGTGGGGCATTGATGCTATGGGTCCTCTGCCTAGGACAAAAAATGGTAAACTCTACATTCTAGTGGCTGTAGACTATATGACTAGGTGGGTGGAAGCTCAAAGTGTGGCAAGAGTGAATGAGAGGACAGTTAGCAAGTTTGTGTACAATCACATTTGTTGCAGATTTGGCACACCTTTGGAGATTGTTTCTGATAATGGTCCAGGGTTTAGGAAGGGCTTTCTCACAGAAGTTTGTGAAGAGATTCACATTCTACATCGTCATAGCACACCATACTACCCACAGTCAAATGGTTTGGTGGAGAAGGCTAATAGTGTCATTGCAGGAATCATTAGAAAGATGGTGCAAAACAAGACAAAATTATGGGATGACTTCTTGGATGGTGCCTTGTGGGCATATCGAACCACATATAGGGAAGCCACGGAGTTCACACCATTTCACTTGGTCTATGGTCAAGAGGCTTTGCAGCCTATCGAGCTCAACATTCCAACAATGCGACTTCATGGCAAAGGAGCACAAGATGATCAAGAGGTATGGATGGATCTACTTCTTACGTTAGTGGAGCTTGAGTGGAAAAGAGAAGCAGCATATGAGTGCTACAAGAGGAAAGCCACATAAGCGAAAGAAACGCACGACAAGGAACTGAAGGACAAAGGCATCAAGGAAGGAGAGCTTGTGCTAAGGTATGACAATCGACTTGACAATCGTTTTGATACCAAGTTTGAAACTAGATGGCAAGGGCCATACATAGTCAAGAAGGCTTTCAATTCTGGTTACTATCAGCTTATGGACTTGAATGGTAAAGAGCACTCTAGGAAGGTAAACGGGTATCGCTTGAAGCCCTATTTGAGTAGCCTTCTACCAAAGGATCTACCAAAGATCTATCCAAAGGCCGCTTTCTCATGTAAGTATTGTTACATGAATCATGAGTGTAACTCCAGCAAAAATTCTGAGGGGCCAAACAATGAAGATCTCGTCAAGCACTCTGAAGCACTCTCTTTGGAAAAGATGCTCTATGATGGTACATGAATATACCATCATCCTGGGGGAGGGCTAATGATAGCCGTTTTTCGGCTCTCCATAATTGCCATAGTAAGTTACTCCACCCTACCAAATTCACCCAAACGCTATGGCTATCCCTACCATTTCACTGTACATAGGCGTGTGTGAGTTAGGGGGCTTTTCCCATATCTTCTTAAAAACCCTCAGCTAGCTAGTCACTGGGCTAGTTGAGCCAAAAAATAAAAAATAATAAAAAAATAAAAGTATATTATGGCCTCTTTGTGTGTAAATATTTCATTGTATAAATGGCCTAGATATAGGGATTTTTTATAATTATTTTGGTATTTTATTTAAATATTTCTACTTAGGTGTGTGTTTTATTAAACCTATGTACACCTTCTTTCATCCTCTTACACCATAATTATATTTTTTTCCAATATGTACATACTCTAACCTCATATTTTTCCTTTATACAAATCACTCCCACATTTTCACCCTCACCCTCGTGAAAACAAAAAATTGATTTCTACTCATTGGTTACGTTTATTATATTATTTACTTGCATACCTTTTCCTCTTTCACCCAAAATAATTCAAGGAGGGACCATATCATATGATTCCATATTCATAACTCCTCCATATTTTTATTATTATTTTTACTCATTATTCTAACACCATGTGCTCATTGAGCTAAAGTCCATGAATAGTCCATACACTAGTCCCACCATGTATATATTTCTTTATTCACCAATAATCCTCCTCCATGCATGGGTCAAGGGCAACTTGGATGCTTTGTATTATAATATGACAAAGAAGGGGCTCACTCTTGGATGCATTGTACAAATTCAACAAAGGAGGGGGCCACTAAAAGACTTTTGCAGGCATAAAAACAGGCTTTTTGGTGAGAATTTTGGCACCTATCTCCACTCCGAATTTGGAGTGGTGGTCAAAAGAGAAAATGTAGCCCACACATTGAGTAATGACCTCAAATTTTTTCATGATTTTTGGAGCTATCAACAGTGAGCTATGATGTTTTGAGTGAACCCCAGTCTGCCCACTTTTCTCACAAGTAGCCCTTAGTCTTCTCTCACCCTTCCACACACCTACTCACTCTTACACATCCCTCCCTCTCCTTCCCTCACTCAAACCTATAATTTCCATGGCTTCTCCCACCCTCTTCACCATTACCCTTCTCGCGCATCTCTATAGTTCTTTTATGAACCTCTACATACATACACCCTCTCCATGTCTCTCTCTATTGCTTCTATGTTACAATTTCATTTACCTCTCCTAAAAATATCTAAAATTCAGCATCTTAACCATGATAACTTCTGCAAATTGAGGATTTTTCATCAACAAATCCTCTTTTCATCGTGGTGGTCAACCGTGGCGGCGTAAAGAAGTGAAGAAGAAGAAGAAGACCAGCGGTCATTTTTCATCAACAAATCCT
The DNA here is from genome assembly GCF_014529385.1 of Adiantum capillus-veneris. Classification (NCBI taxonomy): domain Eukaryota; kingdom Viridiplantae; phylum Streptophyta; class Polypodiopsida; order Polypodiales; family Pteridaceae; genus Adiantum; species Adiantum capillus-veneris. The sequence goes on along the minus strand of NC_140954.1, from coordinate 125,635,375 downwards.
CTTTTCATCGTGGTGGTCAACCGTGGCGGCGGTGTAAAGAAGCGAAGAAGAAGAAGAAGACCAGCGATCATTTTTTTCACAATCTACACAAGGGTGAGTTCAAGCTTCTTCAAAAGCTTCACCATCTCAATGATTCTCTTTTAATTCACCCCTCTTCCTTCATCAAATCAACTCATCCTACCCATTGTAAATGTATCACTAACAGATCTAGTGATTATTACCACTAACAACTAACTTCTCTTGTAAAACTGCACCCACACTATCAACATATGGAGTAGGCAACCGCACAAGTAAACCAAATTCACTCACTCCCATGGAAGTTTCTCTCCTTTCACCACATCAATAATTGTCTTACTTGAGCCCACATCCATGTGACTCAAGAGAAAAGAGAGACCTCATTCTCATTTGAAATTCATAAAAATTCATAATCCTTGATCTTTCCTAATAAAATTGATTAGGCTTAATCCTAATCAAGGCTTCTAAAACCTATAAATAGAACCCATTCCTCCTTGTAAAAGACATCACTATACCATTGCACACTAGATTGAGCGTACCACACGCCAGTTCTATCTTGGTTGTAAAGAGAGAGTAAGCTTTCTATACACCATCACCTTGGTGCATAGAAAAGCTTGAGCTAGTTTGAGTGAGTGCGAGTAGAAGATATTCTTCCTACCATTGTTATATCTACCCCAACATCAATGAATTGGTAGTTTTGGGTGCAATTCATGTCCAAAGGCTCACGCTTCTCCTCCAATTTGGCTTGGCAAACTCATTCAGCTTCATAAGGTGACTTGTTTCATTGAAGGTTGTTGTTTTGTTGCTTGTGATTCATTGGCTATTGTTTGGCTACCATTGTAAGAGGGTGGATGGTGAGAGGGCTCCCATAACCCTAAGACAATGTGCTAGTGATGCTATAACCAAATCTTGTCACTTGATTCCGCAAGCTCTAAGTTCCTTTTTGTGAAAAATATAAAGTTGAAGCTAAGTTGTACACCATCTCTCTCTCTCTCTCTCTCTCTCTCTCTCTCTCTCTCTCTCTCTCTCTCTCTCTCTCTCTCTCTCTCTCTCTCTCTCTCTCTCTGTCTCGTGTTTTAGTGTGTGAGAGTGTTCCATTGGTGTTAGGGTTAGTGTAAATTCCTTGCTTGTTTGTGGGTTGCTCTAACGATTCTCCTCTTTTGCGTCCTAGTTCGCTCTTAAACTAGGTGGTGCCCCTTGTGTAGTTGGGATTTGGCTGTGGGTTTGTTGTTTTGGTTTGTGTTGTGTTGTGCCCCAGCCCCATTGAGCAGCACGGGAGCCTTGAAGGGTGTTTAGAGGTTGCTCTTCTTGTTGCCCGCCCCGGACCGCCTCAGTACCATAAAATATATTCTGGTTTTTATTGTTGGCTTTGACTTACACTAAAAGAAACCTTTTGCTTGTTGCCTGGATGCCTGGCTTAGTTCTGGTTTTCATATATACACTACATCTAGTTCTTGGTGATGATACTACCATAAAAACCTCACTTGAGTTTTGGCATAAACTATGAGTTTGACCGATATGGGTATAGTGGATTACTTGATTAATACCTATTGATCTAGTCTAGGTTCGATAAAACTGAAAATACAAAAATCCCTATATGTAGCAGGGGTACTGGTCCTTTTTTACTACATTCGGTCTTCTAATCCTGCTCTCCACTTATGGATAATGATCTGGTGCTTTAGATACCTAAGTTTTTTTATGGTATTATGATTTGGGAAAAGAGTTTTGACTTACAAATATGACCGTCACCTATTGCTTGGATGTAGCTTGTGAATACTGGTCTGGTTTGGTATAACTGGTTAAAGCCAAACTTTATACCTTCTGCTTGACACTTAGATTGTCGGCTTAATACTAGTCGTTTTTTCACTACATCTGGTTGGAATCTTTCTGGCCAACTATGGCTTAAATCTGGATAAAGATACTTCGGGCGTGCTCACCAAAGCTTGAGTAAAAATCTATCTGAAAATTTTTGTTGTTATACCTTATTGTTGGTTCGTTATAACACTAATTAAGGGATGAATTGAAAGCATTTTTTATCATTGAGAATGAGCTCCATTTTGTTTTACTCTGGTTGACACTTTTTGGACAGTCCAATCTAGCTGTTTTTTTGATACCAAATCTCTCTATGATGCTTAAATGGGTGATGATAGGTAAGCAGGACTATTATCATAGAGAGATTTGATACCAAATCTCTCTATGATACTTAAATGGGTGCTGATAGGTAAGCAAGCCTATTACAAAAGATTACCCGTGTAACTAAGGTATCTGCTGGCTGACCTAAACCTGGTTTTTTTCATACATTGCGTAAACTAGGGAAATTACATAAGATGATATGGAGTTTTCAACTTCCTCTCATAGTAAAACGTTATTTTTATGAAGCAATTCTGGTAGGATTACTTTGTATAGGACATTAGCTAGTCTAAATACTTTTTAAGTTTGACATGGATAACAACTGATAGGTTCTTTGAAGCCTGCCATACATAGAAAGTCTAACATATCTTTTGTCTTGACTATATGGATGCAGGTGATAATTCTATCTTGGCTTAAAGAGGTTTAACTTGCTGCATTCCGACTTTGGAAACACTGAATGATTCAATTGGGATAGTTTTGATACCTTTGTACAAATTCATTTGGAATGATACTTCATTGTTATTATGTTGTATAGTTATGAATCAAAGACTGAGTTGTTTCTGTACTTATCTTTTCCTAGACATCCTTAGCCAGTCGTCATTTTAAACATCTTGTTCATTGGTGTGTTATTAATTTAAGTTAAACACCTACACACACCCCTAAACACCAGGCCCTGCCAGGCAACTAGGAGGACCAGGACACTGCCTTTGGATATTTTGTGTCTGTAGGCTTTGCGTGACCCACTGTCTATAAATCCTTAACTGGTTGGCAGGTGTTAGGTGGTCTCTCCTTGACTATAGACTATATTCCTACTCACAACTATTGTAGTCTTTTGGCTCAGTCGGTTTTAAGTAGAAGGTTAATCCAATTCTACTCACCCATGCTTAAGTAAATTATATTTTGACAATTACAAGAACATGCAACCCACTGCACATACGAAGACTGTCTCAAACAAGAACAAAAGCTTGGCATATATCATCTAAAGACTACTCAATGACAACCATACATTTCTCAAAACTGGCTGACAAAGCCTTATAACTCCTACAGGAGTAATGTCTCCCTTGAAGACGATATTGGATACTATAATAGAACAAACAAATTCCATCCTCTGGCACTTTAGAGAAATACTTGGGATTGGTTCTGCTCACAGGAACATGCGACCTACTGCACATACAAAGTAGTTCTGTATAGGAAAACTTGGCATATATCAATGACAACCATACTTCTTTCAAAACTGGCTGACAAAGCCGTAATGTCTTCCTTGAAGATGATATCTGATACTATATTAGTCCAATCAATTCTACCATCTTCAAGGACACTCTGAATTGGCACTTCTATGCTAAAGTCCTTTTTAACTCATATCTCTGATGAGGCAGTAGGCCCATACACAATGGGCCTATTGTTGAATCCCATTGTGTATGGCGCCTGGGATAGGGTGGGTACACACACACACACACACACTTGGTCATAGCTTCTGACCTTGATAGCTTCTATGGGGCTCAGATTATGTTCTGAATCACAATTTCTGGCTACAAAATATGACATCCAACCTATTACACTCTAACTGGTTTTGAGTTGCTGCCTTAGGGGAGTTTTACCTTATGCTTTACATATTAAATACCACTTCTTTTGCTATAGGGCTATGGTTGCTCTAGCACCTCATCTAGAGGGAGTTGTTGACTATGTTGTTAATCACTGTAACATCCAACTGTATGAACTCGAGTTGAAACTTGAGTTGCTGCCTTATGGGAGATTACCTTGTGCTTTACTATACAACTGCTAGCTTTTTTGTGTGTATTACATTGGTTCAATTAGAACTATCCACCATAAATATAAATGTATATTCTTATCCAAAAACCCTCCCCGTGCCCATGTTTGGGTTACCTTGTGGGTGCAACCCCCTAATATATCTCTTATCTAGTTTAGTTAAGGCCCATGCTTTGGCCTCTTACCTGGGTGGCTTTCGATTTGATTGGTTTTACTACGTTTTTATCACTCTGTCGTGTCACTCATGGTGCATCATGACCTTGCTCTGATGACCTCGCATAATGAAGGGTTGCTTTCCACTGATTCTTTGCCTCCCTCTCATAGAATAAGTCTTATATGGAAAACCTCTTACACTCATGAGAATGATCGATGCTAGGCTACCGCTCCACCACCACAAGTGATTATTTTTGGAGATATCCTCTGCCTCTTCCACTATATAAGGTGAGGAATACTTCCCTTCACTTATACTTGGTCTCCCCTGGCAACTTAGAGTAATACTTGGGATTGCATCTGCTCACAGGTTTTCTATCTCAATGGTTAAAAATAAAACCCGTGCTCTATTGTCTGATTATAAAACAGGGTTTTTTTTAACATTTAGACTATTGGAAGAACTGTTCTTTTTGGATTTTCCAGCAAAAGAATATGGAATAAGAAACCTGGTACAATTTTTCACACATCAGTAAAGGTTTCTTTTGGCTTCTTGCCTGGTACTGACTGCATACATACTTAATCTTTTATTACTATGCTAGAAATGGCATCAAATCTGTCGCACATATGGTTACTGTTTTGGTTTTTTTATATTGATGGTGAGTATAAGGTTGAATGCCTGGTGGTGATGTTGGCTATGCTGCCATGAAATATATGTAAAAATTCTGCTTTTGTACGAAGGTTGTTTATCACCCTTTTGGATGCTGCGCTAAACGGTATGTTACTATACTGGTATTAATCTTTGTCGACTATCGCAGTACTTGGAGTGTAACTTTTGTTAAGGAGGAATCATACTCACTACATTTTTCTAAGAGGTGTAACATTTTTTAATAAAAAAATTGGTTTCCAATCCTGCTCACTATACTTACAATACAAAGGAAAAAAATGGAGCTAATACTTCATGACACTAATGTTTTTATGGGTATAGGAGCTAGGCAAGATTGGGCAACAGGAGACTTGGAGTTGAGGCCTCAATTGGGTGGCCATAGTCGGAAGGTGGTTTATAAATTGAAGAATGGGCGACAAGAGAACCTTGAACTAGAGACGTCAGCTGATGAGTGGAGCTCAAGTGGATGCTCCTCATCCATGGACGAGGAAGGGAGTTCAAGTGAAGAGAGTGATAGCACTCTTGAAGTCATGGGCGTCACCATAAAGGAAACTACCTCATCAAAAGACAACCCAAGGATCCAAATGGAGAATGTGTGGGATGCCAGCCTAGAGAAGATGTTATCCAAGGATGTAAAGGAAGAAGAAAAGGAGGGTTATGTAAATGTTCTCAAGAAGCATGCATCATTATTTATTTTTGATTACACTCACATTACAGGTGTCACTGCAGTGAAGCATCATATCCATCTAAAAGAAGGGAGCAAGCTAGTAGTACAAAAACTAAGAAGATTAGGAGTTGTGCAACAAAATGCACTGTTGTCCGAGGTGAAGAGACTCTTAGAAGCAGGATTCATATACCTAGTAGAAGATTCAAAATGGGTCTCCCCAGTAGTGGTGAGGCCAAAGAAGAATGGTAAATGGCGAGTGTGCGTGGATTACAAGCCACTAAATGCTACAACAAAGAGGGACCACTTCCCTCTCCCATTTCAAGATGAGATTCTAAATGAAGTAGCAGGCCATGAGTGATACACAGTGTGTGATGGCTACTCCGGCTACTTTCAAATACGCATTGCAGAGGAGGACCAGAAAAAGACTACTTTCATCACACCATGGGGCTGTTTTGCATTTCGAGTCATGCCTTTTGGTCTCACCAACGCTCCAACCACCTTTCAATGATTCATGAACATGGTCTTCCAACCTTACTTCGGTAAGTCCATAAGGGTTTTCATAGATGAATTTTGTATTTACAGCTCCAAAAGTATACCTCCAGCTCTAGAGGCTCTGGTCAATGCTTATAGCCTCTACTTTGATGGAGCATACAAGAGAACCAAGGATAAGGAATCTGCAAGCATCGCGGTCTTATCTCCATTGGGAGAGAGGATCCATGGTGAAGGGATCACTCTAGAAGGTATCCACTCCAACAATGAAGCAGAATATCAAGCTCCAATTCATGGCCTTTGTTGGTGCCTGGATAATTCAATTAAGAGATTAAATGATTTTGGTGACTCCATGCTTTTGGTAAGGCGAATGCAAGGTACATGGGACTCCAAAAATGCCAGTCTCTCTACTAAAATGAGAGAAGCCAAAAATGCCAGTCTCTCTACTAAAATGGCAGTGAAATCGAGGGATCATTGATCTCTTGCATCTCTTTGATAAGAGACAAGTCAAAGTCTTCCTTTTGTAGAGCAAATGAAAAAAAAAAGTAAGATTTTGCAAAATAATGTCAAGCTTTAGAAATTACATAAAAAGTGTACTTTAAGGCAAAAAAACATACCTTCCATATGAGCATTGCTAATAAAAGAGCAGGAGCGTTTTACCAACTCCCTTTAGATGCCTTCTTCTCACAAGCAAGCTCTACCTCTATCCATCGAATCCAATCTTGGGGAAAGTCTTTCATTAAAGAATCTTTGCTTGCCACAGCCAGTTTTTGGAACAAGAAGATCTCCTGCCCAAAATTTGTGCTCACAGTGGTTCTACCAATCCTAAACCACAATATCTTAAATTAAATGGCAGTAGAATGACATCGATAAAGTAATAGCAATAACGTTCAAAACAACAAATGTGCTTACTCATTTTGAGAGCGCAAAGCTAGCATAAGCTCCCCCTCTGCACTTCTATCAACAAAGACAAATTGACATTTCACAGAACAATGTCTCCACTTTATCATTGAAAATTCTACAACAACAAAAAAGAAAATTAGAAAGCATAGAGTAATACAAGTCAACTTTACATTAAACAAAAAAGAAATCACTTACGTGTTTTTATTAAGCGCATCCAAGTTTTCAAACGGTGATTACCATCCCAAACGATAAATTTTTTTCCCCTTAAGTCTTCCCACTCAAGGGGAAGGGAATTATCAAAATCATCGCTTATTTCTCGCCAAATAGGCCCCCATTCATCTTTGTCTAAGTCGGAAACATAATGTTGATCATGGCCTGGCTTCTTAAATGACACAAGAAATGGAGCTCCAAGCACACTGTATCCAGACATCTCAAACCTTTTCACCAAGCCCTCAGTGCGCCCTGGACCCACCGCTCTAATGGCTTCATTTTCCATCAATCTGCAAAGAGGAATTCGAGGAGGTTCCCCACCTCTCTTTACAATAAAACCCTCTACAATCTCCTCCAATATTCGACCATGAACATCCTTTCCGAATACTGTTGGATGATCGGGAGGTTTAGCAACAATTGTTGTTGCTTCAGACACGCTGTGAGCCACCAATTCACCTTGTGTAGCATGAATATCTATGAACACCTCTTCTTCATGCACATCACTCAATATATCCTCTTCTTCATGCACATCACCCAAAATATCCTCCTTTCGATGGACATTGGAAGAAGCAATGGAAGATCGTGCATTGGCCCTATGCCCTGTAGTGCCAGACCTTAATGTGTATCCTACTCCTACAAGCAAAAGACAATAAGAACACAAATAGTTTAGTGAGTATGATGAGACAAAATAAAAGAAAACAAATAGCTTAATGTATTTGAACTTACTTTGAGAGATACCTGTCCTGCCACGTTTAGATGGTGTACGAGCCATAATCTTTTAGCCACAAACAACAAAAATATTCTTAGCAATGACAATACAAATATAAAATTCTAAATTTCGGCAGCATAATGGCGTAAAATGCAAATTAAAAAAAAAAACCATTCTCAACTTGCTCATGGCAAGGAAAAATACAAATCCACTTTGACATTTGTATACCTCTTCTCTACAACGACCTGTTCTTACATCATTGTAATTGTTACTGTAAGTGTGTATGCAAGTGTGTTAAAGTGTGTGAATGCAAGTGTTTATATGTGTGTGTGTGTGTGGATGTATGCATGATTGTGTGTGTGAATGTAAGTGTAATATGTGTGTCTTTATGCATGATTGTGTGTGTGTTTGTGCTATGTATGCAAGTGTGTTGATGTTGTGAATGCAAGTGTTTATATATGTGTATGTGTGTATGTATGCAAGTGTGTTGATGTTGTGAATGCACGTGTTTATATATGTGGGTGTATGTATGTATGTATGTGTGTGTATGCAAGTGGATGTGTGCATGATTATGTGTGTGTGAATGTAAGTGTAATATGTGTGTGTATGCAAGTGTGTTGATGTTGTGAATAAAAGTGTTTATATATGTGTATGTGTGTATATGCTTGACAATACAAATATAAAATTCTAAATTTCGGCAGCTTAACGGCGTAAAATGCAAATTTAAAAAAAAAAACCATTCTCAACTTGCTCATGGCAAGGAAAAATACAAATCCACTTTGACATTTGTATAACTCTTCTCTACAACGACCTGTTCTTACATCATTTTAATTGTTACTCTAAGTGTGTTTAATATGTGTGTATGCAAGTGTGTTGATGTGTGTGAATGCAAGTGTTTATGTGTGTGTGTGTGTGTGTGGTGGAAGTTCCTTTCTCTTCAAATGGAAAACTTTTTCATAGCACTTGTTTGTTAAAACGTCGGCTAAGCATGCTCAAGTTGTTCTTTCAACCTGTATTGTATAATCAAACTCTTGAAGTCGCACCACCCACTTTGCTATTTTGTCAGAGATTTCCATATGTTGTAGTGCATAGGGAAACATATCCTCCACAGTGATAATTACAAACCTCTTCGGCAGCAAGTATGGCCGAAATTTGGTTACCGCAAACATGAGAGCTAACACTAGTTGTTCCATCAGGGTGTAGGCCTTCTCTGTGTTTTCCATGAGGTGGCTAGCAAAATACACAGGCCTCATAAAGGATGTTTTTGGATCTTTTTGTAGGAGGGCAGCACCAATGGCCTCTTCTCCCACACTAGGGTTTACAAAGAATGTTTCTTCCCAACAAGGTTGGAGGATTACAGGGAGTGACCCTAACATTTTTTTTATCTCTCTAAAATTCCCATCACTTTCTTCACTCCAAACAAGCGTCTCTTGACGAGTCATCTGTTGTAGAGGAAATATCACTTGGGAGAGTAAGTGTATGAATCTACTCAAATATCTTAGCTTTTGCAAGAAAGAGATTAATTGTTTGATGGAAGCTGGGGAAGGTAGATTTAGCAATGTTTCTATCTTTTCAGGATCTACCTCGATTCCATCAATGGACACTACATGCCCCAATAGTGTAACCTTGCTTTCCCCAATGTGACATTTGTCCTTGTTTAGTTGTCCACCCAGCTTAGCTAAACGAGTAAATCCTTCATCAATCCTGCCGGATGTATGCATGATTGTGTGTGTGTGTGAATGTAAGTGTAATATGTGTGTGTCTGTATGCATGATTGTGTGTGTGTTTGTGCAATGTATGTAAGTGTGTTGATGTTGTGAATGCAAGTGTTTATATATGTGGGTGTATGTATGTATGTGTGTGTATGCAAGTGTAATGTGTGTGCGTATACATGACTGTGTGTGTGTTTGTGCTATGTGTGCAAGTGTTTTGATGTGTGTGTATGCAAGTGTGTATCACTGTGTGTGTGTGTGTGCGCTTACCTGCGCACGCTCGCCCGATCCACCGGAGGAGGTCCAATGGAGCTCCTATTGGAGCTCCTCCATGCCTTGAAAGGCATGGTGAGAAGGAAGCACGCGTGCTGCCCTCTCACCATGCCTTTCAAGGCATGGGGGAGCTCCAATGGAGCTCCTAATGGAGCTCCATTGGACCTCCATTGGACCTCCTCCGGTGGATCGGGCGAGCGTGCGCAGGTAAGCACACACACACACACACACACACACACACACAGTACCTTGTCTTCTCTTACTCCTTCTTCTTCACAGCAAAACTCCACTTTCTCTTCACTCCACTTTTATCTCCTTCTTCACAGAAAAACTTCACTTTCACTTCACTCCACTTCAATCTCAATTAAAACTCCATTTAAACTTCACTTCACTTCAATCTCAATTAAAACTCCATTTAAACTTCACTCCACTTTCATCTCAACTACTACTTTTTTCACACACACCATATATTACAAAAATGATATTGTGGTATAAACACACACACACACATTCATTTATATATATATATATATATATATATATATATATATATATATATATATATATATATATATATATATATATATATATATATATATATATATATATATGTATATACACACACAAAGATATACACAAAATGGATTCATATATATAGTTTTACTAAAAAAATACTATGTTTTTTACACACACACACACACAACCATATATTTAAAAAAATGATTGTATGTGTTTGTGTGTATAAAAAACGTACCATTCTTAAAGTTAAGTTATGCACACACACACATACACACACACACACACACACACACACACACAAAATGGAAAAACTATGTGCACAGTTAAATATCTTATGTGCACATACACTCAACTTAAATACACTCAACTTAAAAATATCTTAACTTAAACTATGTGCACATACACTCAACTTAAATATCTTAACTTAAAAAAATGCTACGTTATTTACACACACCCACAAAATCATTTATACACACGCACAGTAATGTATATAACTTAACTAAAATAATTATATATACACACTACCAGAAACACACACACATATATATAAAATGGCAAGATGGAATCATATATATAACTTAACTAAAAAAATTGCTACGTTTTTTATACAAAGTCAGTCATATAGAATGTTATGTTTTTTATACACACACTCACACAATCACATATATATATATACACACACACACACACACACACACACACACACACACACACAAAAGATGGAGACACTATTAGACTGCATTAAATGCAGTCCTTGAACCACCATTTAGAAATTAAATGGCCCCTCAAATTTGATGACATATTCCACTGCACATACATTCACAACCGTCATATATTAAATGAACTTCTTCAATTATGATTTTCATTATTCTTTGAGCCGTCACAAGATCTTATGCAACTGTCTTTTCGTCTATCTACCAATCTTTCACTTTCATTAACCTTCACATCTTTCATTAACTTTCACCAGTTTCATTAACCTTCACTTTATCTTTAACTTTCATTAACCTTCACCACCTTCACTTAATTTACCACAGTTTTCTCGTATCTCCACCCTGTAATCTGTTGCTTGAGAGAATATGTCCAATATGAAAGTAACAATAACTTGGAAGGTTGGTGGTCAGATAGTCAACCACGACATTCAGTTGAAGGGAAACTCATTGTTGCTTAGTGCTTACTATTTGCAGAGTTTACTGCCTCCATCTTGCCATTTTCAGTCACTATCTGCTCTTATTGAAAGTGATTGTGGCCTAACAAAAGTCTTGCTGCAACCACAGTGGGATATAGAAGGTCATCAGCATTTCTTAATAGATGGTTCTTTTTCGAGATTGTTTGAGATGCTTCATTCAGACACATTTATACAGGTATCTGACAATGAGAAAGGAAATGACAAAGAGATATCTGAAGATGTTTTAAGCATTGTGCATCTTGAAAGTAGTGGTGACGATATAGGACAGCTCAAAACTCAGTCAATCGTCATTTGGATTCAACAAAATCCAGGGGCAAAAAAGTTAAATGATCTGTTAACATTATGTGGAGCTACTTTGCAAGTTGCTGAACTTCCACAACATTATGATGGAAATTTTTGTTTTGAGTTACCTGCGACTCAGGATAAAACAAAACGAATGACAGGGATGGAACAACGCTTTGATGGTCACTTGTGGACTCGCCCATCTGTGACAACCATGGCAATAGCATGCACAATTCGTCTAAGCCACTGTTTGGGATTCATGCAGTGCAATTATTCAATGTGTCCTCATTATATTAAGGAACAAGAATTCAATAGTAGAGATTTTCATGGATATTTGAACAGACAGGTGAAAAAGGACTACCTTGCAATGGAAGAGAATACAACAATAACTTGTCATTATTGTCAGAAGGTTGTTACTTGTGTTGCTGCTTGTCCCTGCAAAATCTATTATGTTTTGCCTAGAGATGGTACAATGTCGCGACTGGCAATACATGTTGGTAAACATTGTCATAATGATAAGGCAGGAACCTCTAGGGCTGCTATTTCAAGAGTGCGGAAACTGGTAGGTGAAGTACTAAAAATAGAAAAGGGTGGCCCAAGAAAAATTCAAATGTTGGTGGCTCAACAACTTGTTCTTCACTCCTTGATTGGTGAGGAAGCTGAAGCTACATCCGATGTACAATTCAATGATTTTTTGGAAGAAATGATGCCACTGGTTCAAACCAAAGGGTAAGAAAACTCAATTTGGTTCCTTGAATTTTTTAATTTTTTAACTATTATAAATTTAGCCTTCTTCTGATGCATCGTGTAGGTTTTCTTCAATTGTTTCAAAGGAGAGGAAGAGTCAAGGTGCTGTTATTGGGGATGGATATGATAATATTTTATTGCTTCAAAAAAAGTGCATGTTTTCTTTTTTTCATGGGAGTAGATTTCCTGGACAGGGTGAAGAGGATGACAAGTGCTTCCTATTTAAAATGTCCACTAAAGGACCAGGTTCTGGGATTGATCTAGGAAATCGGATGAAAAGAATTGAAATTGGTGACTTGAGAAATGCGTGGGTACATTTTGATTTTACCCATAGAATAGATGGATGGGCAACAATGTCATGCTCAGTTTATGATCCAAGGTAATCTTTAAGTATTTAAATATCTCGTATTTTTTTATCATTAAATAAAAGAAGATGTGTGAAAATGTTTATGTTGAATATCTTGCAGCATACGATCACTACAAATAATTGCTATATGTGAAACTAAAGACGAGGATGCAAAGACTCAAGTTATTTTTTGGGAGAGCCTTAATTCAACAATGGAAAAGTACGGACATGGCGTAGCTGACTTTGCACGTTTTATGTCTGATGAAGCTGGTGCAAATTGGAATGCTATTTGAACAGTCTTCAATGGCGGGCCAGATAATATCATGGAGGGACATGAACGATCATGCCTATTTCATTGGGAGCAGAGTCTCCACAAATATGCTAAAAAGTGGATACCTCAACATCTAGCAAATCAACACATTGATATGTGTGAGGAATGGAGAGCTTGTAAGACCATTGTGCTTGCATCTCAAAAGGCACTTTCAATTCAAAAGTGGTGGAGACAACATTTATCTACAGAGAGCATCACAAGAGTGAGCAGATGGTTTAAATGGTGGGAGCAACGAATTTCACACTGGGGAGGAATTGGAACAGATGTAAGTACCTTTATGACAATCTATATTTTTAGAAAAATTTCTTTTCATACATGAAATTTATAAATTTTAATTCATGTTTTTTTGCATTTCATAGGGTGGTCTAAGTCCGTGGGAGCGGGCCCAAATTCCCAATGTTAATTTATCAGAAAGTGTACATGCCAGTTGGTTAGCAGGTGAAGGTGGAAAGAGAAAAATATCCTTGTATGATGCATGTGTAACAGATGTTATAAACTCATATATTCAATGTGCAAAGCGTTTGGGATATACTACTGGGCGTTATATAGGAACGTGTCCCACAATGGAGACCTTGCTTTCTCGAGTTGAATCTTAGCAAACTCCAACTCCAACCAACGTGGCCCATCTATTACACGAGGCTGTTGCAGGGACTCCCATGTATGCGCAACCAATTTTGCATGGAGACAAAGAAACAGTACAACGCAAAAAGAGGGGCAGAACAGGAACAAGTAGCTCCCATCACCCGGAATATGTCATGGAATCTAAGCAACGAAACCATCGCGGTCGACCAAAAAAAATCAAATTTGATACCCCAAGGACCAGGTATTTCTAACATTCCACTGCAAATTAGTGACAGTGATGATGATATTGGATCTCAAAAAGAAGCAACCACACCTTTGTCATCTCAAAGAAATAATGTGTTTGAGAGTGATGTGCCACGCACTCACTGGGCGCTCAGGAGAATGCCCATTCAAAGTCAAAGAACTTATGTTTTGGAACAGTAGGGAGAAAAAATTGTGACAATATCTTGCATAGTCGCTAAATTGGTCTTGTTGCTCCATGTATATGGTCCGAAAGAATGTTCAAGGGTAAAACAATCGAGCAATGGTTATGGTTTTGTAATCATGATATTTTGCATACCCAATCAATCAAAAGACAAGTCAAAGATTTACCTCCTGCTCCAAATGTTTGGCCAGTAGCAAGAGGGACAGATATCTCCACACAGGAACTTGACGCGCTGCATCAAAGTAGATTTCAGACAGAGAATTCAATGGTAAATCCACAATCTCTTGCTGGGGACTGCAAAGAAGGTGGTGGCAGCTCGAGGAAGAAAAAGTGGAGGCATGGAATCTTTAAAGAGGCCATGAAGAAATTGGAAGCATGTAATAGTATGACAATTATATTTTTGGATGAAGTGAAAAAGTCTCAAGAGCATGTAATTTTCCGAGTTCTCACTGAAAATAGTTATGAGATTCATATAAAACAGAGTCCAACATGCACGTGTCCGGATTTTCAGAAGCGAGAGAATACCAACAAATCCTTTTTGGCATGCAAACATATGTACTATGTGTACACAAAAGTGCTCGGACTTGAACCTAAGGAGCACATGATTATTCATCAGCCAACCCTCTCACCAATGGACATCGCTTTTATTCTTGGACAACCAAGGAGGATTTCTCCCTCCATTTAATTACAATTGGTTTGGTATGCTTCTTTCACTCAACTAGAATATTGATCTATGATATGAAAGTGTTTTTCTGTATTTATTTTGGTTTATTATACTTGTGATTATTTATCTTGAAAAAACATTGTTTATGCAGCAAAGGATTTCAAATTTCAAGCAAAAGATATGAAGCATCTTGCAAGCTATTTGGGAGCAAATTACTTGCCTTTTAGAGTGACCATTACATTTATGGCGACTATCCTTTTTTGTACTCTAATTTTGATCTTATCCTGTGGTAGTTTTGCGAATGTACTTACATCCTCAAACTTACGTTTGTTTCAAAAAGCAATTGCTTGGGAAAAATAGTATTGTCTCTATCTGGCATTATTTATTACTTCATCACATTTATATATGCTGTGGATTATATTTAACTCTGAAATTAGTGTTGTCTCTATCTTGCATGATTTTTTACTTTATCTCATGTTTATATGCTGTGGATTATTTGACTCTGATCACATGCGTTGCGAGCATATTTGACTCTAATGGCATGAGATGTGAAATGGTGATTTTATTTGTTTACATTTTTTCCGTTGTTATGCCCTCTCGGTCTCTCTCTCTCTCTCTCTCTCTCTCTCTCTCTCTCTCTCTCTCTCTCTCTCTCTCTCTGCGTAGTGATATACAACTCTATGATTTTACTTTCTCTCTCTAGAAGAGAAGTCACTCTCTCTCTCTCTCAAGGATTTATGATCTCTTCTTCCAATGGTAACTCGCATAAATACTATCTCTCTAGAATTTATACTTTCTCTCTCCGTCAACCACACATATATGGAGTCTTATGACGACTGAAAATTACATTAAATAGATACTTTATGCTATGACACATATTTGGTTAAAAAAACTCTAAAGATTGCTAAAATTGTCAAAAAAACTTGAAATGAAAAACTCGCAAATGTTAAATCCCCAGTCTAAACTAACTAAGCTAATTGAGTCCATAACTTTCATGGGCACGTATGTTTGGGACTTCTTGACTCTTGGCACAATGAGTCGGTAATTTTGATTCTCTTAATAAGAGGGAGTGGAGAGTTTCTCGACTAATCGAGACCACCCATCCTTGACTCGCAACCTGAGCCAGCCCTTCCTTTCCACCCCACACTCACACTTTTTATCTTGTTTTCTAATTACTACCACATTGTTTTACATATACAAATAGTGTTCCTGAATTAATTCCAGACACAAATTCTTTAATACAGCCCTTCAAACAATACCAAAACAATTCAAACAAGGCCTAATGAAGAGAGCCCTATAATTCAATAAAAATAACTTTTCCAATTTCTTATGAGTTGTCACTACTTGCGGACTTTCTCTGTCTAACCAATAGAGCCTTTGCAAAGGATTTATTTGCTAGCTGTGAATTGCGCAACCTTCCTATCTCGCTAACCGTAAGGCATCCCTCTACCCACGACACATTTTGCTAACCGCCAGGCATCTTGCTACCCGCGAGACATTCGGCTACCTTCAAGGCATCCCGCTAACCACGAGGAACAAAAGAGAACCGATAACCTCAGCTTAATCTCCGCTAACCGCAGAATCATCTCACTACCCGCCGAGGAACAAAAGATATTCTTTGAACATTTCTTCTTTTCAAATGACTCTTCAAACATGATTTATCAACTCTTCATATCAACCAATATCAACTTATCAAACAATAAATTATCAAGCAATAACAATTTAGTAAACAATGACAATTTATCAAATAGTTCTTTCACTAATCTATAAAAACATATGCTTGTTTCTTGTGATAGAATCACCTTACTTGGACGGTTTAAGGGATTCCCTATGCTTAGCTTCCCAAGTCGACATGAATAGCAATGCAGAATTATAAATGTGTCTAACCAGATTAGCGACATGTTTGATTACCTCTCGTGTTTGAGGTTGGATGATTTCACCTTCTTTCCGAGTCGATACCTGCGTGCTTGAGTTATAATTAAAGTAGACAATACCTTCTTTTGCACCTTCCTTGGAGATAGAATGACATGAGCATCCTTCGAGCTTCGGGGCCATAGTAAAACGAGGTAGAGAAAAGGGAAAGAGAGAAAGAGAACTCAAGAATCAAAAGGGCAACACGATGATGATAGAGAAAGACTTGGAGAGGAGATGGCTTGAAGGTAAAATCTTGAGGGAGAGAAGATAACTCCAACGTCAAGGCAAGAGAGCTTCCGCTTCTGAGAGTGTGTGTCTTTGTGTTTCTTGAAAGTGAGGGGAGAGGGGTCTTTATATAGGTTCTTAAGGCCAGCTAAGAAAAGAGGGAAGCAAAGAGAGATAAGTTCGCACACATTCGCGGCTGCTGTTACAAAGTCTTTTTTTGTGGACACGGATTTTGACGCACGATTTCGGTTCTTTAATTTTAAAAGAAGCTTGATTCCAAGACAAGAACTCTAAACTTAAATCCCTCCTCTTTCTTTTCTAAAATACTCCTCCTTTCCTAAAATTGCTCTCTCTTTCCTAAAAGGTCAACTCTTATCTTTAGATACAGTCTTGAGGCTTAAGTTTCTGTGCGCGTATATCGCACGTGTCAATGCAAGGAACATGCCGATACACTGTGTGCAAGCCACAAATGGCTCCAAGCACACAACAAGCCTAAACTAGTAAGCTCAAAGATGGCGATGGTGTGTCACTCACCGCTCTACGCCTGCTGTCGTGGAGGATTCCTTGCCGCAAAGAAGAGGGAGACGTCGTTACGCCGCACTCAACCGCCTCACCGTCGTCGTGCCGCCGCAATGCTTGATCGCACACACACTCTCTCTCTCTCCCTCTCTCTCTCTCTCACGCATACACACACACACACAAAGAGATGAAGAAGAAGAAGATGGAGATGGAGATGGAGCAAGAGCACTCTTCAATTGCACAAACGAGAGAATGAGTGATTTTTAGGTTTAGTTGATTTTTATATGAGCTCGTCCCATTCACACTTGGGCGCCCATGCTTAGCCAACTAATCCCTTGAATGTTCCAGTTAGAGTGCGCCTCTCATCGGCGATCACTCTTACCCTTTTCCTATTGGACCGACAAGCCCAGTACGTGACTCTACCAAATAAATAATACAATGTCCGTCGTAGGTGATAGGAATGTGCGTGAGGGTTAACTTGCCACCCTTCTTGATGTAGATTCCATCCTCGGAAGCTATTGAGTTGAAGCTCGTTCGTCGAGGTGGAAGATCTTTTGAGATGAATGTCCTTAGGCTCATTCAGTCACTACAAAATCAAACAACATTGGCACAGTAATTGCATTCTCATAAGCAATTAAAAAGCATGTGCAATTATAGGCAGACAATTTGATTGGTAACAAAATTTTAAACCATTTGTCAACAATAAACATTAAATTGCAATATAATCAAACGCACAGAGGTTGGAGAAGACGAAGGAAGCTCAAGGCACACAATAGAGAGTGTGTTACTTAGTATACAATGGAAAGATAGATAGACCTAGAGTGATGGGCGTATATACAATGCTCGGGGGGAAAAAACTCCTAAAGAGGGAAAAAATGCCCCGACAATCCTAGTGTGTTCACACACATACTACCTCATGTATATGGTAACAAATCCTCCCTGGAGTGATGCAGTGAATGAGAGCTGGCACATGAGTAAAGGGAAGTGCCATGCCTTGAGAACATGATCATCCCATAAAGGGGAGTAAGCCCAAAGCTTTGCGGAAAGCTTCAAGCTTCTCACAAGACAATGCCTTTGTGAAAATATCTGCAAGGTTGTCCTGTGTTGGCACATAAGCCAAGCTGATCTCTCCTGCTGAGAGCCTCTCCCTGACATAGTGGTAATGCACCTCAATGTGCTTTGTGTGATGTTTGCAGGTCGTCGCGATGGACGTCCATAGCATAGCTCTCACGCATCAACATAAAATATCAATACAAGGGAAGCGACCGGGATGAGGCATGGGAACTCACTAGGGTGTCAATCCTAATGAAGTGAACTCGATGAGATGAAACTACTAACTCTGTAAGCAAATTATACACACTAAAGATAAGTAATCTGCCTATGTCCTTCTACACAGCTCTATAGTCATCACGCCCATTTACCATGCAAATCATATCGGATTTGCACGAAACTTGAAGGGAAGCTACAGGGGACTAAGGGGACTATCAGGAGCATATCCTATCACTGTCACAACATTTTGGAGAGGTACAAATATCGCAATCGTTCATCCCAAAGTCAGCAAAAACAATCGTTTTAGGGTCCCTAAAGCCTCTCTTAGGGTCAAAACAACATAAAATACACATATAAGCACTCAAAACAACGATTTAAGGTCTCAAACACGTAGTTGAATACCTACACCGAATCTTGAATGATTACACTTGAATGGAAGATCAAAGTAAGAGGAACACAATGCAATAAACAAATCTAAAGTCGGATTACCATAGCCATCGTAGCGAAGATTACAAGTTGGAGCAAGAAGAAGCTCTCAAACGTACACTATCTTCTCAGTTTCTCATAAAAAAAGATGATGTTCAAACTTACAAAACTGACCTTTATAGTTTAGGTCTTTACAAATGGCTTGTCCGGCCAAAAGCTCCTAAACTTCTAACTAGCTCTCTAATATACAATTGCTACCAGAAAAATAATCATAAATTCTTTTACAAGTTCTCGGCTTAGAGATGCTCTCGTACGAAAGAATTTTACAAGGGTTTCCCACTAAAATGTGACTCCTTTCCTGGAAACTGCAGCTTTGTCGCTTCGTCTGCCAAACATGCTAGCATGAAAAACTGGGTTCCTCGCAACTGCCAATGTGCTCTGACTGTCAGTGTAGATAGTGTTGGCAGTGTCTTGTCCAACACCCAAATCAGCCATAAGGTGTCTGAGCCATACACACTCAATTGTAGCTCTGAAGACTGCCCTGTACTCAGCCTCACAACTCGAAGTGGCCATAGTAGGTTACTTCTTGCTCAACCATGATATACATGAACTGCCAAGCATGAAACAAAAACCACTTGTGGACACTCGCGTGTCAAAACAACCAGTGCAATTTGATTCCGAAAAAGCATGTAAGTCTAGCGGCAATGATCCCCCCTTGGGAGAAAACAAGCCAAGATGTAAAGTGCCACTAAGGTAGCGAAAAATTTTCTTGACAACCCATCAATGCTTAGACCTTGGGCTATGCATAAATCTATTGACCTGTGAGACTGCAAACTGAATATCTGGCCTCGTGTTGCATACATAAATGAGGCAGCCAACAACAGTTTGGTAAAGAGTGACATCAGCAGGATCACCAACATCATGTAGACTCAACTTCAAACCTATTTCCATGGGAGTGGCAATAGGTTTGCAATCCTCAAGTCCAAACTTACATAGCAATGTCTCTATGTAACTTTTCTGACACAAGGAAATACCATCATCACACTGCTTAAACTGTATGCCCAAATAATGATGCAACAACCCCAAATCTTTCATCTTGAAAGTAGCATTCAAATCAGCCTTAAATTCAACAATATGTCTCTCATTTGGTCCAATGATCAGCAAATCATTGACATAAAGAACCACAATGAGAAGTACATCACCCTCACGCTTTACTTACAATGTGCTTTCTGTTGGACTATTACGAAAGCCTCGTTTGACCAAATGAGTGTCAGCTTTCTCATACCAAGCACGAGGAGATTGCTTCAACCCATAGAAAGCCTTCTTACATCTGCACACTTTTGTCATCTTGTCCCTTTATGACAAAACCGCGAGGCTGCGTTACATAAACTTCTTCAAATATGTCACCATTCAAGAAAGCAGTAACAATGTTTGATTGATGTACATCCCAACCAAAATGAGCTGCCAATGCACATAGAAAATGCATAGTAGTCATACGACAAGTGGGAGCAAAAGTCTCTTCATAATCTATACCTTTTTGCTGTGCATAACCCACTTTGTACCAATGGCCTTTTTGCCAAGAGGCAAATCACATAAAGTCCATGTGTCATTTTCTATAAGTGCATCATATTTTGATTGCATGGTAGCCATCCAATTTTTGAATTCTGTGCTTCATCAAAAGACAGAGGCTCCTTAACATCATGTAAGCTAGACACAACCAAAGCATAACAATCTGATGCATAAGATGCATGGCGAGAGCTTGAATGAGTACGATTAGACAAAGGTGCATCCAATTTACTGTCACGCAAAGTGTGCACCAGCCATTTTGGCATACCTCTAGCCTGCTCATTTTCAGCCCTTTCCTCATCAAGTACATCATGTACATCTGCATCCATAATAGGCTGATCTGTAACATTTTCAGAAATCCCCATAGGCTGTAGATTTGCCTCATTGGAAATTACGTTCGTATTTCCACCACTGAAAAGAGGCAACAAAGTGTCATAAATGTCCTGTGAGCTTACATTACTGTCTCTAGTACATGACAGCAAGGGTTGAATAGAATCTTCCACAAACACTACATCCCGTGAAACCAGAATACGTTTTCTTTGCGGATGATACAACCTGTAACCTTTTCTTTCAAGACTATAACCAACAAAAATACATTTGATAGCCTTATCATCCAATGTTTTGCATTGTGTTTGTGGCACCAAAGCATACGCCAAACAGCCAAAAACATGCATGTGCTCAATAGAAGGCTTTCTATCATGCCATGCTTCATATGGAGTAATAGACTGCAAAGCTTTCATAGGACACCTATTAAGTACATAAGTGGCACACATGATGGCCTCAAGTAAAAAAGAATGCGGCAAAGCTTGACTTTTGACCATACACCATGCCATTTCTGTCAGTGACTTGTTTTTTCTCTCAGCAACACCATTTTGCTGAGGTGTATAAGGCACTATACATTGGTGTTTTATCCCACGACTAGCCAGAAATGCATTAAATTCATGAGACATACACTCCCCCCCTCGGTCGGAACGGAGGGTGCCCATAGTACATTTTGAGACATTTTCAACCATAGCCAGAAATTGTTTGAAGCACATAAAAACTTCGGACTTTGCTTCAAGCGGAAAAACCCATGCATGTCTGAAGTAATCATCAATGAAAGTCCAAGGACGGAGTTTTCATGGGCCCACAAACATCACTATGCACAAGCTGCAACCTGCATGTGGACCGAACTGAACCATCCTTTGGAAACTTAAAACGTTGCATCTTACCCAAAATACAGCCTTCACAAACATGTTTGATAGGTACTTCAAGAGGCGGCAAAGAAGCAACCATATAAGATTTCTGCAAACGCAGCAAACAAGCAAAATTTAGATGACCAAAACATGCATGCCAAAGTTTTGCGTCTGAAATAGCCCTTGAATCTACAACAACATTTGTAAAATTTTGTCCACACTTGTCATACAAAGTGAACTTATACAGCCCACGGCACAAAAGGCCAGATGCAACAATTTTATCACCAAAACTGGGATCATGAACTGTACATCTGTCATCCACACATTTGACTACAAGTCCAAGTCTAGCAAGTGCGGATACAGACAAGAGATTCTTCTTGATCCCAGGTACATAAAGTGCATCAACAAGTGTGAAAGAACTGCCATTAGCAACAGTAAGCACAATCTTTCCAACTCCCTGAACCGGATAAGAGGCATTGTTGCCACAAGTGACTGAATTCCCATGAGGGACAAACTCGAGAGAGGTGAACAATTCACGATGTGAGGTAATGTGATTTGTAGCACCACTATCAAAATACCACACATGTGAAACTGCAGCAACACACAAGCATGCATCATGGACAACAGGATTGTAAGTGCACTCTGCACTAAAAGCCCATTCTGCATCAACGTCAACATTATAGTTTCCTTTTACAGAAGACTCAACAATGGATGTATTTGTAGTGGAACCAGCATTTGTAGTGGAACCACCCTCTTTCTTCTTAGCCTCTTTGGCCTTCAACTTAGGATAAAACTTGATTAAGTGATCATTAGCTTTATAATAATGGCAACACATTTTCTTTTTTCCCTTATCACCAAAATTTCCAGACGAAGTGCTGCCAGCAGAAGCATCGGGAACGGAAGTTTTGCCACTCGCAGTAGAACCATAAGAAGTGGTTGCATTGTTGTAACCACCCTTTCTTTGAGAAGCAATAAAAGCCTGTTCAACTGCACGCTAGTACTATTTTTTCTAGAAAGTGACTCTTGCAACAGCAATGTGTATAATGCAACGAACTTGACAACTTCTAGATTTCCTTGGGTCATGAGTCTCCAAGTACTAGCAAACGTCTGGTAAGAATCCGATAAGGCATCAAGAACAGTCTGCACAAGGGAAATGTCTAAAATGACTTCACCTGCAGAGATAAGTTGCTCATTGTGATATCCTTGACACCAGCAAGGAAAGTGTCCATATCATCTTCCTCATGCATAATCTTTGACTCCAGCTCTTTACGCAGCAAAGCAATTTTAGCCTCATTGCAGCTTGCATAAAGACCTCCTAGAATATCCCAAGCCTGTTTTGCAGATTTTGTTGAACGAATGTGAGGAACAATGGTGTGCTTGACAAACAACGCAATCAATGCATAAGCCTGCGCATCCTTTACATCCCAACGAGCTTGTTCTGCCATAGGCAAAACAACTCTAATAGCAGCAATCCTTGCAGCAAGACCTGCAACATCCTCAACATCACCTGCATCCTCAGAACCACGACATACATCAATGCCTTGCACAATATTCCAAACACCCTTTGACACAAGAACGTGTTGCATCATATAAGCCCACAGAGGGTAATTGTCCCCATCCAACCTGTCCTTAGCAACAACAAACATCTTGAAGACATCTGTGTTGTTGTCAGCCATGGTAAATGCTGCACCTGATGTGAAAACTGTCCAAAAATAGAAGAAACGGAGCGAAAACAACACGTGCTATATAGAACAAAACGTAGAAGACTAAAAGGCACCTGTAACGCAGAAAACGGCACTAACAGAAATTCTTCACAAAATGACGAAATTGCTTGTGCACACCTGCCTGTAGTGGAAACGGAGGCTGAAATGAGCCCGAATCAGAAAATCTGAGCAGACTGAGCTCTACGAGCCTTCCCGAAATATTGTCCACCCACCAACGCTTGCCAAAGCTCACTGAAATCAGAGAAAGTGAGCAGGCATGTGCTGGAGCAGCTGGTGACTAAGCCAGGGAGGACGCAACCTGCTCTAATATCAATTGTTGGAATTAGGGTTGCAAAGAAACGCACACAGCTTGGAGAAGACGAAGGAAGCTCAAGGCACACAATAGAGAGTGTGTTAGTTAGTATACAATGGAAAGATAGATAGCCCTAGAGTGATGGGCGTATATACAATGCTCGGGGAAAAAAACCTCCTAAAGAGGGAAAAAATGCCCCGGTGGTCCTAGTGTGTTCACACACATCACTACCACATGTATATGGTAACAATAAATTTTTTGGCTAATAGGTAGTTTTTATACTTTTTTACAGCATAGATCATCCCTAATCCTTCCTTTTCTCTGGTGGTATAATTCTTTTCCACCATATTCAACTGTTTGCTAGCATAAGAATAGGAAATAATTTTTCCCATCTCCTGGTTGAGCGAGTATACACCCTATGGCAAAACTGGAAGCATCTACATGTATGTGAAATATCTTATTCCAATCTGGTTCTTTCAATATTGGAGCTGAAGTGAGAGCTTGCTTAAGTTTCATGAAGGATTTTTCACACTCTTCAATCCATTCAAAGTGTGTAATCAAGCTATACATGGGTTTTGCAATTATAGTGTACATGTAAATGAATCGTCTGTAATATCCACAATGCCCCATGAAGGCTTGAACCCCCTTGACTGTTGTTGGTTTAGGCAAATCATCAATGACATGAATTTTGTCCATATCAATAGATATGCCATTTTTAGACACTATATGTCCAAGAATTTTTCCTTTTCTACCCATGAATGTGCAGCTTTCAGGATTTAAGCAAAATCCTATAAAGTCTACCTTTTTTGAATACCTTTTTGAGGTGTTCGAAATGATCAACCCGGATTGATGAATGTATGCATAGATCATCCATATATACCTCCAAGAATTTCCTATTATATTCCTTAAAAGCATTGCTCATCAATCTTTAAAAAGGTGGTAGGAGCATTAGTTAACCCAAAAGGCATAACCCAATAGGCAAAAATACCCCATTCCATTGCAAAAATAGTTTTATGTTGATCTTTTGGGTCAACCAAAAGTTGATTGTATCCCGTAAAGCCATCTAAAAATTTGTAAGCTTATTTACCTGCAACTCATTCTATAACATGCTCAGTGATTGGAAGAGGAAAGTTGTCTCTAATGGTAGCTGCATTCACTTTCTTGAGGTTGACATACACTCGTAATTTTCCATTTTTCTTGGGTACTACCACAATTGGAGACACCCAATCTGTGTGTTCAATTTCATAAATGAATTTGGCTTCCTTTATTTTTTTAATCTATTCTTTGATCTTTCTGGAAAATGTCTCATTATACGTGTATGGCCTTTGTGTACTTGGTTTTGCATCATCTCTCATGGGTATGGTATGTTGGCAAATTTCTGGATCGACACCCTTGAGATCCTTGTAAGAGCAAGCAAAGATATCTCGGTACTCTTTCAACAAGCTTAGTAAAAGATCTTCTCCTTCCTTTGTTAGGTCATTTGCAATGTAGGTAGGCCTAGGTTCTTCTCCTGGTTCAACCAGATCTATCTTTTTTTCGTTTTTCGGCCCTTCGTAGGACTCACCCTGTTTTTGTAGTGCTCTAACAGGTTGTTCGACTGTGATTTTTTTATCTTGGAGAGTATATTTCTTGTAATGGGATGGAAAACGCATTACATCTTTACCATCCTCTTCTGTGGTTTCCATTTTAGTCGTATATGTCTCCTTTAGAGCTTTTTTCAACTCTTGATACTTCTTTTTTCGCTCAACTCATGTCATGGTTGACTCCTTGTCCTATTTTTTTGGCTTTGCTTGAGTATCCTTCCTTGTTTTTCTCAACATTTTTGTCATTTCAGGATTTTCTTTTAAAGGATATCTACCAGGGATTTTGTCCTTAACACAATCATGTGCATCTATCTGCATCAGGAATTGTATTCTACTAAAGACTGATGGCATAGGTCTAGCTTTCAAATCTCTCGTG
Organism: Adiantum capillus-veneris; assembly: GCF_014529385.1. Taxonomy (NCBI): domain Eukaryota; kingdom Viridiplantae; phylum Streptophyta; class Polypodiopsida; order Polypodiales; family Pteridaceae; genus Adiantum; species Adiantum capillus-veneris. The sequence goes on along the minus strand of NC_140954.1, from coordinate 125,609,536 downwards.
TATCTATACCATTTTTGTCTTCTTGGTTTCTGGTTAGGAAAGTAAAAAAACTTTTCCTCCCCTCCTTTCATGAGTAGCTTAGCTCTCACATGTTCCTTTTCTGACCCCGAATCATCTGAGGTAGCTGAGTGTTCTTCTAACTCATCTGTTGCATCATAGTAGAGGTCTGAAAAGACTTGTTGAGCTTTCATCAAGTCCTTGAGTTCCTAAAATTTCATCTTGAATGTGGAGGATTGAGATCATTTAGATGGGAATTATGTCATAGCCGTCCTCATTGCAAAATTGAGTAGGTATAGACGTATTCACGCACACTTCCACTGTCGCTAAAGTTTGAGTCCACTCAAATGGATCAAACAAATGCTCTGGAAAGGGTTCAGGTACATAGGCTTCCTCCATGAAATCCCTTTCTAAGATACATTCTTCTCTTTTTAAGCTCCCGTTTTCTGAAGCTATGCACATCCAAATAGGAGTGTCTTTGCTCAACCAAGATGGAAGCTTAGTTTCAATCTAAGAGACTGAATAGAACTCTTATATGGGCGTTTTTATGACATCTCTATAAGTGTGATCTTCTAGATTAACCCTTGTTATTGATCCCACTTGCTTCAAGTACATGTAATTGTTTCCCCAATCTTGGATGAGTTGTACTTGTCGCATGAAAGGTCTTCCCAATATGATTTTGTAATTGAGCTTCTTTCCAAAGTCTACTATGGCAAAAGTGTGTTGATAGTCAATCCCATAGGAATTAACTATAACTTTTTCAAGCAGTCATAAGGGTCTTTCAATGTGTCTATTAGCCAATTGCAACTTCATTCGAGTTTGTCTAATGGCTGGTTGTCCCTAGGATTCCCATACTGCTTTCGTGGCTATGGCTATGCCTGCCCTACTATCCAGTATTGCCATGGTTTCTATGTCATTATATTTCACTGGAAGGGTTGTGTTTCCTTTTTCCCCTTCGTAGTATTCTCCACCTTTGTTCATTGGAACAGATCGAATCTCTTTGTTGTCCATTTTGTGTTTCAATTTTCCCATATTTTTTCCAATTAGCCTCGTTATTCCCACCTTCTCTAGGGTTTTCTATAGATCATTCCATAAATATGGTCTGATTTTTAATAGTTCTCCCAAAGTAAGAGTGCATTGGATGGGTGTAGACATGATTGAATGGATATTGTCTACTTCTAGGGTCTATTCCGCTCTTTTTACTTGAGTGGTCCTACACACTATAGACTCATCTTCGTTATCTCCCAAGTATGAGGGTAATGTTTTCAAGGTCAATGGTTTAGACATCCTTGAAGCTTCAGATCCACAATCCCCATACAAGGATTGTACATCCATGTCCATATCAGGAGGTGGATTGTCTAACCAGACTTCCTCTATAGGAGCTGACTTCAGAGTTAGGCTCCCATCATTGATCTCTCTAACTTTTTCCCATAAGTGTCCTGGCCAGTCTTCTTCTATGAATGGAATTCCATCTAAAAGACATATTTAGGAATCTTGGAAATTATTCAGGTCCCATTCTTGAAAATGAGATTTAAAATTGCATTATTTTTTATTAAGTTTGACCTCATGATTTTTTGTGCAAACCCTTCGTGCCGTATAAAAGTGAGGCAATAGCACATGAATAGGGGGGTCAAACTTAAGTTCAACCCTCACTTGGTACTGGTGCTCACTAATAGATACAAAGAATTTTTGGGTATATAATGGGCATATGGATCAAACTAATATATCTCTTTTTTGATTAAAAAGGGTAAGAAGTTCAATGTTTACTATAAGCTTCGACCTTTTTGCTAGGCATTGTCCTTGAGCCTCATACCCCTTATGTGTCCCCATTCTATTCTAGGTATTGAACGTGGGGTACATAAGGGACATGAGGCTAGAACTACCACCATGTTCAAGTTAACAATAGGACATGATGAGCACGCTCAAAATTTGTGACTCCACACCTTGTTATAGATATTTAAGGACCATGACTCAAGCATCAACCTTGTTTTAGGTACATAAGAAACAACCTTGTTCTAGGCACATAAGCAACACAAGGTTGAAACTCATTTGTCTTGGTATAGGTAGATAAGAGGCATAGGACACTTAGATATCCTGAGTCTTTATTTGGGCAAAGGGGTAAGTTCAAGCTTCCACCTTGATCTAGGCATTGAAGGGGCATGAGGCTCAAACTTAAGTTCGAGCCTTTTGTCCCTTTAATACTCAAAGGAATGCTAAAGTTCAAACTCTTGGGGCTATGCTCTAGGCATGTAAGGAGTGTGAAGCGTTTGAGCCTCTACCTTGTTCCAAAACCCATAGGTAAAGAAATGAGAGTCAAACTTAAGTTCTTGTTCATGCTCTAGGTATGTAAGCGGCATGAAGCTCGAACTTGAGTTTGAGAAATAGCCTTGTTGCAGATATGAAAGAGCCATGAGGCTCGAGCTTGAGTTCAAGCCACATGAGGCTCGAACTTAAGTTCGAGCCTTGGTCTTGATCCTCTTGATGTCGGGGGATATGTGTTCGCTACGTGAGCCGGGTAGGCACCAGGCCTCTGACTGTGGGAGGCTTGAAAGAGAGAGAACAAGAACAACAGACACTGACAGCTCTGCCAATCACCGCAATCATCAATTAATTGAATATTATCTTAAGCACAACTTAGTTTTTAGCCAAGGCGGGCTGTTAACAGCACCGTCACTTGGATCAGCTGCTAACTAGGAGTTTAAGCTCCCATTTATAGGATTAACCGGACCATTAACGACACCGGACTTAACAAAATGCTAATTCAATCTTTAATGGGCGACGGTGATGGAAATTTTCCTCTGCTGCTTTACCTGCTTCAAATACCTCGCGGATTTCGCAAGCTTCGATTCACTCACTGCCTCGATCATCAAGCTTTGATTATTGCCAAATATTGTGCAGCTTCTTATTATATTTGCTTTACACTCACTTAATTGTCGTTCTCCTGCTTTTCACCTCTTGCTTCTTTAGCTTTAGTCACTTGCTTATGCACGAGAGAGATCCTCCTTCGACTTCTCAAGCTTATCTGAGAACGAGAGAAAGAACCCCCCTTACCACTTCTTTATGCCTCGGTTGGAGAGCGAGAGAGAGATCTTTCTTCAATGCTTGCCTCTTGTGCCGACTTTCCGAGCCCTTTGCTTTGCCTCCCCTTCGAGAGAGAGAGAGAGAAAGAGACCCGTGTTGCTTTATCTGCTTCAAGTTCCATTAGATTTTGCAAGCTTCAAGTCAGCTTTCCTTGCCGAGCTCTAACTCTCTTCTTGCCTTCTGCCCTTCGGACTTCATTCTTCCCTTTAAGTCCCTGGATCCCCTTCTTTTCTTGCTCACCTTATGTTGCCGAGATCCTCCTTAATGCTTCATGCCCTCTCCAGCTTCTCAACTTGCTTGATTTAACCTCGACAAGATTCTTCTCGACCTACTTGCTTGGTTTAAGCTTACTCCCTTGTTTTGCTTGCTTGCCTCGACAAGCTCTTCTCAAGCTCCACTTGCTTGCCTCGACAAGCTTCTTCTCAACCTTGCTTGATTGCCTAGACACTCTCCTTCTCAAGCTAAATTCCTTGCCTCAACAAGCGAAAGAAGCTTGTAATTCCCGCCTTCCGTCAGCCGAGGACGAGAGAGAGACAGAGAGAGACAGAAAGAGAGAGAGAGAACCCTCTTTTGCTTTGATTGGAGATGGAGAGAGAGAGAGAAATCTCGCCTCGGCTCTCCTCGCCTTGGTTCTTCTTTACCTCCTCGCCTTGGCTTGCCCCTTGTGAAAACTCGAGAGAGAGAAGAAGAGAGCGCCCTTGTGCCCGCCCCTTCAGCTTCACCCCCGTTGCAATCCCCTTTTTCATGCCCTAAAAACCCAACTAATAATAGCCGTTTTTGCCTCCCTTAGCATCGACGACGTCATCGTTGCTAGGGAGCGCAAAAACGGCCCCTTGATGACATGGCAGGCCGATCGTCTAGGTACACGGAACGCGGCAAAAATGGCCCCAAATCTGGTCGCCCTGTTGATCTGAACACAGTTCGTTTCATGGCAGTCGTCGTCGGAGGCTCATGGAACCCGGCGCGACTCATCTTTTCCCTGCGCAGTCTTGCATGCTGCTTGCTCTACACCATGCTGTTGCCCGCTTTTCTTCCTTTCCTTCTTTCACACTCAATTTTTCATTAATTGGGTGCCCACACCCCCCCTCTTTAGGCAATGGCCGGGCGGCCTTTAGATTATGGCTTATGGGCGGCCTTATTATTTGGCCCTTCTGTGCACTAAGACTAGTGTTCTCAAGACGACCCCGACGAACCTTGGGTCCCCATTGCCCTTTTTCTACTTTGGTAGAAGGGGTTTGGACGTCAAAGGTTGGGAGGATTTGGATTTGACCTCACAATCTCGACGTACCATGGATCACTTGTAGCAACCGGCCTAGCAGCCCTCGGGTAGCCATTTGAAGGGCATCACTTTTGGCATACATGCAAGCCAAGGCAATACCAAGCACAACATTTTTCTCCAACAAGCCTTGACTAACAATATCTTTGTGAATCTTATTGCCCATAATAGCATCCCGATTAATGCCAAAATTACCCAGCTCGCAGTGCCGACAATTGTCATTGGCCTCAAGCCTTATTATCTGATTAAGCGAAACTCTGTCTGACGAGCCGTAAATCTCTGTAGACCTCTCAAGCTGCATAAAATGCATACAAACCCTGCTGAGGCTATAAAAATCCCATATGGCACTTCGATCAAGCGGACCGAACTGGTACGGAGCCGACCCCCGGTGAATCTTTAACGGCTAATATCTTGGCGACCGGGACTCCGATCACTGATCTAAAAAGATCGACGCGCTCCACGAAGTGAGCACTTCAGGCCCATGCATTCATTTCATTTCTATCACCTGAGCTGCAGTTGCCTAATCCAGCATGGATCTGCAATTGAATTGAACTTTAAAGTGCCATAGCTTCTTCACCGTAGCTCCAATCGATGAGCCGTAAAGACAGACCGGTAGAGCACTTCAAGCACTTTAAAGTGCCATAGCTTCTTCACCGTAGCTCCAATCGATGAGCCGTAAAGACAGACCGGTAGAGCACTTCAAGCACTACAGTTCTAAATCATAATCTCTCATCTGTGCTCAGCATAGTCCTTTTTAGTATCATTAAGGCATCAATTGACCCTTTTAAGCCGCATCTGGCATATATTAATCATTAAACTTGGCCTGTTATCAAGCCCTAATCACTGCTCATTTAATGTGTTGCTTCAAAGAAGGTTAGCTTACATTTCTCTGCTCTTTTTCTCTACATGGAAGCGGAGCTGCACGACAACGCAAAACTACTCATGCACGTGTTTGCATGACACAATTGGCAAGGCACAAGAAGGGACATGCATAAAACTGCACTGGTACAACTTTCTCCCCCTGCTTCTATTATGTATCCTCTAATATCTGTTGGACAATTAGTACTACGTGAAACTCCGCTTGTGCAAAAAACCTCTTCCACTATCCTTTTTTACCGAGCACTATTAAGTATGTGTATACACAATACTAGAGGATACAAAACTTATTTTCAACCCCCGCGCCCAACAACATATCCATAAGTCTCCATCTCCTATCTTTTGTCGCTTCAACCCAAAGCCGCTGCCATTGCCTTGCAATATCAATTCTTTTCTATTTCATGCAACACAGCTTGTTTCTCTGTGATCCGATATCAATTAGGTCCACCTTCAGATTGTCATGAAAGGAATCAGGAGTTCATCGAAAGAGCTGGAACATGCAGCCGGGGAATACTCTAGGCAAAGGTTTTCGACATCATTGCATGGATGGGAGCACTTGAGACTTGGTCGCCGCTACCTACCAGCTATTGTCCACTACTCTGTAGTTACGGTCATCATCGTCACCTGGTTTAGACTGTTGTCCACCGCCAATGCCATTGCAGGAGGATGTGTTTGGGGTTGTTAGTCACTGCTCTTCAACTACCATCAATACCATCACAACCTGGTTATCATTGTTGTCTGCCACTTAGGGAAGACCTGGAAGGAGCTATTGTGTTCGCCACTGTCAAGTGCTATTGGTAATTGGGATTTGCCCCTATTGGTGATGGATCTCATAGATGCGAGCAAGAATTAGCAAGAAATAGCACCTAGAAGGTAGGTTGTAAGTGCATGCAGGATGACGTTAAGCTTAACATTGGCAGCACAACCTCAACAGCAAACTGCAGTGCATCACCTAACGGCACCAAACGGTACCTACAGATGACAAGGGAGAATGGTCGTCAGATCTAAAGTTTGAATTTGAAAATTCAAATTCAAGTGCACTTCATTCATGAGCTTCAGATGATTTGTTCTCTTGATCTAACTAATGGTGCAAGCCGCCTACTTTTCACGAGACCACTTTTCACAAGACCACCCACTGAGCAAGCATATCGGTAGCCTCTAGAACAGAAGCACAATTTTTTTGGATCATGACGGATTTCTTCGTCTCACTCGACCTCAAGTTCGAGCTTCAGTCTTTCTTTGAGGTTTTGGATCAAGAATTTGAAGAGGCACATAGAGCTTAATACATAGGGTGGGTTCATACGATGCGACAACAGAAGGGGGTGTTTGGCTAGGGTTCTCTTGTTTCATGTCAAATTCACATGAGATGGAGAAGGCAACAGACCTTGAAACTACGATGGTGAGTGTGATGTTTCTAATTTGTTTTGCGTGATTGCGCGAGTTCTTTGGAGCCTCTGTGTGGGTTGAATTTTATCTTTAGTGCACGACAATGCTCTCTTCCAAGGGATGGGGTTATTGAAAGAAAAACAATGGGCTTGGAAGCAAGATTTTCTATAGTGAATGTGTTTGCTCCACGACAAAACAAAAGCTCTTTGCCGCAGCCTCATTTTCTGAACCTGGCCATAGAGTACGCATTACGCTCTGCCTCAACTTGAGCCTCTATGCTTTTTTGAAGTGATTTTGGTTGTAATGATACAAATATGTGCAAGTAGACTCCAAGGTAGTCACCTTGCAAGACAGCCTCTTTTCTATTGTTATGTCAACTCAATAATTGGACCGCTCTCTTTTTTTGTAAGAATCTTAGACGAGCCTTGATTTAGACTTTCAATCTCACATTTTTTGAGAAAAAAATTTCCTTGATTTAGCTATTGGTTATTGATGAAAGGTATCCGTATCATGAAAACTAACCATTGTATCTTCTAATCTATTATCACCTGTTATGCTTGCTTGCACATCTACAATAGGCACAAGCTATAGATGGCACACACTCAACCAAGAGTTTGAGTCTCACAAAGTCTTTTGACATGATCCTTGTCTCTAAAAACCATACTTTCACTTTTCCTAGGAGAGGATCTGCACCACTATTAGAGTAATAGCGTCAAGCATATGCTCGTGATCATACATCTTTTACACCTTCTTGTAAGCACTACCTACATGTAACATGTGCCATAAGCATTGAGCTCCAAGACAAGACTTAGAGTTGTGTAAATTAAATAGCACTTATTTAGTATTTTGTGCAGATATGGTATACATGTAAACTGCGTGAAACATGAAAAAGAAAGTCCTTTTCATGCTAGCATTCATGTAGCTATAGAGACAAGAATGATGTGCATCCTCAACTTAGTTGTTCTTAGAAATGGAGGCAAGAAGAATTGTCCCATTTTTGCGCATTTTTCCCAAAATTCCTAAATATGTCTTCTAAGGTATCTTCGTTGTCCAGCACTATAAGTTCTGGCTCTTTTGTGTCAAGGTGGGGTTCCACCACCACTTTAGATTTTTCTTTACTGTCTCTTACCACAAGTTTCTCAAGTTTTGTCATACTTTTGAGCTTGGGTTTTTGTTTTTCTAGCATCTCTTGCATGATTCTTACCAAATTTTGATAAGCTTCAAGCTTAACTGCTTCCATGTCTAGAGAAGGATAGTTTTTTCATTTGTTTTCTATGTTTTGGCCTGCTTTAAGTCCTGCTTGGTAGGCTTCTAAGGCTGCATTAATAGGCTCAAAAAAAATTTCAACCAAAATTGATCCTCCAGATTTCACGATGGTTTCCTTGATTTTGCTTCCAGTTTCTTTCACCTTTTCTTGGAATAGCTTCTTTGCTTTCTCCTTGCTTTCAGCCTTTTGTTTTTGTTTTCTAGTCTTATACCTTCTGTTTCTGCTTTGTTTGGTCTCTTGAGAGGAAATTTTTGTGTTCTCCGAATCATCAGAGGAGTTATGTTTCTTTTTCTTAGCTTAGGCTCTGGCGATTACCTTGATTGGAACTTTCGGTTCACTCTCAGATGAGCTACTAGGTATCACTAGGACTACATTCACTACTGTTTTACCCTTGCTTAAAGGATTTTTAGGACAATCTTCTGGGAAGTGTCCTCCCTTTTTACAACATTGTATGCAATAAGCTTCAACTGGCTTGAGGTTCTTGTCACGCTCTGGGTATTCATTTTTCCAATGATCATTTGCACCACAGCTATTACAGTTTCCAGTTATGGGCTTAATCATGGGTCTTACCATAGGAGGTCTAACACCTTGATTAGCCACATAGTACGTTGGTGCAAGCTCTGGTGGAGTATAAGTCATAGGTTCTTCCATTGGTGGTGAATGTGAATTATCCCAATCTCCTTCTACCATTATTGTAGATGGACTAGGCTAAACATAGGGTGTAACAGGCACTAGTGCTTGTTCATCTATGACTCCCTCTAGGTGCATGTACTTTACAGGTACTGCATTATGTCTAGGATATGGAGGTTGTTGACTCAACACGGTGTGAGCGGGTTGGAAACACACACAATGCCTCTATAATGACCTAAAACACACTCTTGGGATGACACACACACACACACTATGGGGCACCACTCAGCTTACACAACCCACCTAGCCGAGACAAGGAACACACCGATGGAGTGACAAGAGAAATACTATCCATTTGCTCACTCCACATAGAGACACACACACACACACACACAAAAAAAAAACTCAGCTCAAAAGAGGAGAATTTCTGATGTTTAGATACAATTGAGCTTGGGCCAACACCAATGGGGCAAATAGCTCACACAATATGGGTAAAATATGCCAGATACAATCACAAATTGGAGCAGAAGCTTCCCTCATAGGAGAGACTTACACAGCCAAAATAGTAGAAAAGTAGTGAGAAATTTGGAAAAATGGACAGTTCCATCGCATCCGGAACGGCCCAAAACCCCAGTCTACTATGTCAAAGTGCTCAAATCCGACATCAGATGAGCAGTTTAAGGCCAAAACAGTCTCCAAAAACAGCAAAAACTCAGTTGCAGTTGTTCCTCCTCTTCTCTCCACATTTTTTCTAGTCTTCTCTCAGTTTTCTTAGTTCCCACACTTAGCTTTATTACTTGGGCACCTTTGGCCTTTTAGTTAACCTCAAACGGACCCCCAACAGGCCAAAAAGTGGCCTCGCAGTGCATAGTTGTCACCCTGCTGCATCCCTCTGCACAGCTGGCACTCAACTTTTTTCAATAATTCATCCCACAACCACGTGAAGGGGCCCCCAAATATAGTCCTCATGATGACTTTTTTCATAATTATCACAAGAAAACACCCACGTTGTGCCCGTACTTATCCACGTGCAAATATTGACCCCATTCCATCTCCTGACATCACTAAATGCCATCTGACGCACTTGCTTACGTCATGTCATCAGCCCACGGATAGCTTCCTCGAGAATTTTTACGCGCTGTCAACTCCTGTTTATTATGGAAAACACACACTGGTATTGGTGATAGTGAAAATTGATGCACTATGTACATGCTGTCCTACTTGTACACACGTAACCACCTGGCTCTAAAGAATGGGCAATTCTTTATTTTATGCACCATGCATGTATGTCTATATATATATATATACATATATATATATATATATATATATATATATATATATATATATATATATATATATATATATATATATATATATATATATATATATATATATATATATATATATATATATATATATATATATGAGAAATCCCTTGCTCCAAAAAAATCCTGACATAATTTTCCCATCCCCTAGCCTGCTAGATCATTCATGATCAGTAGCAGCAAAAAGAGATATGAGACTCGCCGCATCACAAGTCTCCTCATCCCTCACCAATATTACTTGCTCCACAGACAGCTCATCTTGCTCCACCATCATTAACCTGGCATGATACAATTTAAGACGCAATCCATTTACCCTTGACTTATGTAAAATCCCATCCAGATTAGCCAACTGATACGTACCATTCAAAAAACACTCCACTACCTTGAAAGGGCTTTCCCATTTAATTTGAAACTTCTTTTGGAAGGTGTTGTCCATCTCACTGTTGTAGCGAAAAACCAAGTCATGCTTCTTGATACCCTTGCTTTTGACCTTTTCATCTATCTTTGCTAAAGCCTTATCTTGCATCTGCCCATAATGTTCCAATGCGCTCATCCTATCCAGCTAAACCTCTTGTAACTATAAGAGCCTCTCTTTGAATGCATCACTAGGCGTCCCAAGCAACTTCTCTAGCATCTTTACTACAGGAAACTCTACTTCCACAGGCAATAGTGCTTCCTTTCCATATACCAAATGAAATGGAGTAAACCTCGCACCTGTTTTCATCGAAGTACGGTAAGCCCATAATGCACTAGGCAATTTCAAATCCCAATTCTTTCCTTGGTGCTCTATCACTTTCGAAAGAATTTGTACCAACTCACCATTGAATCTTTCATTTAAGCCATTACACTGTGGGTAATAAGGAGTGGTATGCTGGTTCCTGATCTTCATCTTCGCGCATAAAAAGTCTAGCAGTTTAGCTCTAAATCATGGCCCCTTGTCCGAAAGTAGCTCCAGTGGCACCCCAAACTTGCAACATATTTCATCGTACACAAATTTTTCCACATCCTTTGCAGTGATTTGTTCTACTGATATAGTCTCTACCCATCTAGAGAGATAGTCCATTGTAGTCAAAATATAGCTTTTGCCCCTGCTTGTGATAGGTAACGGGCCTATTGCATCAATCCCCCACTTTTCAAAAACATCAAACGCCATAATGGTTTTTCGTAGCTCTGGCTTCAACACTCTCTTCCCAAATGCTTGACACCTATTGCAAGACCTACACCAATGGTGAACATCCTTGTGCAAACTAGGCCATACATACCCCTCTTGCAAGATCTTATGCAAGGTGATCTTTAGAGCAAAATGTCCGCCACATGTGCCTTCATGATTCTCTTCCAACACTCTATAAAGCTCCTCCCGCTAAGGTACACATCTCAACACAAGATCAGCCCCTTTCATGTATAATACATCACCAATCAATTTGTACCTGGATGCTCTACGCACAAAACCATACTTCTTAGACTTCTGAATGTCCTTTGGAATGATTCCTGTTAACAAAAACTCCTCTTCTTGAGCCAAAATTTCCCGACCATGATAAAGAGGTAAATTGGTCCTCAACACAAATATCTCTCGAATCATGCTTTGAGCTGCTTCATGTGCCTCTCTATTTAGAGCACGTTCAATGTGTTTGATGCTCCATGCTTCGAACTTTTTTAATTGGCCTTTAATTCTGAAACACATTTCCTTCAATGAGGTGTTCTTTCTCTTCCACACACCCAAAACTTGCTTCACAACTAACAAGGCATCACCTTTTATGCTCAATCTTCTAATCCCATGCTTCAAATAAATGTGTAATCCAGCTTCCAATGTAGCATATTCAGCCTCATTGTTACTATGCGCATCCAATTTGAACCCTCTCTTGCATACTAGCTTCCTCTCTGGATCATAAAGTGCTATACCCCTTGAAGCTGCATCATGGCTCTTTCTGTATGAGCCATCAAAGAACAACACATGTGCATTGCTGATATGTGGCATTTCTTCAACTATCCTTCTCACTACCTCTTCCTTAACAAGAAGGGGATTCTCCTTATAAGTCAACAAATCAGCTAGGGTAGCTCTTGTACTCTCTTCCACTAAAAAAGAGAACTCGAACTCTTGCAGCTCAATTACCCATTCCTTCACCACATTTGACATGTTAGTGCCATTAATTAACTGTCGCAAAAAGGCATAACTCGTCAAGAAAACAAAAGGTCGTGGTAGCAAGTAATGACAAAATCATCGACAAGCAAATATTACACTGGCCATCACTACCTCTATTTTCGAGAATTTTCTCTCTGCTACCAACTTCACTCGGCCTGCACAATACACTGGCCTCATATAATGTCTGCCCTTCCCCTTTCTCAATAGCATGGCTCCAATGGCATCATCCCCTACTGATGGATTTACATAAAAAAATTTCTCCCAATCAGGAGCCTGCATGGCTGATAGCCCCCCTAACACCTCTTTCACCTCTTGAAACACTTCTTCACACTTGTCATCCCATTGCAATGGATCATGCTTTGCCACTTGTTGTAATGGATAAAGGAGCTGTGAAGACAATGGAATAAACCGTGCCATGTACTTCACTTTGTGTATAAAGGTTGCCAATTGCTTTGTACTCGTAGGTGATGGAAGAAGAATAATAAACTTAACCTTGTCTGGATCAGCCTCAATGCCATTTTCCGACACCATATGACCCAATAACTTCACCCTTGGCTATGCTAGATGAAATTTCTTTGGATTTAGTTGTCCTCCACATTCATCATATCGAGCCAATACCATCTGTAGCTTCTCATGGTGTTCAACCCTACTGCTGTAGACACAAAAGTCATCCATAAAAGCTTTAACACAACTACCAATGAATGCTTCCAATACCCAATTTTCCCTCTCTTGATAGAAGATGGTCCATTTGACAGCCCAAATGGAAATACAGTGTAGCAATAGCAGCCCCATGGCGTAATGAAAGTTGTCTTTGTTCGGTCTTTAAGAGCAATCTTCAATTGAGAATAGCCTGAAAAACCATCACACACTCTGTACCTCTCATAACCTATCACTGAATCCAAGATCTGATCAATGAATGGAAGAGGGTATGGGTTCTTCTTAGTGACTGTATTTAAGGGTTTAAAATTTACACAAATCCTCCACTTTCCATCCTTCTTTGGACTGACTACTATTGGACTCACCCATTCTGTGGTCTCCACAAGGACTATGAACCTTGCCTTTAATAACTTGTCCACCAGGCTTCCCGCAAGGCTTTCATTTGCTCTTGATCCATTCTTCTTAGCCTTTTCCGCACTGGCTTAGCACCTTCCTTCAGTTCTAAATGCATCTCTTCTCCCTTGAACCCTCTAATCTCTTCATATGAAGTAATGAACAAATCAGGAAAAATAGCCAGCATGTACAAATATATCTCCTTCTGCATAGCTGAGAGGTCTCCACTGATCATTTGTGTCATCAATTCCTGCTTCTTTGACGATTCAAGCTTGGTTTTCATCAGCCCTTCAATCACTTCATAATGCCCTTCACTTTCATCTTCAACCTCATTTGCAAATGCAACTAAACCAAACTCTTGGATTTATTTGTCCATCAGAAGAAATGCAACATCCACATCCTCATCACTGTTGGTCGTACTATCACTGTCCTCATCAAACTCTGTGGAATAGTCTTCATCACTAGACTCATACTCATCTTCATAAAGCTCCTCCAATCGTTTCCTTGTGTCCATATTATATAGCTTCTTGGCACCTGTCTTTCCATAGAGGCTAATCGTACCACATCTCCAATCTTGAACATCTCCCACTGCACGTAACCATGGTCTACCCAGTATAATAGGATATGCTCCCAACCCCGCTGGCATCACATGAAAATCAAGCACTACCTTTGCATCATATTCCTCCACTTCTAAGCTCTTTACAACACCCAAACATTTTACTTTCTGATGGTTTGCCAATCTGATCCGAAAGCATGACATCCCAGTCACTGTAAGACCCATATTTTCAATGCATGAGTGTGTTATGACACATATATGGGTTCCTCCATCAACATAACCTTGTCCTAGATTTTTTCCTTTGTGCCACACATCTACTATTGGGCAAATGTCTGGTAGCTCATTCATCGCCAACACCTTCACTGAACCTCTCTCTGGTTCTTTCTCCATTGGGTTAACCATCCTCTTCCACTGTTGCTTTAGCTTAGGCACCATCTCTATAAACTGCCCAAAAGTAACATCTGCCTTCTTGCTTGTCAGATCCTCCTTCAAATCATAGCTTAATTGCCCATCCCCTAGTGGAAAATCTAAAACATGAAACTTGCGATGAGCCCTCCTTTTCCTCTTGGCCTTGACATCCTCGCCTTCATGGATCTTACCCTTCTTCTTACTAGGACCTGGGGCACTTCTTTCTTCCTTGTCCTCTGTGGTCCTCTTCCCAATAGGCATCACTAATGTATCCTCTAGCTTTGATGCCTTCTCCAAGGTAACCACACTTATCACTTTTGTCTTTCCCTTTTCCTCTTGGGTTAATCCATTAGTTCCTTCCTCTCCCTTAATTTCGATGCCATAATCATTTGACCTAGTTAGCACATTTCTTGGCAATGGATACATCTCTCCTCCCATCCTTGGTGGCTTATCACATTGTGGGCTGATGTGGCCCAACTCTCCGCAATTATAAAATATGGGTGTCTGCCTCCAGAACCTACCATTGCTTTGTCCAACACCATTCCTAGGTCTTTCTTCACCTCCTGGCTGATTTGCAAACCTCCCTCGACCTCGATTATTTCCCACTTGACCTAACATATTTAGGCTAAGATTCTTCATTAAATCTACCACTTGCCTCATGTCTTGCCTTAGCCCATCATCTTGCACTGCTGTAGTGACCACTGCTGGCATAACCTGAGGAGTAATAGAAGCCACTGGTTCATGATGAACCCCTGGCATGCGACCTTGCAAAGAATCCATAGGCTGAAATTCAAACCTCATGGGCAAAGATTCTACTCCTAGTTGACTCATTTTCCTCAGCTTCCACTCTTTGTTCCTTGCTACCTCTAGTGCATCTTCATATGTCCTAGGCTTCTTTAGCTCCACTCTCCAACATATATTCTCCCAAAGACCAGCCAAGAATCTGTCCTTCTTCATCATGTGAGGTGGGGGTACCTGTGGTGCTAAGGCCTTGCACATCCTCTCCCATGCCATTGAAAACTTACGTATGTAAGCATCTACTGGCTCACCTTCCTTTTGCACCAAACCTTGTACTTCTTGCCACACTTTGTCAAGATCTTCTATCTTCACAAACTCCACTTCCAATCCATGCCTTATATTGTCCCAACTCAATCTTATAGGTGCATCCGCTACATGCAACTCCTCTTCAAATTCTTTGGAACAAACTCGTGCATCACTCTTCAAACAGATTTGGAGAAGATGTAACATCTGCGCCGGGTCATGCATCTGGTTGCTAATGCAGGCAACCTCCATCTTTTCCAAAAGTCTTCCACATCTTCATCACTTCTTTCATGATATTCCGGAATAAAAGAAATCCATGGCTACTTAAGTTCAATGCTTTGAGAACCCCTTCGAACACACGTGCAAGAACCCAAAACTTTTGACTGACTCAATCTCCAGAAACTTCAATGGAGCTTGTCTTTAGATAAGGACAAACACGTGCACATCAAATGAGTTTTCATAGTTGATCAACAGAATTACAACAGGCAAAGGACAT
Organism: Adiantum capillus-veneris; assembly: GCF_014529385.1. NCBI lineage: Eukaryota > Viridiplantae > Streptophyta > Polypodiopsida > Polypodiales > Pteridaceae > Adiantum > Adiantum capillus-veneris. Next base: position 125,594,004 of record NC_140954.1, on the reverse strand, counting down.
TCCAGTATCTCTCTTAATCTTCTTGGCCTGAACATAAAGACTATGCGCTGCTGGAAAAAAATCTTCCTGGACACATGACATTTATTTGGATTCTTTGAGTTAAATGAAAAGGAGTGAATTGAGGTCTATTTTGATCATCCATTAAAGCCAACCATGAAGCTCCCAAGAAGGCATACCTGACTTATCCTCTGATTTTGCCAGAATTTCAGCAGCATAACATCATAAATGGCTTAAAAGACCAAAAAACCAGCCATCACAACTTGGAAAAAATTTGGCACAGTTTCCCCAGAAGTAGAGCAGTAAGAACCCAAAATATGTATGCATAACCTGACAACAATAGAACCCGAGCATCAAGTAGGATTGACTAGTACATAGCCTATGGCGAGGTCACAAAAAGGGTGCTCCAGCCTCCTGTATCACCGAGAGGATCTCACATTTGAGAATACCCCAGCTCAATAAAACCTCACACTATCGACCCTCTCACAAAGGATTATGAAAATCTCGTATAGTCAAGTCTCAGAAATGACTATCTTGAAGACCAAGTCTCAGGAATGGCTAGGACTGCCAAATAAAACCAAGTATGGCTCCGCAAAGGCATACAATGGCAGTTTCCACAAGTAGCGTACAATACCAACAGACAATGTGCTCAAACAGGCGCCAAATGACGTATACCCATGGAAATTGCAAGTGACTCCCACTTGCTAGTATATCACTCTACTCCAGCTACCTGTAATTGTGGGAATCAGCTGTACTTGTCCCTGTCCCTGTAACCTGTAATCTGCAATCTGTACTCCCGAAGCTGAAGGTACTTAAACAAGATCCTCCGTGGGGGCGCCTAAAGAATTTGAGCGGGTTGGAAACACACACAACACCTCTATAATGACCTGGCACACACTCTTGGGATGATACACACACACACACACACTATGGGGCACCACTCGGCTTACACAACCCATTTTGCCGAGACAAGGAACACACCGATGGAGTGACAGGAGAGAGACTATCCATTTGTTCACTCCACACAGAGAGACACACATACACACACCCAAAAAACTCAGCTCAAAAGAGGAGAATTTCTGATGTTTAGATACAATTGAGCTTGGGCCGACACCAATAGCTCACACAGTATGGGTAAAATATGCCACTTACAATCACAAATTGGAGCAGAAGCTTCGCTCATAGGAGAAACTTACACAGTCAAAAAAAGAAAAAAACAATGAATAATTTGGCAAAATGGACAGTGCCATCACGTCCGAAACGGCCCAAAACCCCAGTCTACAATGTCAAAGTGCTCAAATCCGACACCGGATGAGTAGTTTATGGCCAAAACAGGCTCCAAAAACAACAAAAACTCAGTTGCGGCTGTTCCTCCATTCCAAACCAAAACCCTAGTCTACAATGTCAAAGTGCTCAAATCCTACCTTGGATGAGCAGTTTATGGCCAAAGCAGGCTCCAAAAACTCAGTTGCAGTTGTTCCTCATCTTCTCTCCATGTTTTTTTTAGTCTTCCTCAGTTTTTTCAGTTCCCACACTTAGCTTTATGACTTGGGCACCTTTGTCCTTTTAGTTAACCTCAACCGGGCCTCAAACAGGCCAAAAAGTGGCCTCGCAGTGCATAGTTGTCACCCTGCTGCATCCATCCGCACGCCTGGCACTCAACTTTTTCCAATAATGCATCCCACAACCACATGAAGTGGCCCCCAAATAGAGTCCTCATGATGACCTTTTTTCATAATTATCACAATAAAACACCCATGTTGTGCCTATACTTATCAACGTGCAAATATTGACCCGATTCGACCTCCTAACGCCACTAGATGCCATCTAACACACCTACTTACCTCATGTCGTCGGCCCACAGATAGCTTCCTCGAGAATTTTACGTGCCATCAACTCCTCATTATTATGGAAAAAACACATTGGTACTGGTGGTAGTGAAAATTGATGCACTATGTACATGATTTCCTACCTATACACGTGTGGACCCCACGTAACCACCTGTCTATGAAGAATGGGCAATTCTTTATTTTATGCACCATGCATGTGTATATACATATGCGCAATCCCTTGCTCCAAAAAACTCTTGACAACGGGTTGAGGTCTTTCCATACCCATATGTGGTCTTTGAGTTGGGGCCATACTAGGTTGAATATGTACATGGGTTGTCCTTGTGGACTCACAGGCACGTTGGTGCATCCAAAGTGTGTCGACGCCAAAAAGTGACATGGGTAGATATATGCATGCGAGCAGAAGCATGACAAAGGGTTGGAGCAGCTAGGAAAAGCATGGGATGACAAGTAGCAGCGGAGTTGTATGCCTGATGCGGCTTATAGGCCAAGGAAGGCTCCATGAGGGGCTAATTTGGGTAGCAGATGAAGGAGATGCAAGGTGCAACTCTTGGGTCCATGAATGTAGAGCTTCAAGTGTTGAAGGAGCAAGTTGAGACGGCTCATCAAACCAAGCTACGGAGCCCAAGTTATTGAAGGTTGAAGTTTCAATGGATTGTAGATTCTTGCCAGACAGGGCAACTGGGCGACAAGTGGACCAAGTGGAAGTCGAGGTATAGCTATGAAAAGCTCCATTTATGGAGCCTACCCGTCTTTTCAGATTGCGGTTCAAAGCCATGGTTTGCATTTTATGGCCAGTTGAATTTTTTCCGGGGGCCGAGTCTGAGCCCACTTGGCCGCATTGGAGGATGTGCCACTTGGCATCTTTGGGGCCTTGCCAAAGTTCTCGGTGATAGTGTACATCATGTGGAGTTAGCACAAAGTCACAGCACGTGATTCAGATCCTCAAGCACTGAGTTATGGATTGGGAAAACCAAAGGCTAATGAAGATAAAGGGTTTGCAGATGATTTTTTAAGTTTTTGGTCGCCTTGGATAGCGAACTCCGGGGAGTTGGAATATAGTGGGGTTTTCACGGCTCGGGATCTAATACAACGGAGATCCAGCTTGGCTTTGCGGTATGAAGATCCAACCCCGGGGCAGTAGAGTAAAGCCAGGAGAAGAAGGTAGGAAAACAGAGTTTTTTTTAATTGAAATGGGAGGTTTTTGGGAGGAATTTGGAGAGCCCCAAGGGCTACCACCTCACGGGCTGCCACGTGTCGAGGAGGTTATCCCATATACGCAACCGTGGGCATGGGGGTCACAATACATATGCTGGGTCGTGAGCTCATAGAGGAACACAAGGGAAGAGAGAGGGGAGCTCTCTCCGTTGGCTATGGCGCGAGGGCGGCGGCCCTGTTGGGCACTGCGCGGGGTGGAGCTGGTGATGGTTTTGGCTAGTGGCGAGGCGGCGCGGTGGCGCGTGCCTGCATGTGAGGAAGGTGTCCATTTGGCCTTGATGACGTGGCAAGCCCGCGCTAGAGGCAAGCCCCGCGGCTCGGTTGGGGCCCCAAAATTTGGAAGGAAAGAGGGAGGGCAATAGCGACCTCGCTATTGCCTCCCCCCCTCATGGAAGAAGGTGATCCCACAATGAAGGGAGAGCGAGGCCAAGGCCGTTCAAAGATCTAGCAAGGGAGATCAAGCAAAGCCAAAAAGAGAACTCAAAGGCCCAAGAGGAGCAAGTCGGGCGGCCAAATTGAGAGGCTAAAGGAGTCAAGAGGTGTAGCATACAATTGTTTCCAAAAATGAACTATGCCAGGTGCAAGCAATGCAAGGAAATTCTAAATGAAGTTACAAGTCAAGTGCACGATATGAGAGCTCACCCCTTATTTCTTTTTTAAGTCTCCTAGACACACCCTTATAAAAGGGGATATACGTTCATTTTTTGGGGTCTTTGACCAATGTGGGATTTTTTGGCTAAGGGTGTGATTGAAAGTTGCAAGCCTGTGTACTGAAAATATTTCCATTGAAGCTACATACTTGTTTGTACTATCCCCCTATGCAGTAATACCAAATATTTGCCCCTACTTCTTGTGTTGCTTCTCCCCATTCCCCTCCTTTTCTCTCGGTCTTTGTGTATTGGCCAACGCTTGCAGAGGGTTTGCCTGCAGCTTGAAGGGTGTTACCAAGAGGGCAGAATCGGGGTTTTTTGTGAGTCGGAAAGGGTGAGTTGAGCAGGGTGGGTGCATTTATGCTGCAAGGTGTTTTTGCAAGGTATGAGATAGTTATTCTGTGTGCTAAAGTGGAGTTGTTAGTGCAAATTAGCCAATTTGAAGGTGTTATTTGAGAGGTTAGGGGTGTTGTGGAATCCCTGGGCTATAGAGAGGCAGACATTTGGTGTGCTGGGTATCATATTCTTGCTTCTTATGCAGTTTTCTAATACCTAAATAATACTATGGTTGAGCATGAATGATCAACGAGGGGTTGGGCAATGATGGTACAGGTAAACACTGTCGACCCAGAGAGAAAGCCCGAAGCATGTACATGGAAGCTGGCAGGTGGGCAATACAATGTTTGTACAATTGCTTGATGCGAGTTGTGGCCTACACTGTTGGACAGTGTATCTCAAATGTGGATTTTGGCAGACCAAAGGTGGTTTTCGAGCTCAAGTACTGGTCGGGAGACCTAGAAATGTCAAAGGTTGGTTGGGTGTAATCGTCAGTGAGAGCCATGATGTGTACTATGTTGAATTCTTTTACGATTTTTGCAATTTCGAAGCTCTGTGGATGCATGAAGCCCAATGGCTAGCATCAACTCAATGGGTGCGATTTGAAGGTTGCCGACACTTGTAGAAGTTCCGCTCTTCTTAGAGTGTGTTCGAGTATGTGGAGGTTAATATAGTGTTTTCATTGGATGCATGGCATTCATTGAGAAATACAAGCGTGTGATACAAGGCCAAGCTTGATTTTTTTAGGAAAAAGGTAAGTATGGAACTAAAGGCTACATTAAAATAGGAAACAACGACAAATGCTATGGCATGCAAAGAGATGGCGATCTACTTGAAGACAAGAGGCGCCAAGTGGTGGGCTGCATGGGGAGAACTAAAGGATCCAGGCCGTGACCAAGGTGAACAGGGCCGCTGGAATTGGAGCTGATCTCTTGAGACAGCTAATTCCATTGTTAGAAGATTTCAACTACTGGTGTTAGAAGATTTTAGACAGTATACTGGACAAAAATCAGAAACTGGAGTGGAATTTGGATGCTGGAATAAGAATCATACTTATGTACTGAGAATAATATTCACATTCAGATTTAGAGTACTGGACACAAAGTAAGTGTGACTGGAATATCTGCCATGATTGGCAATGAGTATGATATGATTTACAAAGAGAGTATAGCCGACAAAAAATGCCAATGATTGACAACGCAAGTACAAATGTTGTCAAAATGCTAACCCAAATGCCAACAATTGCCAACCCAATTACAATGTAATGGGCCCTATTTATACACCTTGGGTTTACCATAGTAATTATCGTAGTAATTACTAACCAATTCGCTGCCCGTCCCATAAGAGAACGTTCCCACATAGTGAAACTATCCAGCCGTCTATATCCTTCCCTTCTTTCTTAAATTTTGGCAAGATTCCAAAATTTCTGGAAAAAAAAATCCCTGTCTGATTCTGATTTGAGACTGAAAAATCCACCGTCTGGTTCTGATGTTGGGATCGGACTTGACCAATGACAGAGTGGCCATACAAAGATTGCAAGAGGCAGCTGAAAAGGCCAAGGTAGATCTCTCATCGTCTACACAAACTGACATCAAACTTCTAGCTGAGGAAGAAAAGTCGCCACTAGATTTTGAAATGGAACTACCCAGTATCCTTCCATTGAACCATCTTCCGTTTGCCCTTTGACCTGAATGGCGTCTAAGAAGTCCCAGTACCAGCATTCTCCTTCTGAATCAGTCGGTAAATGGACTCCTGCTCAAGATGATCCCTACTTTCTGTGGTCATCTCTACTTCATAAGGCGTAAGGGAATGATAAGTTTTGGTGTCAGGATCATAGAGTGTACGCCTGCCTTTGGTGATCTAGTGATATTTAAGTAGATAGAGTTAGCAGACCCAGGTGAGGAGTTCAAACCTATTTTCATTGCCCAAGATCTGGCAGAGACTGTGGAATATGTACTTAACAAACTTCTCAAGGAATTCAAGGATATATTTTCTTGGACTTATCATTATATGAAAGGTGTTCCACCTTTCATGGTACAACACACAATTTCCATGAATAACGTGGCTAAACAGTCCAACAACGACCCTACCCAATGAATCCTAAGTATGCAAAGATTGTTCAAGAAGAGATTGAAAATCTTGTCAAATGATTTCTCAATGGGAATAAATTTAAAAGATATTATGATGCTTTAAGCCAAGTGGAGCTACGTGCCATCCATCAAAAAAAGGTAGCGAAGGCACAAGCAGAATTAAAAATCATACAAGCTCAAGTTGAGGCTAAGGAGCAACAACAACGTATTAGACGCCAATGAGAGGCCAACCTTGGAGTTACACATGCATTTCAAGTTGAAACAGAGGATGATTGGTTGGACTCTAACACACCTCTATGATACCCTATTGAGTTAAATAACACCTACGGGAAAGTGATATATAATGCCTTATTGGACATAGATGCTAAATATAATTTGCTATCATATGGAGTGTGGTGTCAGTTAGGAAATCTATCTCTATCTGAGAGTACCATACAAGTCAAGGGTATCAACAAGAAAAAAACTACTGTTTTTGAAACCTGGCACACTTTTGTCAGTTATGACAATGCGGTCGTAGCTCAAGACTTTTTGGTCATGCTTATTGGAACTATGGAAGGCAATATAAACCTAGGATGCAAGTGGATGTTAGCGAACAAATGTGGGGAATTGGGAGTGTCACAACACAAGAACCAACTCTTTGGTGATCTAGTGATATTTAAGTAGATAGAGTGTACGCCTGGCCAGCTTATGACAATGCGAAGTAGTATGGATCCATCCTTATGGAAGAGGCTGATTAGTTTTGACCCCAGCTTTGAAAAGAATCTCAGCCATCTCCCTATATTGTGGTGCCAGGCTCGCCTTAGCTGCAATATCCTTTTGGCAATTTAGAAGACTCGACAGTAAGTTGCAGCAGCTGATTAGTGATCTTGGTCAAGCCTCTGATCTAAATCTTCCACGGAACCATACACATCCGGATCCTATGCATCTCCTCTTTCAGTGCCTGAATATCATTGAGTTGGAGAGCATCATTGAACAGCATTTGCCAAGTTTTCCATTCCACAGTCGATCGCTCATACCAATCCTAGAGGTCATCAATTATCTTGAAGTATGTAAGGTGATCAACTGGTTCTGGATGTTGAGGATAGAGTGCTGGAAAGAATCTTGGCAGCTCCGTCTCTCTTGTTGGAAAGGCATACAAGAGAACTGGATAATCAGGCACGAATTCTAAAAAATTGAGAACAGCCTGGTTCTCTTGCTGCATCATCTTTCTGGTGATTCTCACTAGTTGGAACAATTTGCGGAGAGCAGTTGCCTGTGCTCCAACTGACATTCTAGTCTGAGGTCCTTTACTAGTGGTTGTCTGATCATCAAGAATGGCCCTTACTCTCTGATCCAAGACTCCTCTGGCACTTTGCATCTGCACCAAAACCTCCTTTAACTGCTCCCTAACATCCTTCATACATTTGTAAGTTTCTTTGTTTCCCAGCAGAAGTTCTAATTCAAGGGCAAGAGAGACAATCTGCAGTAGACTGTCTTTGCAAGTGTGGGTTGGTCACTCTCTCTCCAGCAGTGATTATCCATTCAGGAACCCTTTCCAACAGCTGGAGTGTGCTGGGATGCGCAGGTAAACGGCAAGTTTCTTGATCATGAAAAGCCGCTGATTTCCAATGCTCCACCATTTCCCTGGCCCCAACATACAGTCTCTGAAAACGTTCCAGATCAGACAAGAGATTATCATCCTCCAGATATTGTCTGGTTATGGAAGCCTGTTGATGTCTCAGTTGCCTATTCAGGATAATAAGCTGTAAAGAATTCTGATGATCAGCATCAACTGATCCCTCATCCTGTACTTTGCTTTTCCCTTTAGCCTCCCTTCTGAGCTGGGACTGATCAGCTGGCTGATTCCCAGTGTGACTTGATTGTTGTTCTTAAGATTGTTGATTACCCGACTGGTGCCCTTCATTCTGGCCTTCCTACTGATCCTCATTCTAGCCTGGCTGGTCTGGCTGTGACTGTCCTCCTTCAGTTGGCCTTGTACCACCAGTACGAGGTCCTAGAGGTGGAGATGGTGGTGGGGCATCATCATCATCATTTGTATGCCCTTCTTCTTGGTCATCCTCCTCCTTATCAGCTCCTTCGTCCTTATCTTCTTCTTCCTTGTCTTCTTCTGCTTCATCCGAGGGATTCTGTTGCTCAATATAATCCAGTGTTTCTTGATTCATCAAAGCATTATTATACTCAGTCACTTTGTCTTGCAAATCACTCTGCATACTTTCCATCAAAGACTTCAAATTTTCTAAATCAAAGACAGCATTGCCTGCTCGATTTAAAATTTCAGCCAGGCTGTTATAAATGTATCTGTCAATGAGGAAAGCCTTCAGAGCTGTATGGAGAATAAACAAGGAGTTGAATTCAACTCTCTTCATTTTCAGCATTGTTTCAGCCCGTTCTACAGCTCTCAGTGCTTCATTCCTTTGATTCTTGATGATCATTATCTCACATTCCACCTTAGCTAGCTTCTTGTTTAATAGCTCAATAACCCTCTCTGAATGAGCTTCAAGTATCCTATGTTGCATATTCTGCTCATCTCGTGCTACCTTGAGCTTCTGAATCTAGGCTTCAGCTTCCTTCAAATCAGCTTTAGCCTTTTTTAGTTCGTCTTCTGACCCCACAGCATCCATCATTTGTCCCATACAGTTGACAATAGTATCCCAAGAAGACTAGATGAGGACTGAACATCCGTCCTTTACTGTAGCTGAGTTAGAATCTGTAGGTGCATATATTGTCACTGGAGCCATATAAGGTAGGGCTGCATAATCAGCTTGATGTAGGAGAAGACGCCCTTTCAGTGGATGGGTCTGCATTCGCTGCAACCTGTCCTTCTTTACCAAGTGCAAAGTTTTCTCATTATTTGGAATAGAGACACCACCTAGTAAAGTTGAAGACGCTGGACCTTTCCCTTTGTCCACTTGGCCTTTTCCTTTATCCTCCGCTGACTACTCTGCTACCTTCTCAGAAATTGCTGCCTTTGCCTGATCTTTGTCAGAACTAGTAGCTGCTGCACTGTGTCCTACTGACTGGTCAAGCACAGTATTCTGAGCAGGTTGCTTCTCAGTTTGGCTCACTATAGCTTTTTCAATATTTGGACAGTCTTGACCTGGCTCTCTATCTGCCTTAGAAATGCACTGCTCTCGTCAGTGTAGTCTTTGGCTTCTTAGAACTGCCAGCATGTTCTTTAGTGGCTTTCCTTTTCAAATCAGCTGATGTGGTTTGACTGTCTGTTGCTTTGTCGTCTGAGCACAAATCAATGTTCTTAGGCTCTGAAACCGGCTTCTCACTCCAAGCCTCTTTTACCTGCTTATGAGCATCTGCAGCAGTGGCCCAATACAAAAATTGCCAAACATACCAAGCTTTAAAGACATTCTAGGATTTTAACTTGGCAGTTTGTTGGAGCACATTGTGTGACAGGATTTGACAAAGGTTAATAGAAACCTTGTCTTGGCCAATAGCATAGCAAAGAGTTTCTCAGATACATACGTTGGATTATTCTTAAGGCTTACTGCTTCAGCCACAAACCTGCAAGCAGTAGAAGCTTCCAGTCCTGCTACTGGAATACCTTGACCACTGGCCTTGCGCTTAAGCTTAGCCGCTTCATCCTCCTTCAGGGATATACTTATCTGCTGTGGGGTTGCCACAAATGGTTTGGGCTCATTGGGCATCTGGAATGCAAAATCTATGGCCTCTGGTGTAACCGACACCTTTTTACCATTCACCATGGCATTGCCATCTTCAACGTTGAACGAATCAAGGACGTGCTTTATGATGTCTACGTTAAAAGCGATTCTTGTGGCTTGTAGAACAACTCGGAGATCCCATAGTTGAAGCAAAGCCATTGCTTGGTCGGTGAATACATAGCGATGAATCTTACTGTACGGTATGATGGGAAGGCTTGCCTTTGCAACAATAACTATGGCTTGGGTTTCCTCAAGAGACTCCTGCATCTTGTCTGACCGTTTCCTTCTACCCATACATTGTGAAGACGATGAAACAGGCGAAGGAGAAGAAGACTTACTTGATGCATCAAAGTCGTACCCTGGTATTGCTGGCAAAGCTAGCTGACAGTCAATTGTCTCTTCAGAGGATGAGGTCTGCGGCTGTAGTGAAGAAACCTCGAAGCTTGGCAATGGAAAATGAATAACAGGAGGAAAGCGTCGCGCAGGAGATTTGTGAGGAAAAATGCCAACTCTCCTGCCTGTTATACATGTTCGCGCCATAAAAGCTCCACCACTTGCCGCTCCTAGACTTGTATACGTTGCTGTTGTCGTGGCAGACATGCATTGGACAAGACTGCTACCCATCCTTGAACTGATTACTATTGGCATGCCATCTGACCGTTGGGCGCTTAAAAATTGAAAAGTGTGTTCCCACTGATACTGGATTGGTTTCCAGTCGGTTTGATCATACTGGTACTAATTCTAAGATCAGTCTGGTCTGGTTCTACTGGTACTAGTTCTGAAATTGGAACTGGTTGCACATGAAAAAGCCCAAAAATATCCGATTTCGGTATCTCTTGATCGGCAGTTCCCAATTCCATAGTACCTTGTTCTTGCCTAGTCTCCCTAGCTTCTGAATAGTAAATCTTGATCTTTGCACCATTATATACTCCTAGCAATAATAACCGAGATAAATCTTTTAGTCTTATTGTACCATTGGAGAAGACCCAATCTACCTCAAATAGTCTTGCCTAGGAAATCTTCAGGTTTGGCTTCTTCGGACCCAGTCTAGACTGATAGAGAAGCACCAAATCTCCTTTGTGAAATTCCCGAACCTTAATTCGGCGATCATGCTAGTGCTTCCTTCGTTGTTGAACAATTTCTTGTTCCAGCATAGCCTGTTGCTTGAGTTCATCTAATTGCATCAGTTCATCTAGGCACTTTTTCAAATTGTGGTTGAAGTCTAATCCATACTTCACAGCCATTCTTAGACTTGGGATAACAAACTCCATAGGAACCACAGCTTCAGTTCCATACACCATTTTGAATGGTGTCAACCTAGTAGTGACCTTATAATCTGTCCTATACGCCCATAGAGCAGTCTGGAGTTTCAAATCCCACTGATCTGGTTTCTTTTGCACCTCCTTAGTGAGAATAGTCTTGATTGTCTTGTTGCAACTTTCATCCTATCCATTGCATTTGGGATAATAAGGAGTAGATTTTTGAGGCTTGACTGAAAGCATATCCAATAGAATTCCCATAGTGTCACTTGATAAAATGTTTTCCTTGGTCTGACACAATCTCTACTGGACATCCATATCTGCAGACAATATTCTCAAATAGAAACCTTGCAGTTGACTTGGTAGTGTTGTCAGGAAGAGCTTTAGCTTCAACCCACTTAGTTACATAACAAGTATCCATTACTATGTACTTGTTCTTTCTAGGGGTAACCTTCTTAAAAGGTCCCATAAAATCTAATTCCCATTTCATGAACACGCCCAGTGGTTGTACTGGCATCAAAGGAGTCATATCTGCAGCTGTTGGTCAACCCATTCTTTGGCATATGTCACAAGTTTTACATAAACTTCTAACATAAGCAATCAGTGTTTGCCACCACAGACTAGCTTGCAAAATCTTCTTGTAGGTTACTTCGTTGGAAAAATGTCCACCAGATTCACCATTATGTGCTTCTGAAATCACTTGCATTCTTCCTTCCATAGGCACACAACTCCAAAGTATACCATCAACACCCAGTCGATAGAGTGATCCTCCGATGATAGTAAACTTCAAGCTTTTTATGACCAGAGCTTTCTTCCGGTTCTGCTTCCAGTCCTCTGGAAAGGCACCTTGAGAAAGAAACTGATAAACATCATACCATTCAGGATCAACTGATTCTCCTGCCTCTAGCTGAAATAAATCGGCGTCCTCACTGGTTCATCCCTCAAGGGTGATTCTAAATAACCTTCCGTACTTCTTAAGAGAAAATCAGCTCCACAATGATTCTTGCCAGGCTTATAAAAAATTCTGAATTCAAACTCCATTAAGAACATCATCCACCGTATCAGCCTGCCTTGAATAATGACTTTATTAATCAGAAACAGAAGAGCCTGATGGTCCACATAAAAATGGAACAACTTTCCCAACAGGTAATGCCTGAACTTTGTAGCGCTAAAAACCATTCCAAGGGCTTCTCTCTCAGTAGTTGTATATCCTTGTTCAGCCTGACTGAATCTGTGACTGGCAAAATAAACCGGATAATCAGTCCTTCCGTCTGGCTGATCCAATATCGCCCCCATTGCCAATCTCAAAGCATCTACATGTACATGGAAAATAACATCCCAGTTTGGTTGCCTAAGGACTGGTTTACTGATAATGTCCTTTTTCAGATTCTGGAAGCTCTCCTCACATTCAGCAGTACCGGTCTTCTTTGTAAGCTCATATAATGGTACTGCTTAAGAAGAAAACTTATGTACAAACCTTCTATAGAAATTAACATAACCCAGGAAAGAGCTCAACTCTGAAGCATTTCTGGGTGCTTTAGCTTGCTAAACACACTGAATTTTGTCATTGGCCATCTCTATTCCGTTTTGGGAAACCACATGTCCCAGTAGTTGTTCCTTCCAGACTAGGAAAATAGATTTGAATGGATTCAAACAAATCCGCTTCTCGTGACAGCATTTGAAAAACATTTCTAGGAATAGTAGGTGTTGTTCCTCATCTAAATATACAGTAAAGTCATCCATAAAGATAACGAGAAACCGATGAAGGAATCATTAAACATCTCCATCATACACCGTTGAAAGGTAGCTGGTGCATTGCACAGGCCAAAAGGCATCACCAGATACATGAAAGCTCCCCACTCGGTGATGAAAGTGGTCTTTTCTCTATCCTCATGAGCGATCTGTAACTGGTTATAGCCACTATAACCATCCATAAAGCTATACATTTCATATTCTGCGATCTCATCAAGCAACATGTCAGTAAAAGGCAATGGAAATGGATCTTTGATAGTTTGGGCATTGAGTTTCCTATAGTCGACACAAACTCTCAATTTCCCATTTTTCTTGGGAACGACGACTATGGGAAATATCCAATTGCTACTGGCCACCTCTGTGATGAACCCAGCTTTGAGAAGATTATCAATCTCTTCTTTGACCTTTTTAGCATAGTTGGGGTTCATTCGGTATCTTTGCAGCCGTACTGGCCTAGCATCTGGCTTCAACGATATTCGGTGCTGACATACCTTAGGATCCACTCCCTTTAAGTCTGTGTGTTCCCAGGTAAACACGTCTGTGTAGTTCTGGAGCATCCTGCGTGCCTTTTCCTTCATTGCCGGGTTGAGATGCTTCTTGACCATCCTAGGACTATCCTCGGATCCTAGGTTCCATTCTTCCACTTCTTGGTTGTCTGGAAGCAACCAATTAGGCCCGCCTCCTTTTTGTTTGGTCGACTCTTCAGCATAATCCCAGGATGGCCCATTCAGTTCTGAATCATCATTCTGATCCACTACGTGTTCTTCAGAGCGTACTGGTTCCTCTACCATACCAGTATCAGCTGATTCCACCAACCTCCCAGTTAACTGAACTGTTCTTTCCCCTATTTCAGTAAACTGATTAGGGAATTACTTTTTCAGCTTATCGGCCTGCTCTTTATTTAGTAGAACTGCATTCAAGTCGATCTCTACTAAAGGGAATATGTTCATGGCCGCTAACATTCGTTCGATCTTCTTGGCCCTGTACTTCTCGCATAACTCCTTCGGCCTCAGTTCTTTTCTCCAGCTCCTAGGATTGTTTGTCTGGATCTAAATTCTGCCGCTGTCTCCTTCTATGGTTAAGGTTTGATTTGCATAGTCATGAACAACATGTGTTGTTCTCAACCATGCGCGTCCTAGCAGCATCCCATATGTCCCTTGCACATCCAGAACTAAGAAACTGGTTTTAAATTTTTCCCTACCTACTCTTATCTGCATATTTTCAATCATACCCGTTGCTTGTACCACTCTGTGATCTGCCATTCGCACTTTAAATGGTGTTGGCTTGAGATTCCTGATACCCATTCTCTGCTGGAGATGAACTCCCATTATGTTGACTCCTGCTCCTCCATCCAAGATAACACTTGAGAGAGGTTCCCATTTCTTCCTAACCTTGTAATCCACCTGAATGAGTGGAACTTCATCATCTCGAACGGCCGCCAGGTCCACTGTTTTGGCCTCCGCCTCAACTTTCCTGTGCTGTTTGATGAAGTTTTCCACTTCAGGCAAGGTTTTTCTGATATCCTCTAGCTCTACAGTCAACTTTTGAATTCTATCACAAATTTTAACATGAATTTCTTCTCTCTCTTGGTCAAATTGATTGTAAGAGCTCGAAGAACTGGTATCTTCACACTGCCATTCCTCTTTTGCAGTGCTTCCAATCCTTCCATCTGCTCTCAGTTCACCAGCCATTCCTTGTACCGCAGTCAGTATGGTCTCAGGTATGGCCGGTATTGACTGATCTTTATCAGTTGATTGGGCTGGTATCCTTTGAATGACTCAAGCTTCAGAACTTTCTGGCTGCAGCTTCTTGGCCAAATCCTCCGTGATTTTAACCGCTAGTTCCCTCTGCTCTTGCCATTCATATACCACCTTCTCTTTACCTTTGGCCTTCCAAATTTCTCTTTATTGAGGCCACTTGCTGCTGGTAGTATTGACTGGTGTTTCTAAAGTATCCAGAATTTCTTCAATCACTACACCGCTTCTGGTGACTACCCGTAGAGGGAATGGCTCTGGTGCCTTAGCCTCAGGAGCAGTAGGTGCAGGTGCGTGTGGGCATTGGGCTGCAAAATGGCCATACTTTCCACAAGTGTAGTATTGACTGGTGTTTCTGAAGTATCCGAAATTTCTTCAATCACTACACCCTTGCTTCTGGTGACTACCCATACTGGGACTGGCTCTGGTGCCTTAGCCTCAGGAGCAATAGGTGCAGGTGCGTCTGGGCATTGGGCTGCAAAATGGCCATACTTTCCACAAGTGTAGTAATTCATACTCCTATTCTGGAAGTTGCCACGCCCTCTGCCTAGGCCCATACCCGTTTGGAATCAGCCACATCCTTGACCAGTACCACTCGTTCCTGGCCTCTCCTCTTGAGATACTTTGGCGAGTTCTACCTTCACCGATTCAGTATAGGCAAACACTAATAGGTCTTTGCCCTTCTTAAAGTGATGAATCCTGATACCACAATTGTTCCATAAGTGACCAAAAGCCTTATAGTAAGTACATTGAGGGCACTCGTTGGAGATATGGTCCTTGGATTTGCATTTCAAACACCAAGTCTCCATCTTCCGAACTGGCTATCTGATGTGGCTAATTTCGGCAATCTGTCTAGCCATTTCTTCAATTTTCTTGGTCCAAGATCCCTTCTTTGACTTCTCCTTGGATCGTTCATCAGAGCTGTTGGACACCTCACTGGAATCGGAACTTTCAGTAGTAGCAGAACTATTGCTACTGGACCTTCGCTTTTTGTGACTCTTTTCCTTCTTGGCCTTCTGTTCCAGCTTCAGTGCCCTTTAGACCAGATCATTGAATTTCTTGGTAGGAGCTGGTACCTTCTACTCTCTCAGCTTTTTGCTTCTAAAACCATTCAGAAACCATGCCCTCAACCTCTTCTCAGATGGCGGTTCTTGTAACTGTGTGGTTAGCTCCTTGATCTTTTCCACATAACTCCGGACTGATAGATTCCGCTGTTTGATCTTATCTAGTTCACAGAGGATATCTTCATCCCCTCTGTTGTCGGAATATTCCAATCTGAAGGCTTTAAGCAATTTCTTGTATGATCTGAGCTGACAGGCAGGGTAATGGTAATACCATTTCCTCGCTGCCTCCTTCAAGGTTTGTGGGAAATATTCTCCCCAATCATCTTCATCAATATTTTTCAATTCATCATACTGCTCAAAAGCCTGCATGTGAACGTCTGGATCATCCTTCTTACCTCCCTTGAATATTGGAAAAGAAATTTTCAGAGAAGCTGTGTAATCATTCTGATTACCATTGATCCTGCCGCTTCTCTTCTTGTATTCAGAATGACGCTTGGAAGGCTTCTTGCAATTGTCAGTGTCAGCATCCCAATCAATCTTTGTCTCTGTCTCGATGTCAGTGTCTTCTTTGGCCTGTCTGCTAGAAGTGCGGTGACTACCTTTACTTCCCTTGGTACCCTCATCCCCTTGCCGCGACCGAGAACTCTTGGCGTTCCATGCTTCCCTTTCTGCCCGTCAGCGTTGAGAATGACTGGACTGCTGTGAGTGGGACAGAGATAGAGCAATGCTGGATAGGCGAGTGGGACAAGGAGGTGAAGGTTTGTAGCTGCCAAAAGGCTAAGAGGAGAAGGTGGGCATGTATGGGTTGCCCATAGCAAGGTTGAAAGGGAAGCAAAAAGAAAGGAGGGTGGCCAACTAATAGGAGGAGGGTGCTACAAGTGGGAAGCCTCCAAGGTGGAGAGGGTACAGGTTGGAGGGTGGTGCAAAGCCACTGTGTGCAAGTTAGTAGTGGGGCTTGCCATAGGCTGCCAAGGGCCGAGGGTGGTCGATAACCAGAAAGCATAAATTTTTATTTCTGTTAATGCCATCATTGTATCCACGTATGTGTTGTGGTGCATGGGTTTTCTTTGGTTATGGTAATTGCTCAACTCAGATCACTTTGCTACTTCGTCTCCTCTTGTACGGCTCGTCCGTGGTAGCGTTGGTTGTGGACCACACGGGTTTGTGTGTGTGTGTATGCACAGAGAGAGAGAGAGAGAGAGAGAGAGAGAGAGAGAGAGAGAGAGAGAGAGAGAGGGAGAAAGTGATTGTTGTTGCACAGTGGGTGTGGGTTTTTGTGTGGTCGAGGTGTGTGAGGCCTCCCGATGTGGGTGTGTTTACGGGATTTGGTGAGTGTATGCATCAATATGTGGGATACAGGTGATATTTTGTTGATGGACTTGTTGTACTGAGTTGTTTTTGGTCGAGTGTGTAGCCGGGATTTCTCGTAGGTGAATCTGTGGTGTGAAGGTTGACAAATAGTGTGCACATGTGTGAGTTTATGTGTGGGTAGGGGTGCGGGTTGTGATAAAGAATATGATGTTAAAGAATATGTCCATTGTGCTATGGGCGGCCGGACACTGACTATACTATGTTGTAAATATACTTTGGATAATAGTTCAGAGAGAGAAGAAGAGAAGATCAGCTCGTTGAATGGCTGCTGCAGGGTAACGATTGTGTGTGTGTGTCTCGATGTGTGTTGGTGTGTGTGTGTGTGTAGTCTTCTTTCCTACCTTCTCCATCACCTGCGCACTCTACAAAGTGGTATCAGAGCTCAGTTTGAGGAGCTACAGTCAATACACAGGTTTTCGCAGCTCTGGAAAACAGCAAAAAAGAGAGGTTTTTTTGTCATAACTCCCTCACCCGAACTCGGAATACAGTGATCCAGGAGTCTATCTTTATGTTTTTGGGCGTTCCGGACGCATTGGCATACTCAGATTTGCAAAAATTTGCAATTTTCTGCAGCAAACAGCCAGCTCACACAAGCATAGGAGATGTCCAGTTTTGCACTCGGCAGTAGATTTACAGGTTACAGGTGAAGAATTTAGCATTTACACAGGTTTTGGAGAGCGACATAGAGCTTTTGCATCATGATATTGTGTTATCGAAGATTATGTTTGGTTGTTGTGGGTCCGTTATGGACAGCCGCCTATGTAAGAAAGGTTGTGGGAAGAAGTTGAGGCGGTTATATTGTCAGATTGAGTACTTTGTGGTTATGTATGGATATGCGGTCAATGCATTTTGGAAAACTGCAGCCTTTGTGAGGGTCGAGTGAGGTTTTTTGAAGCCTTGCCTTGGGAGCTTTGGTACCTTGGCAAGGTGGATTAGGTACTGGAGCGAACCCCCGACTAGCCGCGCGAAAGACCTCATATGTCGTTTACGACTATGGGAAGAAGGTGGATGTATGGATATGTGGTACAAGACAGCGTATGGATTGCATTTGCATACAGGTCCATGTGGACATTGTTTTAGAGTATTTATGCATAGTACTGAGTCAGTCTGTGGCAAAGTGAGTCCGTGGATTTTCCCTTGGCAGTGAGAGATTTTCTGTCAGTGTTTATGAGCACTTTGGTTGAGATTGTCACTTGAGATATTGTCCAAATACAAACGAAACTCTGCCAAAATTTTGTCAAAATCCTTTGAAAGAAATTGAGAGAGTGAAGATGGCAAAAAGTTCAACTCAAGTCACACAGATTGTTGGAGAGAAGCTGACCAGAGAGAACTACAGCATATGGTCTTACAGGATGGAGAACTTTATCATGGGCAAAGGTTTATGGGATTATGTTACAGGTGAACAAGAGTGTCCCGAGGTTGGTTTGGAACCAAATAGAGAGAATGTTGAAGCACATAAAACATGGCAAGCAGGAGTAGAAGCTTACAAGAAGTGGATCGAGAATTCAAGGAAAGTGATGCATTGGATTTCACTATGCATTAGTGACTTCTTTATACCACATGTGAAGAAGGCTCAATCTCCAAAGGAAGCATGGGAGATACTAGCAAGAATGAACAGCTCCAATACAGAACCACGAAAAGTTCACTTGAAGCAAAGGTTACATTGTGTATGGCGAGGAAATAGATCCATATCAGATTATGTGACAGAGATAAAGCAAATACAGGAAGATATTGCGAGCATTAATGTTGAAGTTCCAGATGATGACTTAGTTTCAGTGACATTGAATGGTTTGGGACCGGAATACAAGTCATTGGATACATCTATATCTGTTCGAGGACACATGCCTGATTTTGAAGAGTTAGTAAACCTTTGTTTGCAAGAAGAGGTGAAGTTAGGCAAGTCAGCTCCTTCTACATCAAATAACAATTCCAGAGATCAGGTTTTTACTCTAGAGGTCGTGGAAACAATAGAGGTGTAAGAGGAAACTATGGTCGTGGAAACAATGTTGGAAGAGGTCAATGGCAAAACCAACAAAGTCAAAGTTAAAATGATTATAGCCAAAGAGGCAGGGGGAGAGCGCGAACTCGTGGACGTGGAGGTGGACGATTTGTACATCCTCAAAGATATGGATATTGTAATAGATGTGGCATTTATGGTCACTTTGAAAGAGAATGTTACACAAGGCTAAATCAAAATCGTGATCGTGGTGGAAGAGGCCGAGGTTATGGCAGACATGGAGGAAACTTTGTTGGATACAATCCTCATGATCAAAATATATGTGTCAATAGGTCGAGTGGACATTTATTTCCTATGGAGCATGTTGTTGGAAGCATGGTGGAGCCACATCATACAGATGATTGGTATTTAGATAGTGGTGCCACAAATCATATGACATATCATGGTGAATGGTTTGACAGAAAAGAGAAGTTAGAAGAGGATGAGTTTGTCGCTACAGGTGATGATACTATGCATCGGATTACACATGTTGGTTCAGTTCCATTGCTAGAAAAAGACGGGACATACAACACATTAGGAGATGTTCTATATGTGCCTTCAATCACAAATAATTTAGCATCAGTTGGACAAATGACAGATCAAGGGTTGCAAGTCCTTTTTAATTGTTATGGCTGCTTCATAGAGGAGTTTCACAACCACAGACCAGGCAAGATATTGGCACGTGGAAGAAAGAAAGGTCGCTTGTTCTCATTGGAAGATGGAGATCCATGTTTACACAGTGGTATGTATGCAAACAAATCAGCCACTCAAGATGATTGGGCAGAGTTATGGCATAAGAGGATTGGTCATGTCAATTTTAGAAGACTAAAGCATATGCAATCAAATCAAATTGTACGTGGATTACCAAAGTTTGGCAGATTGAATTTTGATCATGTTTGTAAAGCTTGTCAATTTGGAAAGCAATCTCGTTTACCATTTCCAACGAGGGGGAGAATTAGCCAAAGTCCTTTGGAAATTGTTCATTCAGATATTTGGGGACCTTGTGATCATGCTACGCCAAATGGTTGTCGATATTTTATCACATTTACGGATGATTACAGCAGAATGACATGGGTTTACTTTCTAAAGGCAAAGTCAGAGGCATTTGAAGTATTTTTGGAGTTCAAAGTTATGGTTGAGAAAGAGAATGGTTGTCAAATTAAATGCCTACGTACAGATGGAGGGGGAGAGTACATGTCACACAATTTTGATGATTACTTACGTGAACAAGGCATAAGAAGACAGATTACTTGCAGATACACACCACAACAAAATGGAGTTACTGAGAGAAAGAATAGAGTCATAGCAGAGATTGCAAGAGCCATGATGAATGAGATGAATATGCCATTAACATATTGGGCTGAAGCAGTTCATACAGCAGTACACATTATGAATCGAACACCAACAGCTGCCATTCATGAAATTTCACCTTATGAGAGACTTTATGGGATCAAGCCAACAGTTTCCTACATGAAAGTTTTTGGATGTGTTTGCTATGTTCATGTGCCAAATGAAGCAAGAAAGAAGATGGAGCCAAAGGCAGTGAAGTGTATATTCTTGGGCTACCCAATTGAAAAGAAAGGTTACAAGTGCTATGATCCTACGACAAGACAAGTTTATGTCAGTAGAGATGTCATATTTTGTGAGCATGAACCATGGTATAACCCAAAGCCAGTGATGAGAGAAGATGAGTATGAAGAGCAAGAGAATATGCGTCATGTTGTTGATAAGCCAGGACCATCAACAAGAACTATTTTAGGACCCCATATGGCAGAGGAGAGTACAGGAAGTGTCAACCCATGGAGTGGTCGTTTGCGAGATAAGAAGTAAGACGAGAAAGGCAAGAAGAAAATGGTTGAAGAGAGTTCTGGAGATGAAATCCTCAATGAAGATCATGATTTACCACATTTGAGGACACCTGGCAGTAAGCATATTGAGAAATATGTACCCCCATATGCAAGAGTTGAAGAGAAGAGTGCACCACAGTTGAGAAGATCAGAGAGGGTGCGTTATCCAGTTGATAGATTGACATACAACAGTTACATGCGTACACATTATGCATACATGGTTTCACGTGTGCAACATAAAGAGCCTACATGTTTTCAAGAGGCAATTGGAAAATCAGAATGTGAGTCAGCTATGGATGATGAGATGGATGCTCTTGTGAAGAATGACACTTGGGATTTGGTTTGCTTGCCAAGTGGAAAGAAAGCAATTGGTTCAAAATGGGTATACAAATTCAAGTGCAAGTCAGATGGTAGTGTGGAAAGATACAAAGCGAGGCTTGTTGCTAAAGGTTATGCACAAACAAAAGGTCTTGATTATGATGAGACATTTAGTCTAGTTGCAAAGATGACAACAGTCAGATTGGTGATAGCAATGGCAAGTATGTTCGGTTGGAAGTTACGACAAATGGATGTGGATAATGCATTCTTGAATGGTGACTTGGAAGAAGAAGTTTATATGATACAGCCAGAGGGTTATCAACATCCAGATTTTCCATATTATGTGTGTAAGTTGAAGAAAGCATTGTATGGTTTGAAGCAAGCCTCTAGAGCTTGGTGTGAAAAGATAACCAGATTCTTGAAGAAGATTGGATTTAAACAATCTACTGCTGATCACTCATTATTTTTGAAGCATGTTGATGGAGAGATCATCGTTATTGTTATCTATGTTGATGACTTGATTCTCACTGGAAATCATGCTGAGCAAATTTTGCATGTCAAGAAGAGTTTGTTGAGAGAATTCAACATGAAGGACCTTGGTGAGTTGAGATATTTCTTGGGAATTGAAATTGTCAATACTTTATCAGGAATTTGGATGATACAAAGACAATACGCGTTGGATATACTTGAGAAGTATGGAATGACAGCGTGCAAACCGGTTGATACACCTCTTGATCAAAATGTGAAGTTGTTTGATGATGGACATTACATTGAGGATGTCACTATGTATCGCAAGATGGTTGGAAGCCTTATTTACTTGACAATAACAAGGCCAGATTTGAGTTATGCAGTGGGTGTTGTCAGTCAATTCATGCAAAATCCATGTAAAAGTCATCTTGATGCAATGAGACGGATTATGAGATATGTGAAATCCACTGTCAGTTATGGAATGTTTTATGAAAAGAATGGGAAGCTTTGTCTTTATGGTTACACAGATGCAGATTGGGCAGGAGATTTTATGGATAGAAGATCTACACGTGGTTATGCATTTTCCATTGGCAATGGCATGATAAGTTGGAGTAGCAAGAAGCAATCAACTGTAGCATTATCAAGTACAGAAGCTGAATATCGTGGAGCAGCTTTGGCAGCATGTGAAGAGTCATGGTTGAGAGTGCTTATGGTAGAATTTGGTTTTGACTATCTTGATAGTGTCATTATATATTGTGACAATATTAGCAGCATCATGTTGGCAAAGAATCCAGTCTACCATGCTCGCACTAAACACATTGAGGTACATTATCACTTCATTAGAGAAAAAGTTTTGGATAGGGATAGAGCATTGCCCAGAAGGTGTAGACTTATGGTGGGATATCATAAAGGTCGTGGTAAGCTCTCTTATTACCTCATTTATAAAATGGGTACCATTATCACTAACAATTTCAAGGGCAACCAAATCTTGTGATAATGTTCTCAAAAAGAAACTTAGCTATTGTCCTCACGTCAGCTTTTTGTGAAGCCTTAGCTTCAGCCCACTTTGTTACATAGACCGTAGCAACTAGAATATATCGAGATTGAGTGTTGCGAGTTGCGGGACTAATTGGACCTACAAAGTCTAAGCCCCATTTTTCAAATGGTTGGGTTACTTTAATAGGATGTAAGGGCATTCTGTCTTTGCGCTGTGTGGTCTTGTAACATTGGCACTCATCACACCCTTTTGCAAAAAGTGATGCATCCTTAAATAAAGTTGGCCACCAATAGCCTGATTGCAGCACCTTTTTAGCAGTCAGGTCTCCTGAAAAATGACCTCTTGCTATGCCCATATGTGCTTCTTGCAAGATATACAAATATTCATCCTCGCGGGCACAACGCCTAAGAATATCATCCTTGCCTAATCTATACAGAGTTCCGGCAATCAAACAATAGGGTTCACATTCTTTTACTAGCCTTCAAGCGATATCCTTACGAAGTTCCTTGGGTGGAAAACCATTAACTAAAAAGTTAACAATGTTCTCACTCCATTCAGACATAGTCTCAACTATGAATAGGGAAGTATCGGGTAATTCATCATCAACTCCTGTAGGGGCTTCACCATTGGGTATGCGAGACAAATGATCATCCATGACATGCCTTTTACCGGGTCTCACTACAATCATGAAATCAAACTCCAGAAGAATTAACAACCATCGTGTGATTCTTCCTGTGGAGCATGGCTTGTTTACCAGATACAACAACGCTTGATGGTCCACATAAAATACAAACTTGTTTTCCAGAAGGTAGTAGCGAAATTTCTTTACTGCATAAACCATTGCCAAACCCTCTCGCTCTGTAGTGGTGTAGTTCCTTTCAGCATCGTTCAATTGACGGCTAGCAAAGCTAATGGGATAGTCCAATTTATGTTCTCCTGGTTGAGTGAGAACACACCCAATAGCAAAGTTTGATGCATCAATATGCACATGGAAAATGACATCCCAGTTAGGTGTCCTTAAAATCGTAGCACTTGCTAGTGTTTTCTTCAATTGTTCATAGGCCTGGTCACACTCTTCAGTCCATTTAAATTCAATGAGAAGCTTGTACAAAGGACGTGCTATCTCAGCGAAAAATAAAATAAACCGTCGATAATAACCCACGTGTCCCATGAACCTTTGAACTCCCTTGTAATTGGTTGGTGGTGGTAACTCTAGAATCACTTTAATTTTGCTCTCATCGGTTGAGATACCATTCTTGGATACTATATGCTCTAAAATAACTCCATGCTTGACCCAAAATTGGCATTTGAACGGGTTCAATGAGATACGATATAACCTACACTTTTCAAATACCTTCCGCAAACATGATAGATGTTCCTTCCAAGAAGAGTAAACACAAAGGTCGTCTAAGAAAGCTTCACAAAACTCTCTCAAATATTCTTTAAAGGCAGTGTTTATTAATCGTTGGAATGTAGCAGGGGCATTTGTTAAGCCAAAAGCCATCACACGAAATGCAAACACGCCAAATTCTGTGATGAAGGCAGTTTTAGCTTGGTCCTCTAGCGCTATCGTGATTTGGTTGTAGCATGAGTACCCATCTAGAAAGCTATAAGCTTCCTTGCCTGCAACTCTTTCGAGTACATGTTCGGAATATGGTAGGGGGTAATGGTCTCTTCTAGTAGCTGCATTAACTTTTTTGAGGTCCACGCACACCCTGAGTTTCCCATTCTTTTTTGGCACGATAACTATCGGAGACACCCATTCAGAGTGTTCAATAGGATATATGAACCCACATTTGATAAGATTTTCTAGTTCTTCTTGAATGATCTTTGCGTACTTAGGATTCATCGGGTAGGGTCTTTGTTGTACGGGCTTCGTAGTGCTAATCATAGGGATTGTATGTTGGACCACAGAAGGTGGAACACCTTTCATATCATGGTATGTCCAAGCGAATACGTCCTTGAATTCCTTGAGAAGCTCTTTGAGGACCGCCTCTTCAACTTCTGTGAGGTCTTGGGCAATAAAAACAGGTTTTGATTCTTCACCGGGTTCAGCTAATTCTATTTCTTTAACTATTGCCGGACCATCATAGATTCCATTATTCCCATCGATAGGTATTCTTTGGGCTTTTGTGTACACAACCTTTGCTTCCCCTGTGGTGTAAGATTTGAAATGTTCTGGTGCAGGATGCAAGTCTGTGGATTCTGGTTGTGCTTTGGTTTGTGCTTCCATTTATGCTTTCTTGTGTTGTCGAGCTAACTCTTGGTTTTGACGCCTCCTTGCAGTGCGGCTCAACCTTGGCTTGTCTATGATCTCTAATTGGGCTATGTCATGGGGTCGTGGTCTACACCACATAACATTTTGGAGATATTCACCCCAATTGTCTACCAATTTTCGATGAGCATCACATGCCCCTATATAACTGAGCCATTCTGCTGAGGATCTCTTCTTTTTTATCCTAGCACGTACATTGGCTCGATATCGACGCCTCTTAAGGTTTTTCTTTTTCTTATTTGAGACCTGCTTTTGATTTGCATTTAGATCTGGCTCACTAAAGGAGTCCTCGTTGGTGTCCTCTTCACTCTCGGGGGAGCTATCATCGGTTGATGTGCTCGGTCCTTCCGAATGTTTTGACTCTGAACTTGCTCCACTCTCTAATTCATGAGATTCAAAATCCGTTTCACTCTGGGAGTCAGTGTCCAAGTCGTGTTGGTCAAAGTCTTCTATTGAGCTATCGGTGTCACTGTCAGATTGGTCCACAATTGCCTTGCCCTTAGAATATGCATGTATGGCACTTATCTTGTTCAGAGGTGCAATTTGTGGTACCTCTTCCCCCTCTGGTGTGACCCAAGTGGTTCCTCTATTTCCCCAGGTATCTATGGTTGCAGCTATGTGTACCCAGTCTACGTTGTCTGATTCCGTCATACCCGGTAACACATCCATGTAAGGAGAATCTTGGCCAATGTCTGTATCCTTCTTACAAGTGTAACAATATTGTAGTGGGGCCGAGTGAACTGTGGTGTCAAGGCGATGATCAATAATGGTTTTACTCCCTAAGGGGTGTACCTTACCAGTCACCAAATCCACTCTAAGGACAGAGTCTTGGAATTGCAAATAGACATGATTTTTAGACCAATCATGAACCATTTGTGCTTCCCTCATGAATGGTCGTCCTAAAATCATTTCATATGACATAAGGTGTTTAGACAAATCCATTACAATGAACGTATGTCGTACTTTGTGTCCTAGAACTTTGATCTTAAGATCCTTGAGCATCCCCATAGGTTTGGCTATGGTACCATTTGCCATCTTTACCACAATGTTAGTAACACTGAGGCGGGGTTTTCCCATGGATTCCCAACAATCTTTTGTAACGATGCTAACTCCCGCACCACCATCAAGAATTCCCTTTATAGTTAATCCCTTGGTAGTGATGGGTAGGGTCGCATTAGACTCGTCGCCTTCAAAATACTGCCCTAATTCGTTAATGGGTATCTCGATCACAGACTCGTGTCCATCTAATTCAAGTGATTGCACATGATTTTCCTCATCAATCATAATCGAGTCAGGCCTATTTGGTTGCGTAAACTGCGGTAATCCCGTTCGTAGCTCTTCGTTAAGGAATGCTCGAAGTGCAAGGAATAACTCAGGATCTCCATACAGCTTTGCTATGATCGTGGTTCGGACCTCAGAAGACATGAAGTCCACTAGTTTGGCAACATTCATTAGCATTTTGCAGGGTGCAGGTCCTTGACTAGGAACTGGTGAGGATGGAATCTCATATTCCTCAATGGGATCAGGTATTCCTTCGTTAAACATCCTTTCCAACAAGAAAGGTGTATGCTCACTTCTTGATGCCCCGTCCTCACTCCCTTCTTGGATGATACTAGATATGGCTAACGGTCTATGGTTCATGTGGGGTGGATGAACTTGCGTGGGAAACACTGTGTCATGAATTTTGACATGCATGGGTTCTGGTTCTAGTTTCCTTTGAGTCTCCTCCACTAAACCTCTTAGATGTTTCACCTGCTCAATCTCGTCTACTGGGTTTGGATACGTCCCAATCTTCTTTTTACGATTCTTCCCTTTTTGCCCCTGCGGTTTATCTTGGGGGTCTTGGATTGGATTTGGAAACACTAGTGGTGTTTTCAGAGGCTCTTTATGGTTTTCTCTTATTCGGTTTTCATTTGGTTCTATGTTACGGTTTTCTTTGTCGGTCTTTCCCTTTGTGGTATTGGTTCTAGTCTCCATTGTCTAGATTGAATGTGAATCATCCTCGAGGTCATTCATATACACGGGGTCATCTCCTGTTCCTATGTTTGTTTTGGAACTTGGCTTTGAATTTCCCGTATTCTGCGACCTCTTCCTTCGTGTCTTCTTTTTCTTTGCTTGGATAACTGACGCGGTATCTCTCTCTTCGAGGATATGGCCTGGCCCTTGAAGCATGGACCGTGTAATCGCATAAGCGGGTGCGACGGGTGGTATTGGCGATGTCACACTAGCAATTTCGACCAAATTTAGGGGTGTGATTTTAGGCGCATTTGGGTTATAAGGGCATTGGGCAATCAAGTGATCTATGCCACAATGATTACATGTGAGTATTGGCATTGCAGACGTGCTCCCTTGATTCATTTGCATCTGTGCAGCATTCTTTTGCAGCCTAATAGGGCACTCCGCTGCCCGATGTGGTCCACCACACTCGTAGCATTGAAGAGGTGGCCTCCTAGCCTGGGTGTTGATATTTTGACCTCTGGATGCGAGAGCAGCAGCTTGATAAACCGGCTTGACTTGCCCCCAACAATCTTCCATGTAGTATATAGGACACTCTTCCAATGTATCAAGTCCGTAGGCAATACTAGTGTCTATTTCCTCCTCACAGCCATCTGCATAAGCATTTGATGGCTCGCAACCCACTTGGTTCATAGGCGCGACTCTTGGATGCGGGGGCTGTGGTCCTAGCACAGGAGGTGGTAGCGGTGTAGCTTGTACAACATTTTGAGGTCTAGGGACCATGTGTTGCGGCAGTTGCTCAACAGGTGGAGCAGGCATCAATACAGGAGCTCGAGGTGCATCCGTCCAGGCTACAAGTGGTCTATTTTCCATAATGCGTTTGATCATTAAACAATCCTTAGCTTGGTGACCATACCTACCACATGCGTTGCAAGTTCCATTAAATTTTACTCTAAACGTAGGGCACTCACTAGTGCTATGTGGACCTAAGCAAATGGAACACCATTGTTGCTCCCTTCTTGGATACATGTGACTATTTTGAGGGGGTCGATTATCCTTAAGAGACTCTTGGATTGCCTTGGTGAGGTCTGTCAAGAATGTCTCAAATACCTTTGGCTCATTGGCAATGGGCTTTGCAGTCATGGGTTCATACTCAATGGCTTGTGAGCTAGTGGATCTCGTGTCAGTAGACACCCTCATGCCTGCTATCATCAAGTTGTCCTCTAGTTGGATTGCATTGGCAGTGACATCTTCCCAGGTTGTGATACCTCTAATCACTAGTCCATTATAGATTCCTTCATTCCTCAACCCTCGAATGAATCGATCAAGCAATTGGTTATTGTTGAAGCGCTCATTTACAGGGCAACGAGAGTTTAAGTGCTTTAGACAACTAATGAAGTCCCTTACTGACTCTCCTTCCTTACGTTCGGCCTTCTGTAGCTGAGATGCTACACCCCAAAGCACACCTTCTCGTATGTACTCCTTTAGAAACAACCTTCGAAGGGTAGGGTAGATTGTTTTCTCGTCCACCCTTAGGGTTCTATACCAATCTCCA
Source organism: Adiantum capillus-veneris (assembly GCF_014529385.1). Classification (NCBI taxonomy): domain Eukaryota; kingdom Viridiplantae; phylum Streptophyta; class Polypodiopsida; order Polypodiales; family Pteridaceae; genus Adiantum; species Adiantum capillus-veneris. Next base: position 125,565,577 of record NC_140954.1, on the reverse strand, counting down.
GCCTTCCCACTTAATGTCAAGCTTAAGGCATTGCACGTATGTAGTTCGTTGCGTTCCCCTAAGGAATCACATACTTGTTCAAACACTTCAATGTGTTTTCTAGCATCTTCGTCCCCATTGAATTTTTGCGTGAGTTTGGCAATTTGTACTGCCTTACTTCTAGGCTCTCTATCAGATGCGTGACGCATATTTTCCACGATAGATCGACCTATGGTTTGAGCAAACGCTGCCAAGTCACCTATGTGAGGAGGCAGGGCCGGTGGAGGCACTCTTGGAATCATATGTGGGAGAGGGACGGGTACCAGTCTTGGCATATGTGTGGATGATGGAGGATATGGAACATAACCAGGCATAGGTCCACTCGGATAAGGGCTAGGGAGAGGCACTTGAGGAGCATAAACAAGTGGTACAATTGGAGGTGTGGGGGCCATGTGTGCATAAGGGGCTAGAGGCACATACGGTAGGTAGTGGCACTGCGCTAACCGTAGATGTCATCGGTACATTCTCTGTCAGGCTTATCCCTGGAGTGAGCACTGGGTTTTCCTTAATAGAGGGTTGAGCCAAGTTAGGGAAGCTAAAGTTGTCGCTCGAAGGCTCAGATTGCATAGAGACCCCAGGTGAAATGACGTAAGATGGGTCCATGGGGCTCATTAGAGGAGTCTCCATTTGTGATAGAGTAGGCTGTTGAGCCTTGCTCGTATCCAGAAATCTCATGGGGCCAGTTGAGAGTATATTTACCCCTCGGTTTTGCCTTTCTTATTGAATAATGCCATGGATAACATTACAGATCATTTTCTGTTGATCTTCGATGCTCGTGGCACTAGAGGTGGATTGTACAATCTCTATCCATCCTACATGGTAGGCGTGGCCAGAGTGTAGATCCGTCAACACCTCAGTGTGGAGGTCGTATGTCCAATGATCATTAATGAACAATCCTTCTAGAGTCGACGTGTTAACGGTTTCTTGTGAGGTAGAAGCAATGTTGCTCCCCATGGTTTTACTTGTCACCAACGGTACTCTAGAGGGAACTTCTGAAGGAGGCAGCTCAACAGGGCCTTCTTGGTAAGAAGTTGGCAGGATATCCACATGGACACTCTTTGGGGGTGTGGGGTCCACGTGCGATGTGAAAGGAGAGTCCACTTCCCCACCCCCTTCGTGTGCTTCATTTGCATCAGGTTCCGAGCGAGTAGCTCTACCTAATGTTTCCATGAAACGGCTAGACATACTAGTACTAGGCTGTGGAGCTTCGGGAGGTGCATGGCCTTCTCTCTCAGTGTTTTGGGTAGGGTATGCTTCCATGATTTCTGAGGAGGAGGAGGAATCACTAGCGGCTATTTTAGGGTCTTGGGTGGTGCTACCTTGTGTCCCCGCTGAGGGTCTAGATCCTATCGTGGATGGGTAATGGGTGTCCGTATGAACAGAGGCACCCTCAATATGCTCGTGTTCTAGCACCCGCCCAGAGCGTAAGTGCATGTGCTTTTGATACCCTAAGGTGTCAAAAAGCTGCTCTAGGAGGCCTTGTGACTAGTTTTTAGCGTGTTTTTTGTTTGTTTTTTTGCTAGATTTTTTAGAGCGTGTCGTGGAATGGACCGTGTGATAGCTGGAAACGAGCGTATCGGTCAGAGGGTCGTGCCGTGCTTTACAGCCCTCCGTTTGGTCACTCTATGCCCTCGGAATCCCTAAAACTGTCAATTTCCAGTAGGGAACTAGGCCCAAACTAAAAAGTCTGGGTGCAAGTGGGAAGAGAAGGGAGGAGAGTGGAGGACTTGTCCCACATGCTCTCATTCTCTCTTGAGGGAGTAGGGTATATATATAAGAGTGAGTCTAGTATGTATCATAAGACCGAGGACTGAGGCCTGGGCTTGGGCTTGGGCTTGGGCTTACAATCCCGATCTATCTTTTATACAGACCAACCCGTACGTTTTTATAACTCACGTTTTTTATTTTCGAAAATTTAACCTCCCACTCACTCGCGTTTTTTTTTTTCGAAAACAATTTTTTTTTTTTTTTGAGATATTATTTGGTACGCGTTTTGGTGCGCGTTGACCTCACCTACCTATTTACTGTCCCACCTACCTACTGACCTGCTAATCAGTGGTTCACCTAATTACTAACCTACTTAATTAACTAACTGTGCGCCTAACTGTGCACAAACCAAAAAACACAGAAAATGCAGAAATTGAAACTTGACAGAACTGTGCAGTGAAAACAGAGAAAACGCAAAAAACGCAAGAAATGCTAACTGTGTGACTAATGCTAACTGTGTGCAAACAAAAAAACAGAATTTTGCTAACTGTCTAACTAATACTAAATGTACGCAGCAGAAAAACAGAAAATGCTAACTTCCTCTCCCTCTTCTTTCCTACTGCAAACCACTCATACAAGAAGCACAAAGTGCCTCTTGGGCTTAGTGCAGGGCTATTCCCCGGCAGCGGCGCCAAAAATGTGAGCTCCTTGCCGCACTGTCGAAGCAAGGGACTTGCCGATACACCGTGTACGAGCCGCAGACGGCTCCAAGCACACAACTAGTTTAACTAGTAAGCTCAAAGAGGGCAATGGTGTGTCACTCACCGCCTTATGCTCCTGCCATAGAGGATTCCTCGCCGCGAAGAAGAGGGAGACGCCGCTACGCCGCGCTCAACCGCCTCGCCGCCGTCGTGCCGCCGCAATGCTCGATCGCACACACACTCTCACACTCTCTCTCTCTCTCTCTCTCTCTCTCTCTCTCTCTCTCTCTCTCTCTCTCTCTCTCTCTCTCTCACACACACACACACACACACACACACACACACACACACAAGGAGATGGTGAAGGAGAAGGTGGAGATGAAGCAAGAGCAGCTTCTATTGCACAATGAGAGAATGACTCAATTTTAGGTTTAATTGGCTTTTATGTGAGCTCACCCCATTCACACTCGGGCGCCCATGCTTAGCCAACTAACCCTAGCATGTTCGTGTTAGAGTGCGCCTCTCATCGGCGATCACTCTACCTTTCCCTATTGGACCGACAAGCCCGGTGCCTGACTCTACTTAAATAAATAATACGGTTACAGTGTCCGTCGTAGGCGAGAGGGTGTCCGTGAGCCACAAGGGTTAACATTGACTTTGTGGCTGCCATTGATCCTGTTGTACTCAGTAGTCCAAAGTTAGCGTTTTTTACAGATTAGCTGATAAACTGAGTTTTGACTACCCAAATGACTTGAAAATTGAAATAAGAGCTCAAAAGGGACTAGGGAAACCATGCATTTGCCCACAGTAGATTTTTGGCTGAGAAATAAGCATGTAGACATCCTACGCGTAGGATGTCTACCTTCTCTGATTTTGATGAAACTTGACAGGCTTGTGGCCCTTAACCTGTGCAACATGGCTATATACTTGAAATTTGGTTTGGACATCAAAAAGTGCAATTTTGAGCCGATTTAGGATTTTGGCTCACAAATTGGGTAGGATGTCCTATATGGATGTAAAATGATATTCAATTGAGTTGAAGTTTGATAGACAGGCTTCTTATACCATGTAAAAGACTCCCATGAAGTCAATTCCTGCACAGAAGGTCAATATGACACTGGAGACATCCTACGCGTAGGATGTCTACTTTCTCAGAATGACTTGATTTTGGTTCTGTGGGTAGCCCTTAGCATGTAGAACATGGCCCTGCTCTTAGATTTGGATTTGGATAAGCATTGGTGTTGTTAGGAGCATGTGTAGTGTTTTTGGCTCAGAAAAGTGCATCTTTGAGGTTTTGGGGGCCAAATGTGATTTGTATGGCTTGAAATTTGATATATGAGCTTGTGAAGATGTAATAAAGATATCTGGAACTCAAAAACACCAGCTGGAGGTCAAATAGGTCATTTAGACATCCTACGGGTAGCATGTCTATTTCATTAATTTTCATATCTGACCCCACAGTTAGCTTGGCAATGTGATAATGAATATATTGTGCAAGTTTCATGTGATTTGGGCTAGTTTTGGTAGGTCTATGACCCATTATTGCCCCTATTCCGTTTTTTGATGCATATGAGGTCAACTCTTGTCCAAATGTGATGAAATTTGATGTCTAGCATGTATAGGCTATGTAGAAGCTGTGTATAACGTGAGATGTTGAGTTTGGTGCCCAAACATGGCCTTGAGACATCCTACGCGTAGGATGTCTCCTGGTGAATTTTTTATGGGAAATGCTACTATTACATGCCCTGGGCCCCCCTGAGTCCCCTTTAAGCCCTATTTCAATTAAAAAAGTCAAAAAGATAGATAGAAACTCCCTGTTTGGCTTTCAGAGCCTCTAATTTTTTTTCTGACTCTTGGAGTGCTTTTCGGCGATGAAATTTCTTGATGTTAGTCTCCATAGTTTCATATGGTTTTTGTTGGCTTTGGCTTCACTGGAGCTCCGTTTGGAAATTTGTTGCTCTGGAAACGCCCGTGGTTGTGTTTACATGTCGTCGATGAATTGTAGTGGTCTACCACCATAGGACTTGGTTGTTGATGGTCTAGGAAAGCCGCTCGTGAAGTTTGGTGGCAAACGGACATCCGGTTTGGCCGTGAGAGCCAGTTGATTTGTGTGTCCAATGCTATTTCTGAATCTTAGTCCCGCTTCGGGTCACCTTATGGCCATGTGGGCTATATAGCCTTGTAGAGTATGTCGAGATGCTCCTACCCATGAGTTTTGGTAGCATTTGGGCGACTTTCCACCAATTTACCACTTGGTGGCCTCTTGCAGGGCTCTAGAAGTTAGGGTTTTTTACAATGGTTTTTTGCCGCCTTTGTGCATTCAAGAGTGGTCTCTTATGCTAGGGTAAACCGCCTATGAAGACTTATTGCTTTTGGGTTAGCCGTAAGGTGGCCACCTCTACCTGTAGGTCTTTACTGCCCGTTTCCTGTGTGAACCCTACACTAGTTTTCGCGACAAAACATCAAACATACGCAAAAAGCTCAAGGTGGTGAGACTACCTCTCATATCTGGAGCTTGTCTAGTGGTCGTGCGCGTCTTAGAAACGGCTGGAAGTCCGGTTCGCTCTAAGTGAAGTGAAAAAATCTTATAATGGGGGTCCCCGAACCACTTTCTATGAAATTTGACATGTGCTCCCAACTTCTTGCGAGATGCGGTTTAGGCTCAAGAAGTTCTTGATTTGGACTTCGTTTGCCCAGTTTCCGAGAAATTTGACGTTTCGGTCAAAATCTGGCCAAAACACGTCTCCCGCTCCATTTACATAATTGCACCCCCATTGTACCATAGATTTTCCTATAGTCACTGATTATCCCCATGTTTTTTTTTTTCATTACGACTATATTTCACCTGCTTTTTGTAATTTTGAAGTTTTTTCTGCCGATAATTAGTAAAATTAAAAAGAAAATAGCAAATTTAAACCCAAAAAATCCCCAAAAATCATGATAACTCAAAAACATCACCGCAAAACACTATATACACTCACATGTAATTTGTATGGCCAGATTTTTCCGTTTTACCAATATTTTGCCCGAAAAATTGCTATTTTTACATAGATACACACACCTAGGGGCCTAATTTGGCCTTTAGCCTCGTATACTTGTAGATTCGTGTTGTATAAGGACATATGTACTTAGGTTAGTCCAAAAAATTTTGCAATCAAACAAAAACCTTTCAAAATAGTCAAAAAACATGCCCTTTTTTGCTCTTTTCAGCTTCATTGGGTCCGCATTGAGAATGCCTCCCCCCCTCCTATTCGGAGTCCTCCCGGACGATAAGGTATCGCCTCGGGGTATGTATAGTGCATGGGTTAAAAATTGTGCTAATACGCGGCCTTGTAATGTGGCTCTATTTGATGCACACTCAGTCAATGCATAGAAAAATCAATGTTGTGCGAGAGGAGGAAATAAGCAAGATGCTTATTGGCATTCGACGTCGAGATTTCTTGTTTGTTGTTGATTTGGTTGGCCGATTTTCTTTGCAAGTAAAATTTGTAACTCTACATCTCTTTGTTTGATCGTCTTTCTTGCAAAAGTTGCTTGGTTTGCCACTACTGTCGATATGGCCGTGGTTGTCTCCGTGGAGAGAATTGTCATGGTTGAATTGGCCGTAGTCTTTTTCTCTTTTGCTTGCCATTTGTAGCTTTTTTTGGAGGCTTTTGTAGGTTTATTTCCATGTCCGTGGTCGTCATTGTTGTTCTGTTGATAGGCATCCACATAGATTGGTTAGTCGGTTTCATATGTAGTGTGTGTCTGCCTGCTGCTGCTGGTGTTGCTTGTACTGAAGGGAGTTCCTGTTGCTTTGGTTTCGGGATCCAAATACGAGTCGCATTTAAGTTGTTACTAAGCATTCTCTTTGGGATCCATATCTTTTTTATTCATGTGGTTGTTGGTTTAAATGTGTTCTTCTATTGACTTCTGCAAGTGTATTGTGGTTTGTATGCCATGTCGCCTCTATCCTTCCGTACCCATACTTGTTTTTTGTGCGTTGCTAACCTTGATCTATTCACTTTTGTCTGTGTTGTCCTATTTTTGTAGTGAACATGGTTGGCAGTTTCCTGGCTGTTCTCCATGGGTATCGTGTTGTGCTATATTGGCACCCATACTTTTTGTTCTTTATCCAGTGATGGTGGTACTGGCATCTGGTTCTTCCGGGTTTGTTGAGCAAAGGCTACCACCTGTTGGTCTTGTGCATGTTGAATTTTGATTGTATCAAAATTCCAATCTATCTGCACATTATACTCTTTCTGCCAAGGTTGTCCCAACAACATGGGGTGTAGTGTTCTCGCATCCTCAAACACATAAAACTTGTGGGGGTAAACATATTGATGTATTTGTACATGTAATATTGTCCATCCCAATGTTCCTAGAGAATGTGATGTACTAATTTCGAGCACTTGTGGAGTAGGATGTAGTTGATCTTTGGGCTTGAGCTGTTTATATAATTTATAAGAGAACAGATTTGCTTGAGCTCCAGAATCAAGCAATGCCATTGATTCAACTTGATTGCTACCCACTTTGACTGCAATTATTGGTTCCACTGTGTCTTCACCAAAATTTGTTAATTGAATAGCATTTATCTGCAACGGTGATCCACTTTGTTGTTGTTGTTGTAGAAGCCTTCTTTTTGCAATGCGTTCTTTTGCTTCTGCTTGTGCTTCTTCTCGTACCCTCTGTTTCTCCTTCACCTGTTGTTTTTCTTGATGGATTTGTTGAAGCATATCCTGTGTTAGTGGTAAATGATACTTTTTTAACTGATACCTACTAATCCAATTGGGAATTTCTTTTCCTGCCAATGTAGCTAGTTTGACAGCTCCACTTTGTGATAAGTCACTAATCACAAAGGGTCCCATCTCTCGCTTTTTAAGTTTTTTGGCGTGTTGCTTCAAAGTATAAACAAGTACATAATCACCTATTTTGAAATCTTTCGTACGCACATGCTTGTCAAAAAACTCTTTTTGTCTTCTCTTTTTAGCATAGATCGAAGCTACAGCTCTTAGTCGAAGTTCATCTAGCTTTTCAAGATCATCTATTCTTGAAGAGAGCTCATGCCCTGTCCATTCTAAGCGTTTCACTACTCGTAGAGTTGGAACTAAAAACTCTATCGGTAATATAGCGTTTAGACCAAACACCATGTTGTACGGTGTTGTTTTGATTGATTTTTTGTAAGCTACCCTGTATGCCCATAGTGTTGAGTGTAACTGTTGATCCCAGTATGTCCTTGACTCTAATACAATTTTAGTCAAAACAATGCATAGTGTTTTATTTGTGGCCTCAGCTTGTCCATTTGCCTGTGGATGATATGGAGAAGATTTTCTATGTATGACCATGAATTGCTCTAGCAGATATTCAATGACTTCATTAAGAAAATGTGTTCCTCAATCACTGACAATTTGTATTGGTAATCCGTATCGTACAAAGACATTCTCATACAAAAATTGTGCGGTGGTTCTTGTGTCTGCTTTTTGTGTTGCTTTGGCTTCCGCCCATTTTGTGAGATAGTCCATAGACACAATGATATATTGGATATGGGTGTGACATACAAGGGGTGAAATAGGCCCCACAAAATCAATTCCCCATTTTGCAAATGCCCCTGCTCCCATCATTGGCCGTAGTGGCATCCCATCTCTCTTCATTGGCACCTTAGTGCACTGACATGCATCACAACGCTTTACAAACTCCTCGGCATCCATGTGCAATGTAGGCCACCATATTCTTGCGGTTAAGACAATTTTTGCCATTTTATCGCTTGAAAAATGGCCTCCACTTATTCCTCCATGTGCGTGTTCTAGAATCAGCAGGTATTCGCTTTCACTTGCACAGATTCTAAGTTGATTGTCCTTTCCTCGCTTGTAGAGTTGATTTTCAATTAAATTAAAGTCGCGAGCCTCCAGCTCTATAGCCCTTTTTTGCGCTTTTGTTATGTTTTCAGGCAATGTCCTTGTTGTTAAGAAATCAATGATATATTGACTCCATGCAGGTGCAATGTTTACCTGAAATAATGTCGCGTGATCCACCGATCGTTTGGCACTACATATAGTTATACAATTGTTAACATAAGCATGTGTGTCAACATACGCTAATAAACTCCTAAGTGTTTCAATCTTTGGTGTGTTTTCATTGTTGAACAATGAAATGCACAATTCTGGATGTGTGCTTCTTCAAGATAACACTCGAATTCCTCTGGATTTATACATAATCGTAGAATTTGGTCCGAGCCTAGATGGTACAGTCGTCTTGCAATCAACTGAAAGTTTTTTGTTTGTCGAAATGTTTGTTGTTCGGATCTGTCTTCCTTGTTATCAAATCTACCTCCAAAGGAAAGAATGCCAACAATTTCCTGAGACCATTTGGGTATCATTTCAATATTGAAAAGATAAGCATCAGGTATGTCATCGTCTACTCCTTTAGGAGCTTCCCTGTTTTGTAGCCTTGAAAGATGATCCGCCCGTAGATGAGTTTTACCCTTTTTCACTACCACTGTGAAGTCAAACTCTAGCAATATAATAAACCAGCATACAATTCTTCTAGTATTGCATGGTTTATTTACTAGATACAAAAGAGCTTGATGATCTGTGAAGAACACAAATTTGTTTGCAAGCAAGTAATGCCAAAATTTCTTTACAGCATAAATCATTCCTAATCCCTCTCTTTCAGTGGTGGTGTATTTCTTTTCTGAACTATTTAGCTGTCGGCTCGCATAACAAACTGGGAAATCCATTGTTCCGTCTCCATGTTGAGCCAGAATACTCCCAATTGCATATGCAGATGCATCAATGTGAACATGGAATATCTTTTCTCAATCTGGTGCTTTAAGTACAGGTGCCAATACCAGGTTTTTCTTAAATTTTTGGAATGAATTTTGACACTCCTCAGTCCAGTTGAAACTAACTAATAAGGGATACAGAGGTTGTGCAATGACTGCATACATATATATGAATCTTGGATAATATCCGCAGTGTCCCATGAAGGATTGTACTTGTTTGGCATTAGTAGGCTTGGGCAAGTCTACTATGACTCTAATTTTGTCTAGGTCAGTGGTTATGCCATTTCTTGAGACAATATGTCCTAAGATGCGACCTTGCCTAGCCATAAAAATGCACTTTTCCGGGTTGAGACAGATTCGATATGTTCTGCACTTCTCAAATACCTTTTGTAAATGGTCAATTGTTCTTCTCTATAAGAGAGTGGACACAGAGATCATCCATATATGTTTCTAAGAATATTCTCAGGTATTCTTTGAACGCGTGAGTCATTAACCTTTGGAAGGTAGCTGGGGCATTGGTTAGGCCAAAAGGCATAACTCTATATGCATATATTCCCCACTCTGTGGCAAATACTATTTTGTGTTGATCCTCTATTGCAATTGCCAATTGGTTATACCCCAAAAATCCATCTAAAAAAGAATAAGTCCGTTTTCCAGCCACCCTTTCAAGCACATGTTCTGTGATCGACAAGGGATAATTATCCCTTATTGTGGCTACGTTCACTTTTCTGAGGTTCACACACACACGCAGCTTTCCATTCTTTTTGGGGACAACCACTATGGGTGACACCCAATCTGTATGCTTGATTTCATAGATGAATTCAGCATCCATCAGCTTGTCAATCTCCTCTTTGATTCGTTTAGCGAATGTGTCATTATATGTGTAAGGACGTTGTTTGCTAGGTTTGGCATCTGATTTCAAAGGAATTGTATGTTGGCTTATCGATGGATCAACTCCTTTGAGGTCTTTGTAGGACCATGCAAACACATCTTTATACTTCTTGAGAAGTTGTGTTAGCCTTTCTTCTTCTTCAAGCTCTTAATCATTTGCTATATATACAGGCTGAGGCTCTTTGCTTGGCGCAGCGAGGTCTATCCGTTTTTCATTTTCCAGCCCATCGTAAGATTCCTGGTTTATTCTTTCCCTTACTGGTGGCGTCATTGTTGATAGGTCAAGCTTTCAACAACGCTTCCACAAAGATTCCATGAAGATTCCTCAAAGATTTTCTAAATATTCCAAATGAAGATGCTAATGAAGTGATGAAGATGAAGATGGATGCTGTAATGTGAAGATACAAGCTCATGGATATCATCGAATATCCCGTTATTATTATTTTCAGCCATTACGGCCACTTTTGTAATGTTTACGGGAACTTCATATTTTAAGTCGACAATTGTATTTTGGCCACAGATGCTTGCTGGATGAGCAAAGCCAGCTCACGGTGTTGTAATTAAGCTCTATAGAAGCCTAGGGACAAATAAGGTCATTTTGGTCGGAAATTAGGTTTTCTAAGGCTTAGTATATAAGCCAAAACCTAAAGCTTTGTAAGGAGACTTCTAATAATCTGATCTACTGTCTGTGAGTGAGCGTACTGTGTACGAGAGAGAGTGAGAGCTTCATCTTGATGCTACGCGAGCATCGGTGGTCAGAATTGAGTGCGGATAAGTGCAGCGTGTTGCCCCCGACGAGAGCTACGTGCCAATATCTACATTGCGCGCGTACGGTCCGGTTTCGTGAGCTCCATCTACGAGCTTCATCTGGTGATTCGGTGAGCATACATTGTCCGTTTCTGCATTTCAGCATATCCACACGTTCGCATTGAGTAGAGTTACACATTAGGCACTTTAGTTTTTGGAAACGACGACCTACAAATTTCGGCCAGACATCCTACGTGATTTTGCATCGGGTGTTTTGGGTTGAGATTTTGGTTCATGGACTTTAGGGAGAGTGACCTATTGGTGTTAGTAGGGTCTCCTTCAAGTTCTGTGGCGTTTCGAGACTGTTTGATGGGTGTTTGGCTCTTGTAAGCGTTGTAGGAAATCTCTTCTTAAGCACTCTTGAAGGCTGTAGCTTAGACATTGGGTAAAGACCTCTGTAGGAATTAGTCAGGAGTCGGTCGAGTGTAGATTGACACCCTATGCTTGCTTCCACGCTCCTGCGGGTCGAGCTCCGTCCTCAATTGACATTATATGTTAGGTGAGTTCTCGCTATGCTAACGTCCGTCATGGCGTATCCGTCCAACATTGGCGCCGCTGCCGAGGACGAGGGCCCTAAGTAGGTGACCGAGACTAGTCCTTGAGGATAGAGGTCCCTCTGGCTTTCCAAAGTACTATTTTACATTTAGATAGGATCAGAGGGTGGTGGACTCTCTAGGTCTTAGGAGGAGTCTAGGGAGCGTGTGTCTACCCTAGATCTTCCGTCTTAGGTAGTATTAGGTAGTAGTAGGTTGTGTTGTAGAGAGTAGGAGTTGGAGTGGTAGATGTGGTGGTAGGTTGACTTGAGAGTCCGTGTGAGGCCAGGAAGCAACCAAGACATCAAAATCACCATCTCACATGATGAGTAGGAGTAGGGTAAGTAGGATATCTTGATTACTGATCTAGAGTACTTTATGCATGTCTTATTTGCTGTTAGGCTCATCAGAGAAGTGAAAAACGCTAAGTAGGAAAGACGGTAAATTGTGTTTGGAAGCTGATTTGAAGTCCAAAAGTTTCTGTGATTATTGCTGAGAGCTCTACAGAGCATAGGGAGTACTACTACCAGGAAAAATTTGCATTTTAAGACAGTAGACATCCTACGTGTAGGATGTCTCCAGGGCATTTTTGGCAGGGAATTTGGGGAAACTGAGGTTATCTGTGGATTCAGAGGGTAGGTTTTACCCTAGTAACATATTGACTTGAGTGTTTTTGCCTATTTTTGCTGACCAAAAGCCAAAAGGCAGAGTCAAAAAACGTAAAATTTCAGAAAAGGCTTAAAGTGAGTGATTTTTTCTTTTTTTTGCAAATGTGAAGCATACTTGCACTTGCTGAGAGCATAAGGAAGCATCAGAGACACTTCAGTCTGAAAAAATAAGCAGTAGACATCCTACGCGTAGGATGTCTTCAGGGTGATTTGGGCACTTTTTGGAAAAACTGAGGTTACCAATGTGTTTCAAAGGTAGGTTCTACCCTACTTTCACTTGGAAAGTGGAAATTTGACCAAATTTTGACACATTAAAGCCAAAAGACAAGAATTGCCAGACATCCTACCCAAATTGTGTCCAAGGCCTAATTTTGAGACCAAACCATAGGATGAGTCCATAGGCATGTTCTAAATGTTGTATTGAGTGCATGTGATAAATTTCATCTCATTTGGGTCAGTGAAAGTGAAGATTGAACAGACTTTAGCGTTTTTGGACAGACAAAAGGCAAGAATAGCTAGTTTTGGGGTCTTTTGACATCCAAACTCAAATCTAAGCATATCAGTGGGTTGTTGAAGGCTAGGGGAATCTTTGGTCCAAGTTTGGGTTCATTCTGGGCAAAAAGACATCCTACGCGTAGGATGTCTACTGCATGATTCTGAGACCAAAATTCTCATGTGACCATACCATGCTGTCATATAGCCTTAGATAAGCCTCCTAGGCAAATTTGGTCCAATTTGGAGTTGATTTGACTTGGGAATTCATCTGAACAGACATCAGGCTTTTGGAACAGATTCTTGATCATTTGACCAACCTATAGGTGTTAGAATCAAAAAGTAAAAATAGTTGTGAGTTTAACACATCAAGGGGAAGCTACATTGCAAGGTTGAGCCGAAACAGAGCAAAAAGACATCCTACGCGTAGGATGTCTCCAGGGTCATAAAGTGGTCAAAATTCTATTGTAGCCATATAGGGAGGTTCTAAGTGTCTCAAGGATTCCAGATCTTTTTTTCAAAAGTGAATTTGGACCTTGTTTGGCCTATTTACCAAGCAAAGACAAGAATTGTCAGACATCCTACTCTTGGAGTACACTAGAAGCTTATGCATCCCAAATCTTGACCTATTGGCATCCAAATTCAATTCTAAGCATACCATTGGGTTGCTGAGCACTAGGAGAATCTTGGGATCAAGTTTGGACAAAACCTAAGCAGTTAGACATCCTATGCGTAGGATGTCTCCAGCTTGATTTAGGACTCCAAACCAACCTATGAGCACACCACTGTGATCAGCACCTCAAGGAGAAGCTGGGGTGAAAATTTCAAGTCATTCTGAGCAAAAAGACATCCCACGGGTAGGATGTCTCAAGGCCATTTTTAGGTCCAAATGAAATTTTGATCATACCATTGTGTTGTTGGACTTGAGGGGAGTCTATGGACCAATTTTTGTTAAATTTTGAGCATAAAGACATCCTACGCGTAGGATGTCTCTAGGCCTGTTTTAGGGTCCAACTGTAATTTTGACCATACAGTAGTGTTCACAGTGTCACAGAGATCCCAAATCTTCTTTTAAAATTGAATTTGGACTCATTTTGACCATTCTAAACTATATTTCACTATTTTGGCCATAACTTTCACAAACGGTATCGGATCGGAAAAGTTTTTATATCAAAACGTAGCCTGAGAGCGACTCTATAGATTTAGGGCAACCATTTAGGTCAACTTTGAAAAAAACATCGTTTAAGGCCTCAAAATGCATCCGGAAGTCAGGAGTGTCTAAAATCAATAATTCGAAAGAATTGTGAGAAAACGGTCACGATATTGAAGACTGCTAAGTTAGCAGATTGAAATTATCTTTTGGGAAAACCATTGGTCACGCGTGGAAAGGTGTAAAAGTTAACTACGGACTAGTGTACATCCATACACAAATCTGGTAGCAATAAGACCATACACAAGGACTCTTGATTTTGCAACAATAGTCACAAGTTTTGGAGAACTTTAACACAAGATTTTTGCTAGCAAATCACTGCAACTTGTGCATAATTCTCTTGTGCTAGCTTAAGTTTAGTTCAGCTAAAAGAAAACTTGGAAGTCACTTCCGAGCCCACGGAACAAGTGTGGCCGTCAAAGGCCCATCAAGAATTTTTACATTCATTGTGAAAAAGTTTGCCAACTAAATAGAATTTTGCAGATTGTGTGCTAAAGTGAACACAGGTTATCTCGAATCAAGAATCGCTACGAAGGGCGATACTACAGGGCTGTCACAAGTCATGAAGTTCCTATAGAAAACAATCATTCTTTTGCAGCAGAAGTGTTTGGCTCAAGAGGAGAAGACTACATGTCTAAAGGTGGTAATGTCACAAGTCGGTCGATACTACAGGGCTGTCACAAGTCATGAAGTTCCTATAGAAAACAATCATTCTTTTGCAGCAGAAGTGTTTGGCTCAAGAGGAGAAGACTACATGTCTAAAGGTGGTAATGTATACCATCCCGTCATGGGTTTACCTCTAACTATGCACCTGGAAGAGTTAACAACTACAGCTGTCACTGCACAAATGGGTGGCACAACACAAGGCACAACATGGAAAGACACTGCACAAGTCTTGTGCACCGCACCAGCACAAGACAAAGCACAAGCACACCAAATCGCACAAACAGGGAATACGCTGGAAGTACCAGCTATGAAGATAGCACAACTTCAAGAAGAGATAGCTCGGTCTCAAGAGCTACTTAATAGAGCACAACAAGTCATATCATCAGGCACTGAACAGATGCCAACATCAGATATGGAACCCTCTCGTATGGGGGGAGTTCAAACTCAACAAAGAGACCCTATATCTTCAAGAGTGGGATTAATAAGTCCAGCTTTACAAGAAGCAGTTTCCTTTTCAGGAGCCCAAGTGGAATTTCAAGAAGCATTGGAAGATGCTGAGACGGAGGAGAAACCACTGGAAATTCACAATGCCCAATGTAGAAGGTCAGGTCAAGATGTCATTGTGGTCGACAAATACGATAGGCACTATGAAATAGCCGATGTGAAAAATATGGATAAGTTTAGCATTTGTGGGCAACCTGTAAGTCACATATTTGGACCCCGTCCAAAAGCACCATCCAGGGAAACGAAAAACAAAGAGTCGGTTCAATCTTCACCCTCGGTGAAAACCTCGCCAAAATCAACTCGGAAACATAGCCCTAAGGCTATGCAGAAGCCCCACGACAAAGACCATATACTGATGGAAGAATTAGCATTACAACTGCTAGAAAGCATGGATAGTGATTTAATCTTGTATGCAAGCAATACTGGAAGCTATTTTCAGCTTCTCAAGTACAAGACGATGAAGGATAAAGAGACGAAGCCAGTGGATACACCTAAGTCAGTCGTAATCTACAGGTTCATGCATGCAAAGAAGAGGTCATATATGTATCTAGATACCACAAGAAACCATTATCAGCAGTATTATGGAGAGCTGCCTCGTCCAAAGGGTGCACATGTTGAGATAGCGACATACTGCAACCAATGTGCCATTGGTCATTTAGTGAAGGACTGCCCAACAAAGCTCTACATGGAAAAGAAGAAGCAACAAGCCAAAAAAAAGTTCAGACACTGACAACAAGGGAACAAAAGCAAGAATCCCCCACAAGATCTCTTGAAAAGAAGCAGATCTTGTCGCAGAGCACAAAAGATAGGCTCAAGACACAGTTGCTTGAAGTCAAGGGTGTCAACGACATTATCATAGAGAATCAGGCTTTCAAAAAAGATCAATTAAATCAGCTGATTCAAGATCGCTTAAAGAACCTCAGTGAGGACAAGTCAAAGCATCCACAAGGTGATGAAGATGAAGCTCGCAGTTCAAGGGTCGAGAGCAAAAGAAGCCAAGATTCTGACGATAGTGAGCCAACACAAGAAGAGGTGACAGTGGTAACAAAAAATCTTAGTGCCACGTCACAAGTGGAAGACATGCAAATAGAATCAATGGATGAAGTTGAACATCTACCAAATAAATTCTCTAATGTGGACTCTTCATTGGTGATTGAACAAATCAAAGAGTATGAGAAGCTAAAAGAAGATGTAACTGAAGACATAGAATGCACAGAAGAACAGGAAATGACTGACTCCAAGATTGACTACCAAGGACAAGCAATACAGGATATGAATGAATACTTTTGAGAAGAGACTCTACAAAAACCCATGGAACAATGGAAACCAAAGGCCACAGCGACCATTGCATCAGAAGAAGAGAGTCAACCTCAACATCCTGCTACACAAACTTCAAAAGATTCCCAAGAAGAAAAGTCACCATTGAATTACCTTCAAGTGCTAGAAGAAGTAAATAGTGACAGAGAGCTTCTGAAATCAAGATTCAAGGCGTCACAGTCAGAAAGTAGCAATGAAGACCAGCAAGTTGCTCAGTCTATAGACCTTCCCCAAATCTATATATCAAAAGATAGTAAGCACTTGGGACATGCTACAACCAGTCAAATGATAAAGAAGTTCAACATACAAGAGGATGACAAAGCTTCCAAGGCACAAAAGTCCAAGAAAAGTACCAAAAGCAAAAAGGACATCAGTTACTTGGCAGCCAACAAGAAGATTAAATTCTCGTTGGATGTGCATGAGAAACTGAAATTCAATTTTACAGCAGACATACATTGCACTGCAATGACTAATGTCATGTCTTATGGGCTGTGGTTACTTCTAGATAAACCAGAACTGTATGAAATTGAGGTACAAGTTCCTATATCACATGGAAAAGCTGTCACAAGTTTAGGGATTGCAAAAGCTACCCTTACACTACGGTCAAAGGTAATCAAAGACAAATTCCTAGTGGTGGACTCTCAAAAAATGAGTACACACTTGATTTTGTCCAAGCAATGGGCGAAAATGTCTGAAGAAGCACCTGAATCTTCAACAGTGGTTAAGCCTATGACAACTCAAAGATCTTCGGCCACTATCGACAAAGGAAAAGCTAAAGAAAGTGAAACAGTGTTCTACAACCCAAATCCTTCACTTCAGTCAAAGTATTTAGCACAGCCAATTCACATACACGAAGAAGCCTCTACATCAAAAGCCAAACCCTCGACAACACAATGGAAACCAAAGCGCAAAGTCTATCAACCAAATTTTCCATCGCAACAAAGCCTCCACAAAAGAAAGAAACAGGTCAACCAAGTGTTAGTATCCAAGGAATACATCAAGGACAAAGATCCAATTTGGGTACCAGCATCAAAAGAACCATGACAAGCAAAAGTCACAGGTTGGATAGCATCAAACAGTTCAATCACTGCTCAAGGCTACTATGACGAGAACATCAAAGTATGGGTCAAAAAACCAAAGGTAACAGCTTGGACATACCCAGCATGTGGTATCTCTTCACAACAAGATCAACAGGGCATCAAGCACAGGCCTAACTATTCATACAGGAGCAAAAACAGGTACAGGAAGAAGAAGCAAAGACCTTCCAAGCAACAAACATTGAAGCAGTTGTGGGTACCAAAGTCAGAACTCTGCGGTGAAAATACCCCACAAAGTCAAGCTAAGGTCACACAGCAAGCAGTGCAACGAATGATCCCAGTCAAGGTACTAGAAGCACAAGTAACACTCAAATTTGGTTGCCAAAGATTAAAGCTTCCCCTGAGATCATGAAGAAAACTCATGTAGCACAACATGCCCAACAACGACAACCCAACTACGCAACCATGAGTGCTACAACTCCAAGGTGGATCCCTCATCATTTACTACAGGAGCAAGGCTTTTACAAAGGTAACAGCAATATTTGGACACTGAAGCCAAAGGACCATCAAGACAAACAAGCAACAAGGCAAGTGGAAAAGCAGGTCACACAAGGACCAAGGACAACTTGGATTCCAAAACCTATAGCCGGAAAGCAACAACAGAGGCCCACAACTAGTCTACAGCCTCTTATCAACAAAGGTAAAGCAAGGATACCAGAAGAAGTCATAGTTTTAAAGAACACAGTCTGGAAGAAGACTTCATCAACCATTGCTTCAACCTCAAAACCTATCTCACCATGTAACATCAGTGTGCTACCAAAGCATGAAGAGAAGGTATTTGTCAATGTATTTGAAAAAATGGCATCACAAAACCAAACCAAAGAGAATGGCCTAAACCTCAATAGCATATGGAATTGGATTTCAGGACATGATCAGGTAAGTCCAAGTCACCATTAAAAATAAATGGCATAAGAGTCTAGAGTCGGGCAACTGAGCCACTAAATGAGCAAAGTGTCAGACCCAAGCTTCAAGTCTCACATTTGCTCTGTGGTTTATGAGTCTAGCTAATTGATATAAGCTCATGCTGGAGAGTTGAGCATACATAAAGTTTTGTCACTCATGCTGGAAGAGGTGAGCATAAGAGTCAAAGTCTACTATTTTAAATGGTGGAGTGGCAGAGTAGTCTAGAAAACACTCACGCACATGAACACAGTGAGGAGAGTGGAAAAAACCTCGTCGACCAAAACCCCATACCTCTCGTAAGGACCGTTTTAGCTCTTGGTATTTCTTTTTACGCTCCATTTTGGTCCACTCTGGGTCTTTTGTTTTTCCCTGTTTTGAGTGTTGAGATTTTCTTGGGTTTGTTTCTGTTTTAGTCTTCCGTGCTTGTTTTATTTCCTCACGCATCCTTTCCCTTCGACCTCTTGAGAATCTTCCTGATATTTGGTCTTTTACACAATCCTCTGCCTTGACAAGCATTAGATAGTGAGTTTTATCTTTTATCCTGGACATCAGGTTCTTTCTAATTTTGTCTTCTACTCTTTTTTTTCTATAGCGTTCTTGGCGTCTAGGGCGTTGATTTGCAAAATCATAAAACTTGATATTCATTGTTGTCTCCCCACACTCGCTTGAGCTGTCTGAACACTCGTTGTCTACATCGTTATTTAACTCCAGATGCCCAGAGGAGTCATAAAACTCTTCTTGTTTTGGTGAGTCTACATTCTCATCTCCTACTGGTATAAGGCTTACCATGTAATAGGGTAGCACATCATAGCCATCCTTATCGCAAAATTTTGTCGTTGGGCTATCTGTAATGATACAGACATCCAATGTTGCTAGTATGTGTTCCCATTCCAGAGGTTCTAAGGAATCTTCGGGAAAAGGTTTCGGAATGTAATCCTTGTCCTCAATAGCTCTTTGTAAGACGCATTCCTCTCTTTTTAAGCTCCTACAATGTGAAGATCCGCACATCCATAGCTCTTTTTTCTGCCCTAACCATGCTAGGAGTTCGGACCCTGCCGATGTGGCTGAATCAAACTGTTCCACTGGTGTCTGGTTCACATCCTTGTAACTACGGTCTTTTAGGTATATTTTGGTCGTACTCTCCCCATGCCTGAGGTATATGTGGTCGTAACCCCAATCTTAGACCATCTTTAATTGTCTCATGAGTGGTCTTCCCAAGATGATCTCGTAATTGTTCTTTTTGTCAAAATCAACTATTGCAAATGTATGCTCATACTTGATTCCGCAAGAGGTGACAATTACTTTTTCTAAAAGTCCTAGAGGCTTTTCCATGAACCCATCTGCCAGTTGCAATTTCATTCTGGTAGCTCTCAAAGCCGATTTTCCCCATTTTTTCCAGATTTCTTTGGTGACGATAGTGACTCCCGATCCACTGTCAAAAATAGCTTTGGAAAATACTCCTTGGAACTCTACTGGTAGTGTGGTATTTCCATCTTCTCCCTTGCAATATTCTCCAACCTTGTTTAAAGGTATTGACCTAGTGTTTAGTTGAGGCTTGTCCAATTCTCTGATCCCTTCTTGAAGCTTCGAGGTAGGGTCTTTTACTCCATTTTTTTCTAAACATTTGCCTACGGTGGTCCACATGTTTGGTCGTAACCTCAGGAGTTCGGCTAACATGATTGTGCATGCCACAGGGGTGGACAATAACTCAATCAATCCTTCCATCACTCTGTTGGAAGAAAGTCTTTGAGATGGGATTGCTCTCACCTCAGACTTAGCTTCATACTCCTCTAGGTAGGAGGATAGAGTTTTTAGTGAGTCTGGTTGGCTATGCTCCGAACTAATTGAACCCTGGTCTCCCCCTTGTGAATGCATATCAAAGTTCATTTGTGATCTTGCCTCAAATTCTTCAATGGGAGGTAAGATCTCATTTTCCTCCTTTCTCGTGCTATTTATTTGGTGGTTCACCCTGTTAGCTTCATCTGCATCCTGGATTTGCTTCCATAGGTCATCTAGACTGTTACAATCCTTACCCATTTCTACCAATGTTTTAGGCTGTAAACCATCAATTGTCTCATCTATAGTATTTGGCACTATGATAGGTTCTCTCTTAGACTCAGAGGCAGTCGTGAGTCTCTCATTCGTGTCTACTTGTTTCTCTAGAGTTGGTTTGATAGGGGTTGGTGCTGGTACCTCGTGCTAACTTGCAGGTTTACCAAGTGGTTTTTCTATCAATGATTGGGCTAGTTCAATCATCTTTCGACACATTTCCAACCTCTATTTTTCTATTTCTGCATATGGATAAGTCATCCATGTTTGCTCTTGGGTTTGGTTGTTTTTTAGTCTGGCTTCATATTCTTTTAAAAGTGCGTCTAATTGCTCATTTACTTTTTCTACCATCACTGATCCTCCTGATCGTGGACTTTTGGGTTCTACTATCTCCTTAGGTCCTATGGTTGCTGCAGTGTGTGAGCTTAGACAAGTTATATCCTCTAGCCACTCTAATATATCCTTTGTATGTTTTAACTCCTCAGATAGAGCCGTTTGCTCTCGTTCTCTCCTGGCTTTCATACGCGCCTTTCTAGCTTTCCAAGTGCTTCTCTAATTTTTCATTTCTGCACTTGGGGCATCGGTCTTTGGCTCTTCGATTATGGGTTCGTTTGTCATTCTTTGAGCTTGGGCTCGTGTCACTTCCTGAATAGGTATTACTGTCTTGTTTTCTGATCCTCCACTGGAAGGTACTACTTTCAACATGTTCAAAGTAGTTTTTTCTCCTTTGCTCGGGTTCTTAGGGAAATCAGGAATCAAGTGAGTAATTCCACACTCAGTGCAATACGTGTTGACTCTAACGATTTCATTGTGAGGACAGTCTCTTAGCCAATGATCTCCACCACACTTGTAGTAGGGTCCCTTAGGCTATTGAGGTGCTCCTTGAGCTCCTCTTTGTTGGTATGCATTCCTCTACCGCCCATGCCTCCGTTGGCTATGAACAACAGTGTTCATTCATCCAAGCTGTATCTTCCTTCTCTTGCTACCTGTGCAGCTGTTGGTGGTTCTATACTTCCAATCATGCTACAAGGTTCTGGCGTTGTGGGTTCTTTCGTTGGATAATAGACAAGATTTGCAGCATATCCATTGGAATCTTCGTAATATGCATGCATAGGTACAAAATCCTTCTCTTCTGGTTTGTTTACCGTTGGTGTGTATCTTATGCCGACTGGTCATAATCTTGGTAGGGGTGGTTGTTGCCCCAATACTAGTTGTGGTCTTTCTACACCTACAGGTCCTGGTAGGTTGTCTGCTTGATACCTAAGCATCGGTGGAATTTGAGGAGATGCTACCTGAACTTGGGTAGCATATGGTCTCTCACATATCCCTTGTTATAATAACATTCCTCCATCACATGGTTTGTCCATTTTTGTTCAATAGCACACCACTTCGGCTGTTTAGCCTAAGACTTGGCATACATATTAACTTTTTTTAGTACTTCCTCCACAAGCTACTCCTGGCTTAAAGCTACTTCTCCTTTTGGTGCTTTCTTAGCGGACTTGCTTCCACTTTGTTGTGAGGATGAATCGTCATCAAGATCCTTGAATTCACCCTCCTTGTAGACCACACAATTGTCTACAAGGTAAAGAGCCTCCTTAGTTAACTCATTTAACGTTGTACTCCTCTTCATATGTAAGTCCTTCTAGAGATCTGCGTTCCTTAGTCCTTGAATAAATATACACATGAGTCTGGACTAGGTCTGGCATCCTCTTCTAGGGTAATTCCAAACCCTGCAAATTGAGTAGGGTAGTCCAACACTTCTTCAGCTCTAATTACACGCACAAAGGCTGCTACATGATCCCTAGGATCTCTGTTTCCCGTGTATTTCTTGTTTACCCACTTTTGCACCTGGGAAGGTCTAATTCTATGTTGGTCTACAAATCTCATCATTGGTTCTCCTCGTCCTACTCGATATACCTCCTCTAGCCTTTGGTAGTGGGAGGGTTTCTCTCCCAGAGGTGCCCCTAAGCCATAATTTTTGATGGTTCTTGCAAGAGGTGGTTCATTTCTTCGAACTCGTTCTATGGGTTGTCTTCCAAGCTGTGCCGACTATTGAGTTTTTGGCTTACTCTCGCCTTGATACAGTGAATAGAGTCGTGGTTCTTGTAAATCTCTTAGCCCTCGTGCGGCTAGATAGCCATCTGTATTTTGGTCTTATTCTAATGTCACACTTTATCGAAGCCATGCCTGCAATGATGGTGGGGTTGCTTGTTGGTTATGGTAGTTGAACATCTATTGTCAGTTAGAATGTGACGTGTGTCGTACTCTTCTGAAAATGGATTTGTCGACTTGCTAGGGGTATAGGTGGACCTTGGCACTTCTTCGGGGGCATATGTTGATGTTTTTGGAATTGTTGCCTTTTCTACCTCCTCTGGGAGAATACGTTGGTATTCTCGCCCGTACCTATCAACAAAAATGATATCCTACCCCATAGAAATTTCATAAGAGAATAAGTAAAGAACCTTGTCTTTGCTTAATTCATTTGGGTAGGGTTCTTTGCATCGAAAATAAGAGACTACTCCCTCGCTCTCATGCTTGTAAACTCCCACATTCTCATTATAGGTAGAGACCCTGGTTTTTTTTATCATACATAAAAAGAGCTTCAGGTCGATCAATTTTTGGAGGCGGCTCTTGAGCCTCGGAGACCATTTTTCATTTTTCCACATTATCTTCATATCTGTTGTAATCCTCAGGGTTACTAACTATCAGATAGTGGTTCCCCTTTTCGTCTCGGAATCTATCTCCATCATCATAGACTCTAATTATCTCCAGTCTCTAAGCAGGTCTTTCTTCTATACAAATACACTTGCGTCCCCGATAGTCAGAATAAACTAGGTCTCCCCAAGAGTTTGTTCCTTCTAAGAAGATTATAGTGAACTTCGCATCGTTCAAAGGGTTTTGGGAGGTACTTCCTCCTAACATTGGTCCTTCACTGGAGAAACCTCCTGGCTGTTGACTACCCATCATGAAGAAGGACTTATCTCATGAAGTGTCAGTATCACTACCCTCCTCAATGATCGGTGCTAATGGATCTAGCCTTGCATGAGTTACACTCTCCTCAATGGACACTAAGCTACCTTGATCACCTGCCACTTTTTGGTCTCTAGGAATGTGTCTTCCTTATCTTAAATTCATCAAACTTAGCAATGCAATTTATCACAAATCCAACCACTCACCTGGAAAAGGATCGATTTCCGCACAACTTCTTGCCTTGCCGCTGAATATACATGTACACAAGCGTTTAATTTCGGCAATCGGATCAAAGCATTTAACCGCTAGAGGTGGTCTTAGTAATGATTGGTATAACTGGAGGGTTAAACCTCAACCACTACTGTACTTTATACACCTCGGATGTTCTTGATTAGGTCTACTAATCTCGAACTGTACTTCACTCGAATGTTTGTCAGTTTAGAAGGAAAGTCCTAATTCCATCTTTGCTCCATCAAAAGGTCAAACAAGGTCCAATTTCACTTCTGAAAGAAGTTCTCGAACTCTTAAGTCAATTGGAACATCACTCTATGTCCACAATTAGATTTTTACTTCGATAAGCCCCTGTAGACATCCTACGCGTAGCATGTCTACCTGCTCTGTTTTGGCTGAAATTTTCACTATAGATTCCTCTTCATGTGCTGAGTCCACAGCTGCTCTCATTTTTTGATTTGGACACCTATAAGTTGGTCAACTGATTAGAAATCTGTTCCAACAACCTGATGTTGGTCTGACCAGTCAAATCAACTCCAATTTGGACCAAAATTGACTAGGAGACTTGCCTCAAGCTATACAACACCCTGCTATGCCTATAGTCAGTTTTTGACTTCAATATCATGCAGTAGACATCCTACGCGTAGCATGTCTAGCTGCTCAAAATTTCTTAAAATGAAAACCACATACTCCTCTTAAGGTGATGATCACTCTGGTATGCTCAAGTTGGATTTGGAGTGCTAAATCACTGTGAACACATCCTACACGTAGGATGTCTAAGTGATCTGTTTGACCCCAAACTTGAGCCACAACTTCCCCTTAATGTCAGCAACCCAATGCTATGCTTAGATTTTAGTTTTGGATTTCAAAAGACCCCAATTTTAGCTATCCTAGCCTTTTTCAGTCAAAAACGCTAAAGTCTGCTTAAAAACCAATTTTCTCACCCAATTTAGATGAAACCTTTCTCATGCACTCAATAAATCATGTGGATCATGCTCATGAAGCCATCCTATGGTTTTGGTCTTAAAATAATGTCTTGACACAATTTGGGTAGGATGTCTAGCAATTTCCTTTCTTTTGGCCTTATCCTATCAAGATATGGTCAACTTCCACTTTCCAGGTAAAAATAGGGTAAAACCTACCTTCTAAACGCACTGGTCAACTCAGATTTTCAAAATTCTCACCAGAACACCCTATAGACATCCTACGTGTAGCATGTCTACTGGCTTAAAATTTAACTTTTTTCTGACAGAAGTACTCCCTATGCTCTACAGCTCTCTCAAAATTACTCACAGAAACTTTTGAACTTCAATTCAGCTTCTAAACACTCTTTTCCATCTTTTACAACTCTTTGATGAGCCTAACAACAAATATAACATGCATGAAGTGCTCTAGATCATAAATCATGATGTTCTACTTACCCTACTCCTACTCATCATATGAGATGGTGATTTTGGTGTCTCGGTTGCTTCCTGGCCTCTCCAGACTCTCAAGCTATCCTTTCACCGCCTCTACCACTCCAACTCCTACTCTCTACACCACAGCTTAACTAATACCTAAAAATTCCTAAGTCTACCTAAGTCTTCCTAAGTCGAAGGATTTAGGCCAGACACTTGCTCCCTACACTCCTCCTAAGACCTAGAGAGTCCCTCACCCTCTGATCCTATCTAAATGTAAAACAAGACTCTGGAAAACCAGAGAATCCCTATCCTCAAGGACTAGTCTCAGTCACCTACCTAGGGTTTTCGATTCCCTACCAACGGAGCCAATGTTGGCGATACCCCGCGACGAGCGTCACGAAAGTGAGAACTCACCTAACAAGATTTGTCAGCTAAGGACAAAGCTCGACCCGTAGGCACGTGGAAGCAAGCATAGGGTGTTAACCTACACTCAACCGACTCTCAACTACTTCCTCCAGAGGTCTCTACCCAATGTCTAAGCTACAACCTTCAAGAGTACATAAGAGGAGATTTTCTACAACACTTTCAAGAGCCAAATACCCATCAAACATTCTCGAAACGCCACGGAACTTGAAGGAAACTCTATTAACACCAATAGGTCACTCTCCCTAAAGTCCATGAACCAAAACCCCAACCTAAACACCCGGTGCAAAATCACATAGGATGTCTGGTCGAAATTTACAGGTCGTCGTTTCCGAAAACTAAAGTGCCTAATGTGTATCTCTACTCAATGCAAACGTGTGGATATGTTGAAATGCAAAAATAGACAACGTATGCTCACTAAATCACCAGATATAGCTCGTGGGTGGATCTTGCGAAGCCGATCCGTACACCTGCAATGTAGGTGTTGGCGCATAGCTCTCTTCGGGGGCAACACGGTGCACTTCTCCGCACTCGATTCCGACTACCAGTGTGCGCGTAGCGTCAAGATAAAACTCTCACTCTCTCTCGTACATAAAGTATTCTCAACTCACACAGACAAAAGCTTATAAAAATGACAAAGGTTTTTTGCATTAAGGTCAAAAGTGGTATAAATACCTTACAATCTTAAACCCTAATGTTCCAATTTAACCATTCACTCAGTCTAAATGTCAAAAATGGGATACAATCTGGAAGCTTCTGCAAGCCCTACTATTTACAAAGATGAAATAACGGTTTCTTCTCAATTAAGGAATAATTACAAAGGAAATTAATATCTCGTCGGGCAATCATCCTCCGTTGGGTGTGTCCAGCCGCTAACATGGCCTTGTATTCTGTTGGTCTAACATTGTACAAGTTCAAAAGCCAAATTTGGTGTCTTTGTGTAGTAGTAGTAAATGGTCACGATTATTTACTTTTATCAGTTTTTTGCACTTTTTGTCTTGTTTTTCCAAGTATACAACTTGTTAAGGTCCCTGGACAAGTTTCACTAAGTTTGGACAAAACTTGTTCAAGTTTATTAACTGTTTCGTATTCACAGACTCTAATTTCAAGAATCTGGCTTAAGTCTCACTTTTGTGATCCAAATTTCACCAAAATTGATTTGTGTGGTCTACTTGATGTGCTTGACCTTGTGGTATACTCAAATGTGCAAGATTGTCGATTTTTGAAGCAGATGTAAATAATCTTGATTATTTACTCCATCTAATTTTTTGTAAGTTTTTGTTCCAATCTTGAACACAGATCTGCTAGGCACTTCAACTTAAGGTCTCTATACAAGTTTCATCAAGTTTGGACTATTTTTTATCAAATGGTTATCAGTTTTGTGTCCATAAAATGACTTTGCAAATTTTGTCACAATTTCAATCCAATGATCCAGATGTTACCATATTTAGTTTATGGGCTT
The DNA here is from genome assembly GCF_014529385.1 of Adiantum capillus-veneris. Lineage (NCBI taxonomy): Eukaryota > Viridiplantae > Streptophyta > Polypodiopsida > Polypodiales > Pteridaceae > Adiantum > Adiantum capillus-veneris. The sequence goes on along the minus strand of NC_140954.1, from coordinate 125,538,747 downwards.
ATTAGTGGTATGCTAACTTGGTCAAAAAAGTTAAAAAATGGGGTAGATGTAAATAATCGCAATTATTTTTGGTCAAGTGAGCATGTACACATGTCTATCACATCAATATAAGCCTATGAATCAAATTTCATCAAGTTTGGATAATTTTTCCCCAATTTACACTCAAGTTCCCAAAAGTCAGTATAGACTTTAGTTTTTACCCAGCTTTTTGTCAGTTTGGTGATCCAAATATTTTGTGCCTTTACAAAAGTTTTCTCTACACATGCAATGAGTCACTGGTGTAAACCTTGGTCAAATTTGAGCTGAAAGTAAATAATCGTGATCATTTAGTTTATGCCCAAAATGAACATGTTTTTGCACTTTTTGAAAGGGAAATATTTTCTTGAGTTAATTTAATGAATCAAGTCAAAACTTAATTTTGCCTATTATGTCAAGAAAAAGTAAATAATCTGAGTTTTTGCAAACTCTTGAAATTTTTATCTCAATGTGTCCTTGAGCTTACCCACTGGTTGATACAACTTTTAAGCATACTCTCTAGTTGGATTGAGTGGTTTGGAGTCTTTTCATGCTATTTCTAGCCGTAGACCTGAAATTTTGCAACTTCAAATAACAACTCACAATGATTCTTTCGGAGAGAGCAATGTTCTGAAATCCACCTCGGATTCTACTTACCCTACTCCTAGGTTCCCATGCAATGGGGTTGTGGAAAGTGTCCACAAACACTTATTTTCTTGTTTTTTATGGTTTCCCGAGCATTGATCTTAAGACTTGTCTAGTCTATCAATCATTTTCAAAATCCTAATTTAATTCTACAATCCTACAATCCTAAAGGTACTCAACAAGTACCACTTACCTCTAAGCTACCTCTACACAGCAAAAGACGACAATCTTAAGCTATGCAGTTTCTAAAAGAAGGTTTTTACTCTAGGAGATCCTAGAGGAAGTTAAAGGATAAATTCACAAGACGCTCGTATTTTTTTCTAATTTAGGTCTCTTTGATCCCTGATAGCGGTGCCAAATGTGGGACGGGTGTCTAACCTCACTCCTATCTTATTGTAGATTTAGCAAGAACCACGTTTAAATTGTCAATCCATGGGACGACACTGACTTGACTAGTGCATAGAGGCTACAAGATATTGTTAATCTCTTTGAAAACAAACAACTCGCATCTAACTCAAGCTACATTCAAGTGGCTAAAATCACCAAAAGCCAATCGCTCATCACGGTAAACAAATCACATCCGTTATAGCATCAAACGACATCCAAACGTAACAAAACTTCTAGGATAATTTTATAAGACCTAAGCATACATGCTTATGGTCTCAAATCCACTTTAGGTCAAGTGCAAAAATCACGATTATTAACAGCAGTGGATTTTTGACCTAGTCATTTTCGACCCAGAATGCACCTAAATGCTTAGCAATGATGCCCCAATACCCCGCCTATGCTTAGTTTTTATTTGGAAGTGTAAATTCCTACTTATGATGAAATTAGGCCGTGGGTCGATGACGCCAAAATCTATGAAATACCGTGAAGTGTTTACGTCAATGTGTAGCACCGTTAACTCACACTGTGAATTTCATTACTCAAAAAACTTTTAAATAACTTACAAAAATTGGCTTTTATACCTTAGCCAAGGTTTTTGGTGGTCAAAACTAATAATCTTGGAGCTCTAACTAAAGATGGGTAATGAAGGTTGATACAATCTGGAAGCTTGTCGCCCCGGATCATCAATTACAAGGTTTATCCATAAAATAAGAGTTATAGTATTCCCGATTTATCAAAATAATAAGTGCTTTTACAATGAGGGATCCAAAAATGGGTATCCAAGTTAGCTTGTTGCTAACAGCTTAATATAACATGCTAAAACTAGTGGTATGCTGGTTTGGTCAAAAAATTTACAAAATATGGCAAAAGTAAATAATCGCGGCTATTTACTTTTGGTAATTTTTTTATTATTTTGGTCAGCTAAGAATATACACATGTTTAACACTTCAAATTAAGCCTTTGAGTCAAGTTTCACTAAATTTGAACAAGATTTACCAAGTCAGACACAATTTCTCGACATTCAATACAGATTTCAGTTTTTACCATGTTTTATGAGCCTTTACAAAAGATGTTTGCAATCATGCATAGAGTCTTTGGTATCAACCTTGATCAATTTTGAGCAAAATGCAAATGCAATTATTTACTTTTAACCTAAAATGAACATTTTTTGCACTTTTTCAATACTCAATCTTTTAGTGACAGATTTTAAGCCTCTGAGTCAAGTTTCATTGAATTTGAACAAGATTCATCAAGTCAGACACAATTTCTCGACAAAAGAGTACGGCTTTCAATTTTTGTCAACTTTTTGGTCTGTTTTGTGATCCAAACTCTATGAGCCTTCACGAAAGATATTTGTAATCATGCATAGAGTCCGTGGTATCAACCTTGATTCATTTTGAGCCAAATGCAAAAATGCAATTATTTACTTTTGACCTAAAATGAACACTTTTTTCACTAGACAGTCTTTTTATGACCTATTTTAAGCCTCTGAGTCAAGTTTCACCAAATTTGAACAAGATTCATCAAGTTAGACACAATTTCTCCATAATCAATACGAGTTTCAATTTTTGCCAAGTTTTTGGTCTATTTTGTGATCCAAACTCTATGAGCCTTCACAAAAGATGTTTGTAATCATGTACAGAGTCTATGGTGTCAACCTTGATTCATTTTGAGCCAAATACAAAAAATACAATTATTTACTTTTGACTTAAAATGAACACTTTTTTCACTGGAAAGTCTTCTTATGACTTGTTTTAAGCCTTTGAGTCAAGTTTCACCAAATTTGGATATGATTCATCAAGTCAGATACAATTTCTCAACAATTATACGGATTTCAGTTTTTGCCAAGTTTTTGGTTTGTATTGTGATCCAAACTCTATGAGCCTTCACAAAAGATGTTTGTAATCATGCATAGAGTCTTTGGTATCATAGAGTCTTTGGTATCAACCTTGATCATTTTTTAGCTAAAAGTAAATAATCATGATTATTTAATTTTGACCTAAAATAAAGGCTTTTTTCAACTTTTTCAATGGACGGTCTTTTTATATCTATTTTAAGCCTCTCACTCAAGTCAAAACTTAATTTGGCCTAAAATAACAAGAAAAAGTAAATAATATGAGTTTTTGCAAACTTTTAAAAATTATCCACTAGTTCATACAACTTTTATGAGCATAATCTCAAGCCGGTTCAATGATTGATAGTCTTTTGGTGTTGTTTCAAGCCGTAGACTTGAAACTCTGCAACTTCACATAAACAATTCACATATGATTCCTTTGGAGTGAGCAATGAATTGAAATCTCACCTCGGATTCTACCTACCCTACTCCTAGGTTTTGGGGTTGTGGAAAGTGTCCACAAACACTTGTTTTCTTGTTTTTTATGGTTTTCTAAGCCTTGATCTTAAGACTTGTCTCGTCCCTCAATCATTCTCAAAATCCTAATATAATCCTACAATCCTGTAAGGTACTTAGCAAGTACAATCTACTCCCAAGCTACTTCTACACAGCAAAAGACGACACTCTTAAGCTATGTGGTTTTAAAGATAAATTTTAACTCTAGGTGAACCTAGAGGAAGTTAATGGACAAGTACACAAGACGCTCGTGTTTTTCCTAGTTTAGGTCTATTCATCCCCGGCAGCGGTGCCAAATGTGGGACGGGTGTCTAACTTCACTCCTATCTTATTGCAGACATAGTGAGAACCACGAATATAATTGTCAATCCATGGGACGAATCTGACTCGTCTAGTGCATAGAGGCTACAAGAGGTTGTCAATCTCTTGAAAAACAACAAACAACTCGCATCTAACTCGTGCTACACTCAAATGACAGAAATCACCAAAAGCTAATCGCTCATCGGCAAACAAATCACATCCATATAGCATCAAATGACATCCGAACATAACGAAACTTCTAGAACATGTTTATAAGACCTAAGCACATATGCTTATGGTCTCAAATTTCACTTTAGGTCAAGGAAAAAAATCATGATTATTAACAGCAGTGAGTTTTTGACCTAGTCGTTTTCGACCCAGAATGCATCTAAATGCTTAGCAATGATGTCCCAATATCCTGCATATACTTAGTTTTTGGTTTTAAAGATTAAATTCAATGATGAAATTAGGCCACGAGTCGGCGATGCTAAAAGCTACAAAATACCGTAAAATTCTTATATCAATGCATAGAGCTCTTACCTGTGGTTGCAATGCAATAGACGGCACTGCAATGTGACAACCGGAAAGGGAGTAGGAAGCGTAAGAAGGAGATAAGTGAGCGCCGTTAGCTCACGCTGTGTTTCATTATCCAAAAACTTAATAATAAACTTTACAAAGTTGCCTTTTATACCTTACCCAAGGTCTAAAATGTGCAATGTCCAGCGTCCAAGACCTTTGAGGATCCACATTTAATGTATCTGCAACCCACGTACACTAAGTGACCTATGCTTTACATCTTGAAACTCTTATTGAGCCCGTAACACGTTACAATTATCACAATGGCTAAATAAATCGAGAAATTACAATACATGGCCATTTTGAAAAAAATGTGAAGAGTGTGTAACTCCAATCTTTACTGCTTCTTTGTATTCATCCTCGATGTGCATTCATCTTTGATCTTTAGCAGTTCTTGTTAACTGACGTCGGCTCAGTTAACACACGCACACTATATTCTACCTTGAAATATCTTGCAATTCCATAATCAACTTTGAAATCCTAGTACTAAGGCTCATTTGGGATGACACCCAAGGAAACAATTTTTTTGCAATGAAAATTACAAAAGGTTTTGGTAACAGGTAGGGTGTAAATTTTCTCACCACAAACATGAGAGAGAGAATCATTAGTTCTGCTTCCGTGTAGCCTTTCTTCAAAGCATTCATGACCCTACTAACAAAGTAGATGGTTTACATCCTAGTGCTATGGGGATCTTGTTGTAGAAAAATAGCACCAATTGTTTCTTTCCCAACACTAGAGATAACAAAATAATGTGTACTCCCAACAAGGAGGCATAAGTGTTGGTAGTTCTGACATAATGACTTTAATGTTACAAAAATATTCTTCAAGCTCATCAAACCAAACAAACTCCACTTGTTGTGTCAATTTCTGCAAGGGGTGAAGTAACTCCGAGGCTAAGTGAATGAAGCGTGACATATACTTCGCCTTTTGGATGAATGAAATGACCTCCTTAAGACTCTTGGGTGATGATAACTCAATAAGATCCTTTGTCTTTGAAGGATCCACCTTGATGCCTTTGTAAGAAAATTTGCGACCAAGCAAGATCATTTCATCCTCACCTATATGGCACTTATCGGGGCTAAGTTGACCTCCTATGTCATAGAGCTTCTTCAATCCTTCTTCTACCTTCTGTAGATGCAACACTTTTGAGTTATAAATGCAAAAATCATCAATGAACATCCTAATTGACTTTCCAAATAATGATTGAAACACCATGTTCATGAAGCGTTGGAAAGTTGAAGGAGCATTTTTCATGCCAAATGGCATGACTCTAACTAACAACCCCAAGGAGTGATGAAGGTTGTTATCAATTGATCCTCTAATGTGATACCTATTTGGAAGTAACATGAGTAGTCATCACACACAATGTATTTCTCATGACCATCCACCTCATTTAGTTTCTCATCTTGATACGGGAGAAAAAATTGATCTATTTTTTATGCCTCATTCAGTGGGGACGGTAATCCACACACACTCTCTCCGCTAGTTGTTCTTCTTGGGAGTGACAACAACGGGAGAGACTCACTCTGAATTCTCCACTGGATAGATGAAACCTACTACTAGAAGCTTTCTTACCTCCTTCAGTAGAGCCTGATCCTTGATAACTCCTAGCCTTTGTAGCTTCTGAACTTTAGGTATGGCCTCCGGCTTTAACTCGATCTTGTGTTGAACAACATCTACTCCACGTACATCTATGTATTATTTAGCAAGAAGCCTAGGATGTAAGTGTTTTTGGCAACATACCTTCTAGCATCCCTTCATCTTGCAAACCTTGGTTCTCTTGAGCACCTACCTCTTCGAAGCCTAGACAAGAGGTCTTTTGGTTGCTTGCCTTCAAACCTATCCCCATGACTTTAATGGAAGACTCTTCTTCAGTAATGCTACCACTAATTTCTTCTTCTGAAGTGCTATCAGTCCAATCTTCCTCCTCCACCTCACTTTGAGATGATTCTTCATGGAGCTCCTCTTGACGTTGCTCCTTCATATCAAAGGCAACCTTCTTATGATTGTCATTCCTACAAATCAACTTTCCACTTTCACAATCCTGTAAAGATTGCATTTTCATTAGCCATGGTCTTCCTAGGATAAATGGGTAGCCATTTCCTTTGGTAGACATAACATAGAAATCAAGAGTCTTCTTAATGCCAAAGGCCTCCACAAAAACATTTTTACAGATGCCCAAGCACCTAGATTTGCTATTGTTTACCATCTTGTTTTTTATTTCAGGTGTCTCATGGATGTACATGCCTAATCTTTGTATGAGTCCTTCCGTCATGATGCAAATTTGTGCACCCCCATCCACTAGACCTTCATAATCAATCTTCCTTTGATGTAACAATCTAGCACATGCGTAATATCCTCATTCATTTTAGCTTGTAGAATCTTCACAACAGGCACATTCTCTTTTACCTTTCTTCTAGTGCTAGCAGCCTTTGTTAACTCCCTTCTAACTTGTGGAAACAATGCAAGAAATTGAGGCCATGATATATCAGGACCCTTACCTCTCATGTCTTCTAATAGGTTGTATGGAGCCATAGTGTTAGCAGTGGCTAACACGGGCTAACACATGCATCAAGTGAGAGATGTACTATGGATGTGCACAAAATTTTCAACTCACATTGTATAAGGTCTTGGGCTCATTGGGAGTTCCAAAGTTGTATATGCTAGCTAGAAGGCTCTAACTTAAACCCATAGTAGAAGGGATTGGTGCAATCCTTTATAAGGAAGCCTTTATGCAAAGAGGCTTCATTCTTGAGTATGCACTCTTGAATATCCACTTTTGAGAGCTCTCTCTCTCTCTCTCTCTCTCTCTCTCTCTCTCTCTCTCTCTCTCTCTCTCTCTCTCTCTCTTGAGTGTTCACTCTATGGATGGCCTATCCTTGAGCTTAATGCCCATGCTTAAGAGGCTAGTGCTAATCCATTGTAATTAGAGAAGCATTCTTAATCTAGTCTCTACTTTCCTAGTCTACTTCTTCTAGATTCCATTATGTCTTGAAGTAGTTTCACCTTTCTCATTATTCTGGATTTCAGTCTGTGTGATGACTTCTTGCTTATTGGCCACTCCTATACTTCTATGAGCATTCAATTTGCGATATTCAACATCTCTAATTAGGTTGATTAAGTTGGTTCTTAATCTTGTAATTAGTGTACGTGCCCTATTATTTGCTTCCGTGTATGGATGGGTTTAATGAAATTGTAACACCATTCACCTTGTGTATGTAGCTTTTGATGACGTGCCTTGATTGGCATGTGGTGATTGGAGAGGCCAACACCAATGCAATTAGTGTGTGCTTGTCATGAGTGTGTTTAGAGATTCTAGTCGATGGTAAGTTGGACTTTGATGGGCTTAATGTGTGTAGGTGATGCTTGATTGATGATATGATTAGAGTTAGTGATTCATGGCTAATCTCTATTACATTGGGTGAGCATACTCTTGAATTCTCTCATTCAATACATCCGATGCTCGTGCTTCCATCCCCTAGCCAGGTTGTTGATCCTAGGATTGATAATTTTGTTGGTCTTGGGTTGATTAGGCTATGCTATGATTGCCCCCAACACATACCATGTCCAAGAGGGAAGTCTTGGAGGTTGATATGACATTGAGTCCTCTTGGCTTTCTTGGTCTCCTTTGCCTTCTTGCCTCATCCATGGTCACTCTATGATGTGACGCCTTCTTTCTCCTTACCTTTTCCACAGTCACACTTAATGCCATTTTCTTCCATGTCAATCTTATTTGAATTTGTCACCTCTACCACATGCACATTTGGATCTAGAAAATGTGGAACTCCTTTTCCAGATCCAAATGTGCATGTGGTAGAGTGGAACTCCTTCCACTCCTTATGGAGGTGTTCTTGCTCCATTTGGTCTTTGTAGAAGAATTGCTTGTTGACTAGTTTCTTCACCTTCTTTCATCACTCAATAATTCAAGTTAGGCCTCCTTGACTCCCCATGAGTCCAATGAAAATTATACATCCCATTTCCAAACTCTCTGAAATTCCAACATTGAAAAAGTCTCCTAGGTCGTGGCTCCGTCTCCTCTCCCTTCTTTGATTGTCCCTTGGAACCTACAGCTTGTGCAAGATGAATTGACAAGTTACTTAAGGATTCATTTAACTTCTCAATAACCTTAGCTATTACCTTAAGAATCTCTATAAATGTTGATGCTTGCAAAAAAAATTTGGGTCTACGACCCTCTCTTGGAACCTCTTCCCTTAGGCACTTGAGTTTTTGGTGCTTCTTGGCATCCCTAGTTTTAGTTGCATCAAAGATAGCAGGTGCACCCGCTTTAGCTTTTATCTTGAGTGTGGGAAAGTGACCAGCTATGAACCTCTCCTTCTTTAAGAACTCTACACCATCACCAGGGTTAGCAACATTTTTCACCCATTTAGTCCAAAGGCATAGAAACTCTTCTTTGTACATGCAATAGTCATCTAGATCTTTTTGCTTGTGAGAAAAGATGTCTTTCCATAGCTTTTGAGTGTTTTGGGGTCAAAGAAGTATCTCTTGAAATGATCAACAACTTCCTTATAAATCTCCTTAACTTACTAAGATAGAGTGTCAAACCAAGTGCTAGAATCTTTCTTGAGGACCACTTCAAACATCTCTAATCATTCCTCATTGCCTATCACCCTTTTAATGCAGCAAGACATTTTGAAATTTGCTAGAAATAACTTGGAATTCTTGCCAGGCTCTCCAAAGAAGAGGGGATATTCTGACATTTGGCGTTGGGCCTCCATTGAATCAATTTCAAAGTGACAACATGATTTTTTTCCTTAAAAACATTTACACAATAATATTTTCCAAATTGCAATCTAGTCTACAACAAAACAAAAATATGTACATCAAATGATCTATGATAGTCTACAAGAGGCAAGATGAAAGGGTTTGGTGACACTAAAATTTCTCCTACTCTTTGAGCACCAAAACATAAACACCATATGTTGTTGAAAATGGATCTTTCTACTAATTGCAAAGTTTATTCTAATGTGTGCAGTAAAATGGAAGGGAAAAAACCTCTATTCTTGGGCCATTATCCATGGTCTATGCATGACCTAATGCTTAAAATATAATAAAAATATGTACGTCCAAACTAAGGTTGTATCTAATCAGAGGCAAAATAAAAAGATTTACTGAAGTGTTTGTTTCGGCCAACCTGAGAGGGCCCAAAGTTCTACGAACTAGGATGCAAGAGATATTTTTTCTTGACCAAGAGGAGGAACAACAAAACAAACACAAGCAATCTCACACCAAGACACACACCAAATGGAGCAAGAGAGAGCTAGAGAAAAGGGAAAGAGAGAGAAATAGAACTTGTGTAATACCTTGTTTGTGACTTGAAAATAGATATGGTTTGTTATGATGCTATCGTAGAGCTTGCACAAAACTAACCTAATGCTTAGTGAATGCTAAAAATTTTCATCACACACACATTGTCTTAGGGTTGTAAGACACCTCTCACCACCATACCCTCTCACAATGAGCAAGAACTTGGCAATGAAAAATCACTAATCACTTTCTCAAACAAGCTCAAATGACAGAACTTAAAAGATACAAGTCACCTCGCATTTGCCAAATAACTTTACACGTGGAAGGAAAAAGATTTTGAATCCAAGCACGTCTTTGAAGCACCAAAACCTCAATTGTTGATAGTGGAAGAGTATGCACAATAGTGGTTTGAGATGTGACACTCACACTCTCTCACTTTGCAATGTGTAGCATCAAAGCTTCTCTCACACCAAGTGTGAATCTCACAAGGTGACGACTACACCTAAATCTCTCCTCGCATATAGAGTATTAGGGTGCTTTGTGAGATATTGGAGATGCTTTACAAGAAGGAGAGGAACTTATTTATAGGTTGGAGACCCATCATTAAGGCTATTGATAACCTTATTTACAAGCTAATCAAATCAAGATTAAGATTTCTTTTGAATATCAAAACATTGCGGGCCTTCTTTGTCTGCTTGAGTCATGGATGTGGGCTCAAGACAAAGGTATGATTGATGGTAAATAGAGTGAAATTAGAGTGTTAAGAAAAGGAGAGAGAGAGAGAGAGAGAGAGAGAGAGAGAGAGAGATTTTACTATGTACATGTCTTGAGGTGAGGTGTCTTTTAAGGTTAGGTCAATGGATATTTTGTGTTAGTAGGTTAGTGGTTAGTGTTAGCAATCACTAAAAAGGTAATGATATATTTACAATGGGTAAATGAAGTAAGGAAATCATTGTAATGGTGAAGCTTTGAAGAAGTTTTGGACTTACTTGTGTGTAGGTTCTCAAAATTGACTGTCATTCCTCTTCTTCGTCTTCTTTTCCTGCGTCATTGTCACCAAGGTTGAATCACCATGATATGTTGGTTGATGAGAATCCCCAATTAGAAGTGTGAAAGGAGGTGAGAGAAGACTAGGGTGATATGTGAAAAAAGTGGGCAAGACTGGGGTCCACCAAAAAATTATATCTCACCGATGAAATATTTATACAAAAATGGACCATAATATATTTTTATTTTTTGATTTTATTAATGTTTTTGGCTACTCAACTAGCCCAATGACTAGCTAGTTGAGGGTTTTAAGGAGATATGAGGAAAGTCCCTAACTCACACACACCTATGTATAGTGAAAGGGTGAGGATAGCCACAGTGTTTAAGTGATTTTGATAGGGTGAGGTAGCTCACTATGGAAATTTCAAATAGCCAAAAAATGGCTATCAGTATTAAGCTTTGTCCACAAAGATACACACACATACTCTTAGCATATACATGTGGTAGTGATGTGTGTGAACACACTTAGGACCACCGGGGAAGGAAAAACGTGAGATACTCGGCCTCATTGTTACTTTCAACTTCATCAAGATTGTAAGCTCTAGAAAAGATTACATTACCTTTTGGGTTCTTAATGACTACCCCACCACTTGCCTTTTAAAGAACTTCCTGTATGCATCATCAAATATCATTGTATACACATCCGTAATATCTACTTCCTTTTCATGATCATCCTTGTCAACCCTTGGGTAAGATGGAAGTTCCCTTCCCTTGTATACCACTATGTCCGCCAAGTGTGCTTTAACAAAATGATCCACTTTAAGCTCAAACTCATACTCTTGAAGCTCCAAAGTCCACTTTAAGATACGCTTGCTAGGCTTCAAATGTTGTACTACATCCGGCAAAAGATTTGATGTGGTGAGCACACAAAACTTTTGGGGCAACATATAGGTTTTGAACCTGTGACAAGCAATAACCAAGGCAAAGACCCACTGTTCCATTTCTATGTAGGAGAACTCGCTTACATTCTTCATCTTGCTCTCAAAATAGACTGGCTTGAAGTTCCTTCCCTGCTCTTGTAAGAGAACCGACCCAAAAGCTATTGACTCCACACTAATAGATACATAGAAAATTTATTGCAAGTCTGGAGGACTCACTGTTGGTAAATCACACGATACCTCCTAGATACTAAGGCGGTTCGGGGTGCGCAACAAGAGAGGTGACCTCTAAACACCAAAACAAACCCACAGCTAAACAAGTGAAGAGGTACCACCTAGTTATAGAGAAAACTAGGACACAAAAGAGGAGAATCGTTGAGCATGTTGGGGGTCTCCATCGTTGCATAGCTCCAATGACAAAAATTATCAATCCAGAGGCATGAGCTACCCGGCTAGTGCATGTAAACACTCACACAACTAGTGAGCTAATCATGGCAACACGAATGGTGACTCTATGAGGTAAGCTTCTCGGCCTTTGGAGGAGCTAAGCCACAATGATGTTAGAAAATAAGACGTAGCTAAATAGATTTTTGAGTAGATTACTTAATGGAGAGAGATAGATTTCACACACAAGAGATTATAGAGTAGAGAGAGAGAGAGAGAGAGAGTACACACGATATACGTGGTTCACCCAATGTGGGCTACGTCCACGGGAAAGCAGCCACTCAATGGCTTTAGCACTTCAAAAAAAGAAGTAGTTTACAAAGGGATTATACCCTTAATGGAGCTCCCGCCTTGCTTCACTCTCACCACCTCACACTCACCTTGTTCCATCAACTTCACACTATGAAATGTGTGTAGAAATGGCCTCCTTTTATAGGCCAAAAGGGCTGCCCTCTCTAATGAGAGACAGCCATGTGTAGCCGCCCTTGTGCGAATAAGTCCAAATCGGACCCTCCAATCCGCCCATGTGTGGCCGCCCTTGAGAAGACAAGTCCGCTTTTGAATTCGGACACCGGCCATTGACTTCCGACCACTGGCCACCGGCCATTGACTTCCGACCACCGACCATCGGCCATTGACTACCGGCCACCGGCCAACCGACCGATTGTTTTCCGACCACTTTCCGACCGCCGTCCGGCCATAATATTCCGGCGAAAAAAAAAGTCTCGGGGACCTCCGCCCCCGAGGCCTCTAAAGTTGCCCCTGATTCTTGTCTGTGAAAATTTTGGTTTCCGGTGAGTGATTTTCCTTCACGCACGATGGCTTCTCCTCATAATGGGGGCCTTACAAATGTGCGCTTTTACCACAAAAAATTACAAGGGTAAATCAGGCTCCATACTTAACAATCTCCCACTTGGAGACTGATCTCCAAACCAAACCCGTGACTGCTTTCCATTCTGGCTTCTTATCCTTGAATGCCGATTGAAGATGAGCAAAAGCTCAACTTCTCCTTGTTGACCACCTTTGTAAACATGTCTGCAGGATTTTCACTTGTATGCACCTTTCCTAGCTTGAGCTGTCCCTCTTCCAAAAGAGTGCGTATGAAGTGATATCTCACCTCAATGTGCTTTGTCCTTGAATGAAAGGCTGAGTTCTTTGCAAGATGGATAGCGCTTTGGATATCACTATACAAGACACAATTGTCTTGTTTGAATCCAAGCTCTTCTAAGAATCTGTGAAGCCACAGAGTTTCTTTGCTCGCCTCCGTCATTGCTACATACTCTGCTTCCGTGGTAGAAAGTGAAACCACTTTCTGCAGCTTTGAAGCCTAGCTTATTGTTGTGCCTCCAACCGTGAACACACAGCCAGTAGTGCTCCTTCGAGTATCTTTGTCACCTACCATATCTGCATCAGCATGCCCTTCTAGAAAAATATCAGTTCCTCCAAAATACAAAGCATTTGTTGTTGTCCCTTTTAGATACCTAAGTATCCACTTCACAGCTTGTCAATGCTCTTTACCTGGGTTGTCCATGAACCTACTCACAACTCCCACTGCATGTGCAATGTCTGGCCTTGTCCAGACCATAGCATACATTAGAGAACCTACCGCTACAGCATATGGAACTTTAGACATATAGGCTATCTCCTCTTGTGTCTTTGGACACATATCCTTCGTTAGTTTAAAATGACCAGCCAAAGGTGTAGAAACTGGTTTTGCATTTTGCATTGAAAACCTTTCTAGTACCTTCTTGATGTAATCTTCTTGAGATAGCTTTATTGTCTTCTTCATCCTGTCCCTTGATATTTTCATACCAAGTATCCTCTTTGCAGCACCTAAATCTTTCATTGAAAAAGATTTGGACAGCTCCTCTTTTAGGTCTTTGATGTCCTGCATGTTAGCACTTGCAATCAACATGTCATCAACATACAACATTAGGATGATGAATTTCCCATCTCTCAAATTCTCCGTGTAGACGCAGTGATCCGAGTTGCATCTTGTGAATCCATGATCCAACATCCATCGATCAAACTTCAAGTACCATTGTCTTGATGCTTGCTTTAAACCATACAAGCTCTTCTTTAATCTGCAAACCATTTTCTCCTTACCTTTTACTTCATACCCCTTTGGTTGAAGCATGTAGATTTCCTCCTCTAAGTCACCGTGAGGAAATGCCGTATTTACATCCATTTGCTCGAGATTTAGATCATGAGCAGCCACAAGGCTTAAGACAAGCCTGATTGAGTTCATTTTTACAACAGGAGAAAATATTTCATTGAAGTCAATACCTTTCTTTTGAGAAAAACCTTTTACCACAAGCCTAGACTTGTACCTTTTCTTCCCACCTTCTTCTTCCTTTAGCTTGTACACCCGTTTGTTTTGAAGTGCCCGCTTACCTTTAGCCAACTCAATCAACTCCCATGTTTGGTTGCGATGTAGTGAGTCCATCTCCACTTGCATGCTCTTCGTCCATTCTTCTTTGGATTCATGTTGCATAGCTTCTTCGTATGATTCCGTCTCTCCAGAATCTGAGATCAAGAGATGGTTGAAGGAAGGAACAAACCTTTCTGGAGGTCTACTTGCTCTTGTAGATCTTCGGGGAATAGGTTGAGGCTCCTCATTTGGTTGACGTTGTTGCACATTGTCACCGTTTGCAGTCCTTGAGTCTTCACCGTCCTCAAGCTCCATGTACTCATCACCTGTTTCTTTTGTTTTTTTTCTTTCCAAGTAATCTTTGTACATATTTTGTTCGTTAAAAATTACATCCCTACTCCTTAAGATTTTACCATCTTCAGGATTCCATAGGCGATACCCAAAGTCTCCTTCTCCATAGCCAATGAAGAAACACTTTTTGGACTTTGCATCTAGCTTTGATCTTAGGCTTCTATCTATGTGCATGAAAGCCTCACACCCAAACACTTTGAGAAATGCATAATTCACCGGTTTACCTGTCCATGCCTCTTCTGGAACTCCCCCATCCAATGCCATTGAGGGTGACCGATTGATTAAGTACACAGACGTACTTACAGCTTCCGCCCAAAGCTCAAGCGGTAGGCCTGCATGTAGCCGCATGCTTCGTGCTCGTTCCATGATTGTCCTATTCATCCTTTCCGAAATCCCATTTTGTTGAGGTGTCCTTGGAGTTGTCCTTTGCCTCCGAATGCCATTGCTAGCACAAAATCTTTCAAAAGCTTGGCTTCAATATTCGCCTCCATTGTCGGATCTGAGGCATTTAACCTTGGTACCTGTTTCATTCTCCACAAAGGCTTTCCACCTTTGAAATATGGAAAATACATCTGATTTATTTTTCATGACATAAACCCATGTTTTTCTACTCGCATCGTCTATGAATGTTACATAGTACAATGAGCCACCAAGTGATGGTGTACTTGCAGGACCCCAAACATCAGAATGAACCAACTCAAGTTTTTTATTTTTTCTTTCATTTCCTAATTTTTGAAATTTTACCCTCTTTTGTTTACCATAAACACAATCTTCACAAAACTCTAAGTCCACTTCTTTCAAACCTGGTAGAAGCTTCTTTGTTTGAAGGATTTGCATTCCTTTGGCACTCATATGCCCAAGTCGGTAGTGCCACACCGCACTGTCAACTTCTGTAATTGCTGCACAAGCTGAAGTTTGCGTGCTAATAGTACACAAGTAAAGTGTACCGACTTTTTCTCCCTTGGCAACCACCAAAGATCCCTTTGAGATCTTCCACCGTTTGTTTCCGAATGCAATGTTGTGACCTTCATCATCCAATTGTCCTGTAGAGATCAAATTTTTGCGAAGAGAAGGAACATGCCTAACATCTTTAAGCTTCCATTCATTTCCGTTAGCAGTTTTGACAAAAACTGTACCTTTGCCGACAATCTCACAAGCTTCATCATCTCCCAAGTATACATACCCAAAATTACTTTTGGTGTAGTCTTGGAAATGTTGCTTGTGTGGTGTCGCATGGAATGAAGCCCCGGAATTTACTATCCAGGAATTAGACACATTGTCTAATGAGAGAATTAGAGCATCTTGCTCTACTTTACCTGCCACATTGGCCTCTGATTTTGGCTTGTTGTCTTGAGACTCTGTCTCCTTCTTCTTCTTGGACCAGCAATCCTTCTTGACGTGGCCCTTCTTGCCGCAGTTCCAACATTCAAGAACTAACTTTGTGTGTGACTTGCTCCGCCTTGAGCGATCACGACCCTTTTGGTTTTTGAACCTCTCCTTAGGCCTTCCTCTTGTTTCCACTGATAGTGCAGCACTTGATGATTCTCTTGTGCTTCTCCTTGGCATTTCCTCGCTTAGGAGAACACCCACAACATCATCAAACTTAAGAGTATTTGTACCAAAGATAGAATTACTTACAGCCATCACAAGGTTGTCCCAACTATCCGGTAGAGATGATATTATAAGGAGAGCTCACACTTCGTCATCGAAATTGATTTTCACTGATCGAAGTTGACTTATGTTTGTGTTAAAGTCATTTAGGTGTTCTGCAACTGAACCATTCTCTGTCATCTTTAGATTGAACAAGCGCTTCATAAGAAATACCTTATTGGATGCCGATGGTTTCTCGTAGAAGTCGTCAAGTGACTTCATCAAGTCCTCCGTGGTCTTCATCTCCGAAACATTGAAGGCCACCGTTGACGCCAAGCTTAACCGGATTGTTCCCAGTTCCTTTCGATCAAGGACAATCCATGCTTCATCTGCCATTGTTGCGGGCTTCTTCGCAAGACCACCTAGTGGCAAATAGAGGTCCTTCTGGTAGAGATAGTCTTCAATCTGCATCTTCCAATGTTGGTAGTTTTTGCCATTGAACTTCTCAATCTTGAGCTTCCCTTCCTCCGCCATAACTCCCACTCAATTCAAGGAATCCTTTCCTTGAGATAATTTAGCTACGAGCAAACCTTGCTCTGATACTAGTTGTTAGGAAATAAGACGTAGCTAAATAGATAATTGAGTAGATTACTTAATGGAGAGAGACAGATTTATATACACGAGATTATAGAGTAGAGAGAGAGAGAGAGAGAGTACACACAATATACGTGGTTCACCCAATGTGGGCTACGTCCATGGGAAAGCAACCACTCAATGGCTTTAGTACTTCAAAAAAAGAAGTAGTTTACAAAGGGATTATACCCTTAATGGAGCTCCCGCCTTGCTTCACTCTCACCACCTCACACTCACCTTGTTGCATCAACTTCACACTATGAAATGTGTGTAGAAATGGCCTCCTTTTATAGGCCAAAAGGGCTGCCCTCTCTTATGAGAGACAGCCATGTGTAGCCGCCCTTGTGCGAATAAGTCCAAATCGGACCCTCCAATCCGCCCATGTGTGGCCGCCCTTGAGAAGACAAGTTCGCTTTTGAATTCGGCCACCGGCCATTGAACTCAGCCACCGGCCACCGGCCATTGACTTCCGACCACTGGCCACCGGCCATTGACTTCCGACCACCGGCCATCGGCCATTGACTACCGGCCAGCCGACCGGTTGTTTTCCGACCACTTTCCGGCCGCCGTCCGGCCATAATATTCCGGCGAAAAAAAAAGTCTCTGGGGCCTCCGTCCCCGAGGCCTCTAAAGTTGCCCCTGATTCTTGTTCGTGAAAATTTTGGTTTCCGGTGAGTGATTTTCCTTCACGCATGATGGCTTCTCCTCATAATGGGGGCCTTACAAATGTGCGCTTTTACCACAGAAAATTACAAGGGTAAATCAGGCTCCATACTTAACAAATGATTGGAAATCTCCACATCCACTTACCTTCACCTTCAATCAACCCAATCACACACACACTAACGATTGCAAGATGCAACAATACTAATCCTATCATGCAGCACACTAACTGCAAGCACACACACATAGATCTATCAAGCATCACACTCCAATCAAACCTACATGCACACACAAGCAAGAGAGGGCAATCACACAAGATTAGAGAGGGATTAACCACTAATTAGTTATGATCTCGATAATTTAAGCATCATTATCAATCACAAGAAGCATGAGAGAGGCATAGTGAAAGAGAATTAAGCATTGATTAATGTTAACCAAGTCACATGAGCAAGGAGAAGCTCAAGGACTCCATAGCCACACACCTCAAGAGCTCTCACCAAGGAGTGCTCTCAACAAATGAGCTTGAGAACCCTCATCTCTTTTACACACTACCTTATATACCTAGGATAAAAATATGCAATGTTTGGGCACCCAAGCAAGGTCTTTAGGGCTCCACCACTTACTAAATCTGCTACCTAGGTACACTAACTGACATGTTCTTTACATCTTGGAACTCACATTGATCTCGTAACACATTAAAATATTACAATGGCTTGAAATAAATTGGGAATTTACAATACATAACCATTTTGGGAAAACATGGAAAATGTGTAACTCCAATCTTTACTGCTTCTTTGTATTCATCCTCAATGTGCATACATACGTCTTTGGTCTTTAGCAGCTTCTGTTAATTGACGTTGACTTGATTAACATTCCCCCCTTCCGATTTTAGTGCCTGTCCTCGGACACTGTTGAAAGTGTCCGTGGAGGCTGTGGAAGGTTTTCACTAGTTGTTGATGGACCGTTTGTCTTCATTTGTCATTGAATTTTTTGATGAGGTTCAATTTGCTACGGCATCTTGATTGGTTGGAATATGTCCGATGTGAGAGATGATGTTGCATTTGTCCGTTGTAATAGCATAATGATGAGGCTATTGTTTATTTATGAGAAGTATGTACAAGGGAAGTAGAATGATGAGGTTCTAAATTAAGGTCTAATACCTGGATGACCAAAGGGAAAAAATCCAATGGGAAAAAAGTACATTTGGGATACGTGCATTATTGGACTACTTATTAGCAGGTAAAATATTAATAAAGTACTCAAGGGATTATTTGCTGATAGATATGGAATTAAAAAGGCAGCAAATATAAAAGGGTAGCATGATGTAACATTTGTTTGACTGTTGTAGTCCACTCAAGGTGCATAGGTGGAAGCAAAAAAGAGTGTCTAGTGCATATGTTCGATGACGGGACATCCTATGTATGCATACACAAAAATGCATGTAAGATGGTGTAGCTATAAAAGCATATGACATGGCCTTGCAAGCTAGCACCCTTTAAGAATGGTTTTTATTGATGAGGATATGTGCTCTCATCTTACTGTGCATTGTGCGTGAGTGTGGCAACTCTTATGCTCATCTCATTGAGCATGAGTGACATGACTAAATATGCTCAACTCTTCCAGCTTGAGCGTAAGCATAGTAACTATGACTCTTAGCACAAAGTTTAATATGACTTGAAGCTTTGGGACTAATGCTTTGCTCATTTTATGGCTCACCAGCCCAACTCTGACTATGCCAAAGAGTGTTTTTTGCACCCAGGCGACTTGACTTTTTACATTCTTGTGCTTACTACAAACATTTCTACAAGTAAAAGTAAGCCTGAATCCTCAAAAAGAGGATTAGTGAACGACCAAGTTGGCATTGAAGTTTTCTTTTGCCATACTTGTTTTATCATCTTTGAATCTCCATTCTGGTTGGTTGGGTTGTCCTTCTTTAACAGTGAAGACTCCATTATCTGTTTGATTCTCCAATTAGGCATGTTGTAAGAAGTCTTTGATGTTGTTGTAGGAATTTGTTTGCTGTCGGCATCTGGTTTTGACTAGAATTGTGCTTGAGGACTTTGTGATGTCGTCCGCGGGGTGACCAGTCTTGGTCTCCATTCTTTGTTGTTTGTGAAGACTCCGTCATGTTTGCATTTTGTATCTCTAACATTCTTCCAAGACATTGGCATTCCCAATATGATGTTGTCTGGCATATCTTTTGCTGTAATCACATGAAATTGATCTATGATGATTTGTGAACTTACCTCAATGGTAGTGGAGTTGCTCGTTTGTCTCCTGATATGCTCACAAATTCAGGAGCATCTTCCAATTGTGGTTGGCCACATCTTTTCCAAGTGTGAAAAGACACGAGGTTCTTATCTAGTTGAAAATCTAGCTTTACTTCTCTGTGTGTGTATGTCGCACGTGTCAATGCAAGGAACTTGCCGATACACCATGTGCGAGCCACAAATGGCTCCAAGCACACAACAAGCCTAAACTAGTAACCTCAAAGAAGGCGATGGTGTGTCACTCACCGCTCTATGTTTGCTTCATGGAGAATTCCTCGCCGCGAAGAAGAAGGAGCCGCCGCTTCACCACGCTCAACCACTTCTCCGCCAATATGCCGTTGTCGCAATGCTCGATCGCACTCTCTCTCTCTCTCTCTCTCTCTCTCTCTCTCTCTCTCTCTCTCACGCATACACACACACACACACACACAAGGAGATGAAGAAGAAGAAGATGGAGATGGAGCAAGAGCACTCTTCTATTGCACAAATGAGAGAATGAGTGAATTTTAGGTTTAGTTGACTTTTATATGAGCTCATCCCATTCACACTTGGGCGCCCATGCTTAGCCAACTAATACCTTGAATGTTCCAGTTAGAGTGCGCCTCTCATCGGCGATCATTCTTACCCTTTTCCTATTGGACCGACAAGTCCGGTACCTGACTCTACCAACTAAATAATACAATCATCCATCGTAGATGATAGGGTGTCTGTGAGCCGTGAGGGTTCACATTCCCTCCTTCCTGAGGTAGATTCCGTCCTCAGAAGCTATTGAGTTGAAGCTCGTTCGTCGAGGTGGAAGAGCATTTGAGATGAATGTCCTTAGCCGTCTTCAGTCACTGCAAAATCAAACAACATTGGCACAGTAATTGCATTCTCATAAGCGATTAAAAAGCATATGCAATTTTAGGCAGACAAACTGATTGGTAACATAATTGTAAACAATTTGTCAGCCAATAAACATTAAATTGCAATATAATCAAATGCATAAACAGATGTAAAGGTAAAAAATTAAACATGTATGGGGTCGCTAATTTAACAGTCGAAAGGCACTAGAGATCGACTATTAATACCATGGATAAGCTTCTTAATTTTCTCTGGTCAATTAAGTTGTTTAATCGCGAGAGCCAAGTATTTCATGTTCAAGGGCTGACTAGAGGCTATACCTAGAAGACCTTGTAGTTAAGCTACGATAAAAGGAATTTCTCATGAAATCTTCGCCTGACTGATTACTTTTTCTTTGACCCCCCAAAGTCTTTTCACAGTGATTCAATTTTTGATGTGTGCTTATTTTGTATGCCTTGGGTTTTTTGCTTTTCAAAGAAAAGCACCCACACTGGGAACCTCTAGGGCTCTAGTACCATAGGCGATACATGTGAGTGAATTACCCAATCAAGCTGAGATTTCTCTTCCACCTTAAGATTTTACATTATGGCACTTCGATTTTTTGTTTGTTCATTTTCAGCATTTTAATTTTGTAACTTTGGGGGGTCATATAACACTGATACACCTCCCCAGGCTCATCACACAAGTAAACTCCCTTTATAATACTTAAGCTAAAGGTCAATAGGGTCAAGCCCACTAGAGAGCCCTAGTACATTTCACACAATGATGCCTAAATCGGATTAAGAACCTAAGTAACCATTGATTATTAGGAAGGCATTCCCCATGGTATTAAGAGAAGATCTCTAACACCTAACTTCGTCAAACTAGCTCAGTTGGACTGCTTGATTTTTAAATCTAGACAAGTGATTATGATAAAAAATTCATTGAATTTAATGTTTGGTACTAAGAAAATGTGCTGAATATTATGCTACTGAGGTGGTCCAGGGCGGGCAACAAGAAGAGCGGCCTCTAAACACCCTTCGAGGCTCCCGTGCTGCTCAATTGGGGCTGGGGCAAGCACAATCAGAGACAACAACAACCCACAGCCAGAAACCAAACAAGAAAAGGGGCACCACCTAGTTGTAGATGCGAACTAGGATGCACGTGATATCTCCTTGTACTCAAACGCACAAAGTTAGGGGAATGCAAGATAGCCACACACACCAAACACAAACATTCACCACGCCAGAAAGAGGTGAAGAGCACAAATCAACTTGAGCAACTCAGTCTTAGCCTTAAATACTAGATGCACACAAAGCTTGATGATAAATAGAGAGACAACACAAAACTTGACCTTGTTGCCAATACACAAATTGTCTTAGGGTCACGGGAACCCTCTCACCGAGCACCCTCTTACAATTGACCTTTTAGGCAAACAATTCAACAAGCCCTCAAACCACCAAGCGTGAAATGGCACAACAAACTTCAAGGACAATATACCTTCAACCACCTGATGAGCCAACTTATCAAGTCAATTTGGAGAGAAGAGTCGTAGTTGCAGCATACAATTGCACCCAAAACTATGAATCTTATTTATGGACAAGAGTAGGCTACAAGTGTGATTGCAGAGTATAGTATCACTCCACTCCTCTAGATGGCATAACTAACTTCAAGCTTCTCCATGCACCTATGTGTAGTGA
The DNA here is from genome assembly GCF_014529385.1 of Adiantum capillus-veneris. NCBI lineage: Eukaryota > Viridiplantae > Streptophyta > Polypodiopsida > Polypodiales > Pteridaceae > Adiantum > Adiantum capillus-veneris. The sequence goes on along the minus strand of NC_140954.1, from coordinate 125,516,440 downwards.
TGGAATAGAGCACTCACAATGCACACACTCTACACAACTAGGCTTGAAGAGTGGTGTGTTATGTGTTGAGAATGGTGTGGTGTAGTGTGATCATGTGATGATTTACAAGGGAGAGAAGTGCTCTATTTATAGGTTTTAGAAGCCCCAATTAGGATTAGGCCTAATCAAGTTTATTTGAAGGAATAAAAGATTATGCATATTTTTACTTTTTTTTAATGAGGGTGGGTCTCTCTTGTCCTTTGAGTCACATGGATGTGGGCTCAAGGGAAGAGAATTATTGAGGATGAAAGGAGAGAGAATTGAGTGAATAATTTGGGAGTGCCTACTCTAGTAGAGGGTGCATTTTACAATAAGGTTAGTGGTTAGTAGTTAGTACTTATCACTACAAAATATTTACAAAATCATTCACCAAATGGGGAGATATATGATGAGAAAAGTTAGAGAAGGGATGAGCTTGTAAAGAGAGGTTGAAGCTTTGGAGAAGTTGACATTCACCTCTTTACAGCACCGGAAGAAGAAGCGGTCAGCATGGCGAAGTAGCGCGTGTCGATGAAGCTATATTATCTTCAAACCTTAGAAAATTCATGATAAAAGCCTTCAATTGCAGAGGTTATCCTTGGAATTTTGCTGATTTTTTGAAGTTCTTTACGAAGCTGAAGAGAGTATGGTAATATGGACATATATGTAGAGAGAAAGGGGGACACCTAGGGTGTACAAATGGAGGATGAAGGCTATGGAGGTGTGAGAGAGTGGCAATGGTGAAGAGGGTGAATTAGGACACGGAAGTTGCAGGTTTGGGAGTGGGAAGGAGAGGGAGGAGTGTGTGTGAAAGAGGAAAATGATAAAGTGGAAGAGGGAGTGGCTGCATAGCATGGGCAAATTGGGGTCCACCAATAAAATCATAGCTCACAGCTCGTAGCTCAAAAAATATAAAAAAATTTGAGGTCAAAGTTCAGCTTACGACCTACAACTTTTTTTTGTATCACCTTTCCAAATTCGGGGAGCATGTGATCTTTAAAAATTCAGCAAAACCGACTGTTTTTTCCACTGCACAAGGTCCTTGTGAGGTCCTTCTTTGGATGATTCTTTTGAATACCTCCAAGAGTGAGCTCCCCATGGTGCATGCATGCATTCCACATACCCTTGACCTTATTTGGTAGGTCTATAATTGAAGATATTGTTGAGATCATGATATAAGTGAATAGTACAACTAAGAAAATCAAATATTGAGGGGTCTAAAAAAATATGTACTTGTCAAATATAAATAATATAGGTGGAAAAAATATAAAGGGGTCAAAATAAATCTCTCTCATTATAAGTCTACCATAAAAAGATGAATATTTTTGGTGTTCTAATTTATGAGAGTATACACATAAATAAAACTAGTTTTTTGGATTTTTGTTGGGATGGAATTACACCAAAAATAAGAGAAGCTTGCATGAAATTATTTTTATATGGAATAAAGAGTATGCAAAATGGTAAGAAAAAATATGGTAATGGTGAGTCAATGTACATAGCATAAATAACACACCATAGGTAGAAATATTTAAATAAATATCAAAATAATTATGAAAAATCCTTTTATTTAGGCCCTATATACAATGAAATATTTACACACAAATGGGCCATAATTTTTTTTATTTTTTTATTTTATTTATTTTTTTGGCTCAACTAGCCCAGTGACTAGCTAGCTGAGGGTTTTAAGAAAATATGGAGACAGTCCCTAACTCACACACGCCCATGTACAGTCAAATGGTAGGGATAACCAAAATGTTTGAGTGATTTGATAGGGTGAGGTAGCTTACTATGGCAATTATGGAAAGCCGAAAAACGGCTATCACTACCAATCACAATCAAAGCAGACAAACATGGATGCAAAAAGATAAGGGACAATGCTAATGGACAAGAAACACCTGTTTGTGTCGATGGTCACGCTTGATTTGAAGTGTCAATGAGAGAAAGATCCCATGAAGGTCCAAATCCTAACAACATCAACACGTTCCTGTACACACTAAGAAACACAAAGAATACCTCTAGGAGGCACATCAGTGGGAAAAAGGAACTTTGCTAATCACTCAACTCTAAAACAAAAACACTCCTAACGTACTAATCTTACCTAGCCTCCATCACGCGAGTGATGAGGATCAAAGGTGTTTAATGACATAGGTCTTTGTTTCAGTGTACCGGATGTGAATGTGTAGGTCTGGGTCAATGTTTTGACTTTTATTGTGCATACTCGTTTGCTAATTTCTGTTGCTCTTTATTATTTTTGTTTTTTGTGAGTATAAGGCTTTATATGTACATTCCCTAAGATTGGGAGATTGAGAGGTCAGGGAGGAAGGTTGAGAGAGAAGCAAGTGAATGATGGATGTCAGCAAACACTCCCCCCTTCCTTGGGTAGATCATACCGTTTGAAATGAGCTTGTCACCCTTTGAAACCAATCGTTCCAATTGGTAATAGGTGAGGATTTTTGCGAGTAGTTTTCTATTACCTTAGGTGCCTTGTCGAGTTGCAAGGGTGGTAAGGTACTCTCCCACGATCGAGCTTGAAGCGGTTCATCAGGTGATTCTTGAATACTGGGAGGTGTGGATTCCTTTGTATCTTCATGGAGGTCCACTATTGTAGGTGGAGATTGTGGAGAAGCTTTTACCTCTATGGATGCATTATATGAGGATCTAGAAGCTTCATGGGACTCCCCCCTTCCTGAGCTAGGTGGAACAAATTGTTCTTTCTTCGGTACCCAAACTAGCTCTGGAACGGGTGCGTAGCATTCTGTGATTTTTTTATTTCCGCGATTGTTGACTTGTTTTGGAGCTACGGGATTGGGCTCACATGGGTCAAGTGACAGGTAAGAACACAATCTACGTTTTGGCACCCAGATTTGATCATTTCCTTGATAGTATCCTTGGGCTTCCATTAGTTTTTTAGGAATCCAACCCACGTTTCCTTACATTTCTTGGAGCGAGTGGGACATCTCTTACCATGCTCCTCTCTTTTAGCTTTGGCTATGGTCGCTAAAGAATCTTTGGGGACCCACTTGTATGTTTTCTTCATTATATTAGGATGAGTCTTCTTAGAAGCTATATGCATTGCTTGTAGCATATTTAAGGGTACAGGCATTTCATCCCCCTCATGTGTTACCCAGGTTGTCCCCCTATTTCCCCAAGTGTCTATGGTTGCTGCTAGGTGGACCCAATCCACATTGTCCGACTCAGTCATCCCAAGTAGTACATCCATAAAAGGAGAATCTTCCCCAACATTAGTGTCCGCTTTACACGTATAACAATACTGCAATGGGGCCGAGTAAACTGTGGTGTTAGATCTATGATCAATTATAAACCTGTTTCCTAGAGGATGTGCTCGACCCGTCACAAGATCCACTCGAATGATAGAATCTTTAAACTGCAAGTAGACATGGTTTTTAGACCAGTCATGCACCATTTTTGCTTCCCTCATGAAAGGACGTCCTAAGATCATCTCCGATGCCATAGTGTGTTTGGAGAAATCCATAACAATGAAGGTAATCCTTATTTTATGTCCAAAGACCTTGATCTTGAGATCTTCTAGCATCCCAATAGGTTTAACAATAGACCCATTGTCCATCTTCACTACTATGGTTGTGGTTGCAAGGTGAGGTCTTTCCATAGTTTCCCAGCAATTTTTAGTCACAATGCTAACCCCAGCGCCACCATCAAGGATTCCCTTCACAGTTAATCCCTTAGTAGTGATTGGTATAGTCGCATTGGATTCATCACCCTCAAAGTATTGTCCCAACTTGTTAATAGGTATTTCTATAACAAGGTTCTCATCTAGGTTGGGTTGTGGATCTAAGTGTTCCTCCTCTATTGGCATCTCCCCAGCTCCATCCATCTGTGCAAATTGTGGTAGCCCAAACTTTAGTTCTCCATTGAGTAAGGCTCGAAGAGCTGAGACTAGCTCGGGGTCTTTATATAGTTTGGACATGATGGTGGTTCTAACTTCTGAAGACATGAAATCCATCAATTTGGCAATGTTTAACGGTACCTTTTGGCCTTGAGTCCCTTGACGTGGGGAATATGGGATCTCCATTTCTTTGATAGGATCAGGTATTCCCTCTGTAAACATTCTTTCCATCAAGAAGTGAGTACGCCCACTTTCCCGTGACTTTAAGCCAATTTCTTCTTGGATGACACTAGGTATGTCCAAGGGTCTATGGACTTGGTGAGGTTGTTTTTGCGTAGGAAACACGGTGTCTGTAATCTGGATCTTCCTAGGTGTTGGTTCTAGATCCCTTTGGGTATCTTCTACCAAACTCCTTAATCGCTCAATCTCCTCTGTAGGGTTTGGATAAGTTCCTATCTTCTTCTTGGATCCCTGCCATTGTGGCTCATGAAGATCTTCCTTGTTGGTTTCTATGTTAGTGGTCATTTTGGTCTCCATGGTTTCTCCTGATTCAGAATCTACTTCAACGTCGTTCATATATATGGGGTCGTCACCAGTCCCTATGTTGGTCTTTGAACTGAGTTCTGACTTCGCTACTTTTTGCAATCTCTTTCTTCGTGTTTTCTTCTTTTTCTGAAATGGGGCAATTGATGCCGTGTCTCTTTCCTCAAGAATATAATTTTGTTTTTGGAGCATCAATCGTGTGAGTACGTTTACTAGTACCACAGGTGTACTTGGTGATGGCTCCTCGATAACTTCAATCAAGTTTAATGGCGTGATCTTTGGTGCATTTGGATTATTTGGACATTGGGCAATCAAATGATCTATGCCACATCGATTACACATGAGTATTGGCATTGTAAACATGCTCGCTTGATTGGTTTTCATTAGTGTGGCGTTCTTTTGTAGCCTAATAGGACACTCGGCTACATGATGTGGACCTCCACACTCATAGCATTGAAGAGGTGGTCTATTAGCAGTGTAATTGATATTTTGGCCTCTTGCTGCAAGAGCAGCTACTTGATAGACAGGTTTGACTTGTCCCCAATAGTCCTCCATGTAGTATTGTGGACTTTCTTCAAGCACATCCATCCCATAGGCAATATTAGGATCTATATCTTCCTCACAGCCTTCCAAACAAGAAATAGATGACTCACAACCCACTTGATTCACAGAAGTGATTCTCGGATGTGGTGGTTGTGGTCCTAGCACTGGAGGTGGTAAAGGTGTTGTTTGAACAACATTTTGGGCCATAGGGACCATGTGTTGTGGTGTTTGTTCAAGAGGTGGGGCCGGCATCAATGCAGGCACTCGAGGTGTGTGTGTCCATGCTAAGGTTGGTCTATTGGCCATCGCGCGCTTAAATACTATGCAATCCTTAGCTTGATGACCATACCTTCCACATGCATTGCAGTTCCCATTGAATTTTACTCTAAAAGTAGGGCATTCACTGTTATTATGCGGTCCATATCATACTGAGCACCATTGGTGCTCCCTTCTTGGATACATATGATTGTTTTGCGGAGCACGATTGTCTCTAAGACTCTCTTGAATAGCCTTGGTGAGATCTACTAAAGTCATCTCAGATATCTTTGTCTCCTTAGCAATAGGCTTTAGGGTCATTGGTTGATGCCCTGATTCTTGCAAGCTAATAGATTTAGTCTCAACAGACACTCTTTCTCCTTTAATCATTAAATTATCCTCCAATTGGATTGCATTGGTGGTGACTGCTTCCCAAGTGATGATACCTCTAATGACTAGGCCATTGTAGATATCCTCATGTCGTAACCCCCTAATGAATCTATCAAGCAATTGGTTATTGTTGAAGCGCTCATTCGGATTACAACAAGAATTCAAATGCTTCAAGCGACTTATAAAGTCTCTCACCGACTCTCCTTCCTCTCGTTGGGCTTTCTATAGCTGAGAGGCTACACCCCAAAGCACTCCCTCTTGTATGTATTCTTTTAAGAACAGTCTCCTAAGAGTAGGGTAAATCGTTTTTTCTTCCACCCTTAGGGTTATATACCAATCCCTAGCCTTTCCACTTAAGGTTAGGCTTAAAGCATTGCTCTTATGTAGGTCATTGTGTTCTCCTAGAGAATCGCATATTTGTTCAAACACTTTGATATGCTTTCTCACATCCCCGTCTCCACTAAATTTTTGTGTGAGCTTGGCTATTTGTATTGCCTTACTTCTAAGCTCTCTATCAGGCGTGTTACTCATATTCTCAGCAATAGATCAATCGATAGCTTGAGTAAATGTTGCCAAGTCACCTAAGTGAGCAGGCACCGTGGGTGAAGGCGCTCCAGAGACTACATGTGGAGTAGGTATTGGCATTGGGCTTGGCGCATAGGAAGCCCTTGGGTTCCACTTTGGGTACGATGTTGTGCCATGTGGTGGTCCATAATTCATATGGGTGGCCCTAGGCATAGCAGACGTCGGATGTGACATGCTAATGCTAGCCGGTATAGCCCCATAGAAATAAGAACTTGTGTATTGTGGTTGTGGATCATAGGTAGTTGAAACAATGGGAGGGGTAGGGACTACATGACTGTGATGACCCATAGGTGCATACGATTGGTACACACTTGTAGGTACTGTTGCAAGCATTGAGCTACCATGTAGTGGTGCTTTACTAACAAATGAGGTCCATGGCGTGTTTCTTGGCATGCCCATCATTGGGATAGGCATGGTAGCCGTGGTGTCATCAAGGGAAAGATGAGCTAGACTTGGAAAGGTGAAGCTATCACTTGTGGGCTCAGATTGAACTGAGACCCCTGGAGAAACAACATATGGGGGATCCATCGGACTTACCGAGGGAGTCTCCATTTGCGATAAGGTCGGTTGTTTAGCCTTCCCTGTATCCAAGAATCTCATGAGACCCATTGAAGGCATGTTGATCCCCTTGTTCTGTCTCTCTAGCTCAATGACCCTATGGATGACCTCACAAACTCTTTGTTGTTGATCCTCTACGCTAGTAGCACCCATTGTGGATTGTAGGGCATCTAACCAACCCACATGATAGGTGTGACCTGTGTATAGGTCGGTCAGAGTCTCTGTTTGTAATTCGTACTCCCAGTTCTCATTTAAGAACACTCCATCTAGGATTGAGGTGCTAGGGGTGTCCTTTGAGCTAGATGCAATGTTGCTTTCTAGGGGTTGGCCCTTAGCGGTTGCTAAGTCAGGAGCACTCAATTGCTCTCTTAGCAAGGATATTGACATAGGAGCTTTTTCTTTTAACTCTCTTTGTTGCTCCACCTTGCGTAAGCTCTCGGCTTCCTTTTCCCTCGCTGCAAGGATATATCGCTCAACCACTTGCACTTTGGCAAGGCTTCTACCATCGGGTAATATGACCTCGGAGGGAAATAACTCTGAAGATTTAGGAGGTGCAGTGAATGAAGTATTCACGTGCACATTCTCTAATGGTATAGGGTCTACGTTTGTCACGAATGGAGAATTTACTTCCCCACCCCCCTCATTTACATCATGAGCTCCATGTTCGGAGAGAGTGGCTCTACTAAAGGTTTCCTTCATGCGGCTAAGCACACTCGGCCCGGACCGCGGGCCCATGGCATGCATGTCTTGGCTTGAGCTATTGGAATTAGGCATTGGGAAACCCTCCATGACGTCGTAGTCAGAGGAAGAGTCACTAGCCGCTATGTTCGGGTCTTGGTTTATACTACCTTGGGTCCCCGCCGAGGGTCCAGAACCTAAAGTAGGTGGATATTGAGAACTCGCGTAAGTCGAAATTATCTCTAGGTTCTCCGTCTCTAGCACACGACCAGAGCGTAGATGCATGTGCCTTTGGCACCCTACAAACGTCAGCAAATAACCTCGAAGGTTAACCGCTTACCTGTTTTAAGCGTCCGTTTTCACTCCTGTTTCTTACATTTTTAATATTTTTTTAATGTTTGATTTTTTTGATTAAAGTGTTGTGATAGCTCTAAACGAGCGTATCACTTAGAGGGCCATTGTGTGCTTTACGGCACAATTTTCGGGCATCTGACGTTCCGTTGGTCCTCAAAAAATCGATTTTTAGCTACGTGTGAAGCTAAAATTCGTTTTTTTAAAAGGCGACTTAGGCCTAGGCCTGAGCATGAGCTTGGGCTTGTGAGCTTGGGCTTGGGTCTGGGAGATATTTCCGATTCTGGTCCTACCTTTAAATTTTTTCTTTTATTAAATTTTTTTTTATTTTTTAAGGATAATGTCGTCGCAACCTGCGCGAGAGCACACACACACTCTACCTACCTGCTCCTAACTAATACACCTACTGCTACACACTAACACACTCTATTAAATCTCACAGATCTACTTCCTACTTACTGACACAGAAAACTAACAACCTTAGTACATAGAGAATAAACACAGTACCTTTGAAAACTCCATTAACAAAGAAAACTAACAACCTTAATACACAGAGAATAAACATAGTACCTTTGAAAACTCCATTAACAAAAAAAACACACAGTATAACACCAAATCCCTCTTCTCAACACACACACACTCCTTCCTTACCTTTCCTACAATAGAAAGTGCACCATGGAGAAGCACAGAGTGCTACTCGAGCTTAATGCACGGCATTCCCCGGCAGCGGCACCAAAAATGTGCGCGTATGTTGCACGTGTCAATGCAAGAAACTTGTCGATACACCATGTGCAAGCCACACAAAATGGCTCCAAGCACACAACAAGCCTAAACTAGTAAGCTCAAAGAAGGCGATGGTGTGTCACTCACCGCTCTACGCTTGCTTCATGGAGGATTCCTCGCCGCGAAGAAGAAGGAGCCGCCTCTTCGCCGCGCTCAACCGCTTTGCCGCCACCATGCCATCATCGCAATGCTCTCTTGCTCTCTCTCTCTCTCTCTCACTCACTCACTCTCACATACACACACACACACACACACACACACACACACACAAGGAGATGAAGAAGAAGAAGATGGAGATGGAGCAAGAGCACTCTTCTATTGCACAAATGAGAGAATGAGTGAATTTTAGGTGTAGTTGACTTTTATATGAGCTCACCCCATTCACACTTGGGTGCCCATGCTTAGCCAACTAATACCTTGAATGTTCCAGTTAGAGTGCGCTTCTCATCGGCAATCACTCTTACCCTTTTCCTATTGGACGGACAAGCCTGGTACCTGACTCTACCAAGTAAATAAGACAATCATCCGTCATAGGTGATAGGGTGTCCGTGAGCCGTGAGGGTTAACATTCTCTTGACAGCTTTTCTTTGTTCTCACCAACAATGTTGCACTTGATCATCTCAGTAGTGGTTGTGTCCTTTGGTTAAGCTTTATCTGCATTTTCTTTGCTTTGATCACCTGCTTCAATTGATGTTGACTCCATTGTCTATATTATTGCACCTTCTTGCAATTGTTGAGCGTTGTCTGCTTGCATCTGCGTAACCTTTGAACCTTAAAAGATCCATTGTACTATCTGGCAGAATCTGTCTCTTCGGAGGAGATTTTGGTGGTGACCTTTGTGTATCCTTTTATACTTTAGCTTTCATTGACTTTGACTTTTTTGTCACCTGTTCTAGAAGCTTGAGGCTTTGCATCATTTTCAAAATGTCTTTGACTTCAATCGGGCCATCCGTATGGGTTTGTACAAGGTCTTGATCTTGTTGATATTTATTACCATGTGCATCTTGATATGCCTATATATGTGAGCTTGGTCACATGTAATTATTTGAACATTATTGGCTTTGATGGTTTTTGACTTTGACTTGTGGAGATCAGCTGAAACTTTTGTCCTCGATGATCTTCATAGAGGCATTTGTCTGCAGACTCCGATGGAATATGGGTCAAGTGGAAACTTCCAACAACCATATGATCTTTCAATGGTTTCTGCTTTGAAGGAGTTTGTTGGTTAAAGGCTCTAGGGATTCTAACGGTGTAGCATTTCCTGGTACATAAGCTGAACTTGATGGATTTATAGCTCCCCCCTTCCTAGGGTGATCACTATAGCTTGCTTCATTGTAAGAGTTCAAAATTGTTTGGTTCTAGTTTATTCTCACCTTTTGAGACTGTGAAGACACACTTTGGGCGGCAGTGTTGATGCTTGGAATTTGTAAACCTTCTACATAGTTTCCTATGTATCTCCTTGAAACATGACAAATTATTCCCCAAGTCAAGCTGTAGATAACATTATCTTTTCTCTGATATTGTCTATCCCATGGGTCTCCTATGATATGAGCTTCTGTGATTTCAAGACCCAAGGCATCATAGATGCTAGACTCTTGTCTATATCTACAACTGTTTTGATCAAAGTATATGCTCGTTTGGCTACAATGTCGAAGCTTAATTTTTTATGGAGGAGAGTTTGGCTCTGAACAGATTTCTGGGTTCACCTAGGTAATATCCTTCAGCTCTAGAGAGGATGGGCTATAATAGATTCTTTCCTTTGAAATGAACCATCCTTTCTAATCTATCACTGGACGCACTTCTATGAGTTGGTATGTGGGCAATTCAAACACTGGTTGATCCTTTTTCTACAGTTTTCCTTTTTGGTCTACATAGTGTGCATATGAATTATGTGCATGTACCATATAAAGCTAACAACATTTTGTTTGATGTGTCCCTTAGACTCGTGAATGACTGCACACTTGTGGCAGTGGATGCAGAATCATTTGCAAAACTAACATTATTCTCAACATTCGGTGGTATCTGGACATCTTCACCAAATTCATGCAAGAATTTGTTGTTCAAAGAACCAATTTTAAGCTTTTCAGGTGCCTGTGCATCTTGATGTTGATTTTGAACTTGCAGCGGTTTTACTGGTGCTTCTAATGGTAATGCAGAATTATTTGATTGCATTAAAAGTGACAAGTCAAATGCACTTACATCAAGATCCGCATTTCCAATTTTCTATGTACCTTGCTTGGTGGTTGATGTGTCCCTGTTGCCTGGATTTCTTGGACAATCTTCAAAAAAAATGTCCACCTTTTTGTCCACAATTTGAGGAATACGCCATGACTTGTGGTATTTCATTTGGTTTTGTCATGTCAAGCTCTAGCGGAGGAATTTTTGCTTCTATGCTTGCCAAGTTGTTGGCATCTTCTTTTAGAACACTAAGCATCAAGCTATAGACTGCTCCATCTTCACCTTTGTACCGTCTTTCACTCGATTCTCCAATTAGATTGGCTTAATTGGTTGATCTGTTGGATTTTGCAATTCTTGCTCTCAACTATAGATCTGACCACTATAATCCATGTACAATGACCCTGATTGCATATGCACCAACTGTATATTTTGCTGGCTTGTGCAGATTTCTGGATAAACACTTGGGTTAACTTTTTGAACTTCTATGTGTACTTCATCCTTGAGCTTGCAATACCTAGCTCCACTAAAGTCTGTGAACATCTGGGAATTATCTGAATCTGGCTTTACTCTGATCAATAGAATCTTGGCTCTTGTGCTGCTTTTAGTGTTCATCAAGTATCTATGGCCTTCTGAATCTGTGTACAAAAATTTATCCCCATTGTAGCCACATAGCTGTAAAATCTGCTCTATTGCAATTGTGCATGTGTTTCCACTGCTACTAGCTTGCTCTGTTGTACTTGAATTCTCCGCTCGATTTGAGTCCATGTCGGCTTGATCTATAAAAAGTGTTGCAGATTTTGGTATTGATTAGTAGAATTTTTGCTGCTTGTACTAGCCTAATCTGCAGTAGTCACATGTGAGTTGTGTCCCTGTTCGTCCGATCAGAAGCTCAATTTGCAATGCAATAACTTGCACTTACCAATTTTTAGGGTGCCAAATTCTTGAAATCTGATTGAGACTCCATTGCTTCGAGTTGACTGTTTTCTCGCTTTTTGCGGTTTTTTTGCTGCTATTCTGGCTTTTTCACGGTTTGTTCAATTTTTTCATGGTTGTTCTTCTCAACTTTTGCTTGCTTTGCGTAGTGTAATTTCTCGACTGTGTGTCTTTTTGCTTTTCTGCCTCTTTCTGGCTCTTTCTAACTCTTTCGACAACTTTCTTTTTATTTTTATTAACTTTTTTGTGAAATTTTGAATTTTTTAATTTTTGCGGTATTTTTATTATTTTTTTTAGAAAAGTTTTGATTTTTTATAATTTTCTTGAGATTTTTATAATTTTTATGGAATTTTTTTAAATTTTTTTGAATTTTTGTTATTTGTTGGGATTTTTATGATCAATTTTTCCATTTTTTATGATTTTCTAGGAGCTTTTATGAATTTTCTATAATTATTGTGATTTATCTATGTCAATTTCTTATTTCTTGAATAATTTTCTATGAGCTTTATTTTTTGTGAATTTTTATTGTTTTTTCTATTTTTTGTAAAATTTTAATCTCTTTTTTTATTTTTTTATGAGTTTTTTTAAAAAATTGGTTTGTTTTTCTATTTTATTTTTATTTAATTTTTATTTTTTGTTTTTGTAATTTTAAATGTGTAATGCAAAATGAATAAATTAAAAAAACTTTTATTAGCGCTTACCTTGCTGTTGACGATGGCGAGTCGAGAAGACACTGGCGGGCAGCTCCATGAGAAGAGGAGAGAGAGTAGGTACGTTGGTGCAGGGCGCGAGAAGCGAGGACGGTGACTGTGCTGTTGTCGTGGCATCTGCAAGCGACTCGAAGTGGACCCTGGCGCGCTATCACAGGGCAAAGAGAGAGTGTGTAGACGTGCGAGACTGGCCAGTGTGGCAGCGCTTAAAGAGATTACTCACATGCTTGTGTGTGAGAGTTGACTTATTGCACGCGCCATAAATCATAGTCAGCAGGGACCCGAGCCTGGCGAACGAGGTGCAAGGCGACATATACGAGCAGAGTAAACGAGAGAGAGAGAGAGAGAGAGAGAGAGAGAGAGAGAGAGAGAGAGAGAGAGAGAGAGAGAGAGAGAGAGAGAGAGAGAGAGAGAGAGAGAGAGAGAGAGAGAGACAAAGCGTGATTTTAGAAAGATAAAAAGGGAGTCAGAGAGAGAGAGTGAAGGGGTGAGAAAGAGGATGTTAATAATCGTTAGTGGGGGAGAGGGAGTTAGAGAGAGAGTGAGGGGGGTTAGTGACAGATTGTTAATAAGTGGAGACAGAGTGAGGGGGAGTTAGTGAGAGAGTGAGGGAAAGAGAGAGAGAGTTGTGTGGAGGGTGTTCACACGGAGAGAGAAAAAAGACGAAGAGTATTTTAATGTCGATCGAAACTATCCCAACAGACCGTAAAGATCTATCCACTCATGGGGAAATTTTATGTGCCGCAAGGCAAGGGCGTTGAGCTCGAAAATTATTTTTCTTTCTTATTTTATTTTCAATCGTCCAAAAATACCAAAATAAGGCCAATAATTAACCAAAAACGCTAAAATTCACCTGAAAATCCAAACAATTGCCAAAAAACTCCAAAAAAAAATTGTAGAATTCTAGAAATCTTAGAAAATCATCTGCTATCACAATCAAACACTTTCGACACGCATAAGCACACTAAAAATAGGAGTTTTTATCAAAAATACCAAATTCGACAAAATCATCGATGCGGCCCTCAAAAGTAGTAAAACGCTCAAAATCAAGCTGTAAACACGCATTCAAAACAGCTCGCAAAGATCGCAAGATATCAATTTTTTATGGACTTAAACAAAAATTAATGCAAAAATTAACAAAAAATACCAAAAATTTACAAAAATTATATGAAAAATACCCAACAAAAATTTGAAAATTCTCCACATATAGGGGATTAGTGCAGTCAAATAAAATCACATCAAAAGCACATCAAAAAAATTTCTCAATAATTTGATCATAAAATCCAAACTAGGCAATTAAATCGACAAAATTAGGTCAAAATTTGACGCAATTGGAGTGTGTAAACCCCTGTTTTGAGCTCAGAAACGCAGCAACTAACCATTACACACATCAAATATGCAATCAAAAATTGAATTAATCATGCACATTAAGCACTTTTTAGGCGCACACACACACTCTAATAATTGGCAGTTTTCACCAATCTTTAGGTGTGCACACAAAAGGGTTAATCTTGTCAAAATTGCAATGTGATTTCACAAATCTATAGTTGAGCATAACCACAATACAAATCAATCATCACAGTTGAAAAATCATTAAGCACACATTGATTTTTAGGTGCACAATCTAGGGCAAAATAGTGTACACACACCTAAAATTGGGCATACACACACTCAATTAGAATGCACAACACTTGCAATTGACCATTCAAGCATGCAATTAAATCAATTAAGCACACAATTAGCAACACACATTCACCAATTAGCAATTGAACTTATCAATTTCATACACCACCAAATCTGAAAAATTTTGGCATTACAACGACATGAAAACGAACAATCCAAAAAATTTCAAAGCATCAACATTGCATTGCAATTAACATAGCATAGCATAGCATTGACATTGCATCATGGTGGAGTTTCTACACAGTTCTATACATCTTTAGATTCTAGGGAGGTTGAGAATACCACATTGATTACCTTTCCAATGAAGATCAATTGACGATTGAAAGCTCCAATCCTTTGTAGCAAATTAGTGTGTAAGTTAGCAGAATTAGTCAAATTAGCAAGGGGTTAGTGTGAAATTAGAGTGTGTAAACACACAATTGGCAGGATACGGTGACAAATTAGGAAATAATGAACACATTGCTTCATACAAACACATCCAAAATCCACAAAATCATAAACACACGAGTGAAATTAGTAGTAAAATTAGTGAGGAAACACATCCGATTATGCCACAATTACACTAGCGTAGGCCATCATCCCCGACAGCGGCATCAAATGTTGGGGGTCTCCACCATTGCATAGCTCCAATGAGCAACAAAATTATCAATCTGGAGGGATGAGCTACCCGACTAGGGTATAGAAACACTCACACGGTTAGTGAGCTAATTATGGAAACACGAATGGTGAATCTATGAGGTAAGCTTCTTGGCCTATGGAGGAGCTAAGCCACAATGATTGGAAATCTCCACATCCACTTACATTCACCTCCAATCAACCCAATCACACACACTAACGATCACAAGATGCACACAACACTAATCCTATCATGCAACACACTAATTGCAAGCACACACACATAGAGCTATCGTGCACCACACTCTTATCAAACCTACATGCACACACAAGCAAGATAGGGCAATCACACAAAATTAGAGAGGGATTAACCACCAATTAGTTACAATCTAGCTAATCAAAGCATCATTAGCAATCACAAGAAGCATGAGAGAGGCATACTGAAAGAGAATTAAGCATTGATTAGTGTTAACCAAGTCACATGAACAAGGAGAAGTTCAAAGACTCCATAGCCACACACCTCAAGAGCTCTCACCAAAGAGTGCTCTCAACAAATGAGCTTGAGAACCCTCATTTCTTTTACACACTGCCTTATATACCTAGGGTAAAAATATGCAACATCCAAATGCCCAAGGCCTTTAGGGCTCCACCACTTACTGAATCTGCTACCTAGGCACACTAACTGACTTGTTCTTTACAGCTTGGAACTCCCATTAGGCCCGTAACACATTAAAATATTACAATGGTTTGAAATAAATCGGAAATTTACAATATATTACCATTTTGTGAAAACGTAGAAAATGTGTAACTCCAATCTTTAATGCTTCTTTGTATTCATCCTCGATGTGCATCGTACATCTTTGGTCTTTAGCAGCTCCTCTTAATTGACGTTGGCTTAGTTAACAGAGCAATACAAGCGAAAAGGAAGGGTACACTATCACTAATATGAATGCTACAAATACACACACCAAACACCGAGACAGACAGAGAGAGAGAGAGAGAGAGAGTTTTGTGCATGAATTTGGCTTCAATTTTATTGATTGATGGGGGTGTATAAACAACTTGGAGGAGAGTCAAGAGACACAATTTAGTTTAATGATGTTGCGATCTACACATTATCTTAGGGTTATGGGAACCCTCTCACTATACAACCCTTTTATAATGTCTTCCCAAGCAACAAAACAAACACAAGAGCTCTTGAGTCACATACAAACAAATACTATAAAAGAGTCTCAAAATGCAAACACGTCACCTTAAACCAAACAAGATGAAATTTCCAAGCGTGAATTGTAGTGACTCAAGAGAATTTTGAACCGTGGTTTCACCCAAAATATTGATTCAATTGATCTGCAAGATTAGGTACAACTTTGCTTGGAAGTTATGAATCACTCACTCCCTTGCAATGCTACAGATAGCTCAAGAAGCTTTCATATACACCACAAGTAATGGTGTATAGAGAGCTCACCCTCTCTTCCTACAACTAAGATGGACAATGGTATACTCAAAGTAGTGAGCAATAATGTAGAGATTATGCCATTTACAAAGGGAAAAGGACTCTATTTGTAGGTTTTTGGGAGCTTTAATTAGTATTAGACCTAATCAACTTTATTGTCAATACAAAAGATTATGAAATATTTTTTTATTTGCAAAATGAAAGTGGGTCTTTCTTATCCCTTGAGTCACATGGATGTGGGCTCAAGTAGAAGAAGTATTGAGAGTAAAAAGAGAGAGAGGTGAGTAGCTTCGAGGTAGCTACTCTAGTAGATAATAGAGAGTGCAATTTACAAGAAAGGTTAGTTATTAGTGTTAGTAGTTTGTAGTTAGTAGGATGGGATAAAATTACATGGCATATACACTCAAGGTGCATTACATAATTTATACAATGATAAAAAGTAAGAGAAGGATGCAAATATACACAATTTGATGAAAACCACAAGATGGAAAGGAAATTTTTCACATTTTGTCTTCTAACCACCGCTTCAAATTCTGAGTGGTGATGGATATAAAAAATCCCACCAAAATGTCTAGTTTTCTTCACAAAAAGTCTCCAGCGGCCCCCTTTTTGTTGAATTTGCATAAGGTGAGCCCCTCCTTGCGTGCGAGCATGACCTAATAGATTCTTATGGGTTTAAAAATATGCATGGTTGTGGATTATGCATAAATATAATATATGGATATGATGGAAAAAATAGGCTAGTAGATATAAACAATTTATGGAATCTAGAATAGTGTGAGTTATATATATAAATTTATAAAAATAGAAATACAGGGAATCAAATGAGGAGGGCCCTCATTTGTTTTTATTGATTTATATTTATTTACAAGAGGTAAGGAGAGGTTTTTCCGTGGAGTGGATTCACACCACAAATAAAAGAATCTTTCATAAAAATAATCGTATATGGAATAAAGAGTATGCAAAATGGTAAGAAAAATTGTGGTAATGGTGAGTCAATGTACATAGCATACATAGGCAAATAACACATACCTAGGTAGAAATATTTAAATAAATACCAAGATAATTACAAAAATTCCTTATATTTAGGCCCTATATACAATGAAATATATACACACAAAGAAGCCGTAATATACTCTTATTTATTTGTTTTATTTTTTTGGCTCAACTAGCCCAGTGACTAGCTAATTGAGGGTTTTTAAGGAGATATGGGAAAAGTCTCCTAACTCACACACGCCTATGTACAATAAAAGGGTGAGGATAGCCACAGTTTTTGGGTGGTTTTGGTAGGTGAAGTAGTTCACTATGGAAATTTTGGATAGCCAAAAAATAACTATCATTAGCCCCCTCTCCGCCCAGATCAAGCCCATGCCCCAATCCTGCTTAGAAGCAAGGGTTATAAGCCATGGCCTCCCTAAAATGATCAAATAAGCATTCTCACCAGCTTGCATCACATAGCAATCAACCAAGCAATCAATCCCAAGACTTTTATATTCACATTGTCAGCTATCCCAAGACACCTTGCTCGTCCTCATACGGATTGAAGCATTCAATGACATCTTGACTCCTACTTCCTTCTTGATAGCCTCGGTCATGACATACACCTGGGAACCACCATCTACATATGCTTACACTTCCGTCTTCTTTCCCAACATAGCTTCAACTATTGGCATCATATCCACCGGGTGACCAACCCTTAAGGAAGACACCATGCTTTGATGCTTTTCCTTTTTGGAAGGAAGCCATGTACTCACACACTTGGTCCACTGCCTCCTCAATTTAGCATTCAAAGCCACCAACTAACCAAAAGATATATTTTCCTTTTGATTTTGTATGTCATCAGCAATAGCATAGTCTTCAGCACATTGGCCAAGGGGGTTATTAGGCAGGGCCACCCTGGAGATCAAGGACCAGGCCAGCTGCTAATGGAGACGGGATCCTAGGGGCAAGGCCTATAAAGGGATGTTGGGCGGAGGATCAAGGCTAGGGAGTCCCAGGGTCTCACATTGGTATCGGAGCTCAGGGAGCGGTGAGCTATGGAAGAGGGGGAGAGCAGGAATGGTATTCTCTCTCTCTCTCTCTCTCTCTCTCTCTCTCTCTCTCTCTCTCTCTCTCTCTCTCTCTCTCTCTCTCTCTATCAAAGATGCTTAGGCTTGTACCGATGATCTTTGTGTACATCTGACATCAAGGTTTTCTTGATTTTCTTCTTCCTTTGATTATTACAACGGTAAGACCAGGTGGCATGAGCACTTACTAAGGTATGTATGTTGTCGTGCTAGAAAAGCTTGTGAGAATTCCCAAAAGCATGGTATTTTTGTTTTTAAACACATGATACACAACAACCACTCACCATCAAGCAAGGCTTGAGTGCAAGATGATCTCGTTTAAAAACACGGCTTCTTCTCATGCCTGGAAAAGGTCAGGGTATGGAATTGCTTGCGAATGTTATAGAGATCATCATGTCCTGTTGCTAGCCTCGATGGAGGCGACACAGGTATTCGGCAGGGCCGACCATTAACTACAATTATAAGAAGTTGTCAAGCAACTGGCTAGGGCCTAATTTCTAGAAAGTTTTCTACCCATAATACACTCAAACAAGGATATGATCCACCCATTGTCGACAAGCGTAATCCGACAAGTTTTCTATGACATTAACGGAGCAAGGCTTCATCTACAAATCCTCAGGATAACAATAATCAATCCAAACAGGTACGGATTAGATACTTTGCAAGAATTTTCTTTTTTTTGCTTTTCAATACGTAGTACAATTTGACAAGGTCAATTATCTGTGAATGCTCGACACAGTCGACTTTCTTTTGCTATGCATTGTCAATTGGCAAGAGTATCCATTAGCATAGAGCACCAAAACTTCATGAGTACTTATGTGAATCAAGGATTCCCTTGGTATTTATAATAGAAAGCCTTATGGAGGGGGGACCGGCTCCATGTAAATCTGGTGCTCAGTTGTTGTTAATAGCTTAATTTCTCTCTCTTTTCAAGTATTGTTCATGCCTATCTAACTAGGTGTTATGCTTTTTGGTTGCTCTCTCCATCCAAGCACTCTTGCTATGCTCATGAGGAATCTATTCTAATGAAATGCTCACTATGTTCGTGTTATTTTCCGCTACACACAAGTTACTAGGCCATTAAATGTTACATTGGTATTAGAGCACAAGGTTTCTCTTTTCTTGCTACAGAAGGGAGGTCCTCAAGCTAGCTATAAATGGTTGTTATTATTAATTGCAATTGAGTAAGTAGAATAGGGATTTTTCAGCCTTGCAGTGCACCTGCCTTCGTGCACATAACAGGGCATCACCATCGAGAGCTATGGTCTTAATAGTGGAGTCCTATTGAGCTATTATAAGCTTGATAGGAGCCGGTGTTGTTTTGGTGTTGAAAGACCCTCTCTTATATTCCTTGCTATTAATGATATTCGAGCCACGGGTACAGTAGCTTGAGTGATTTTCTAAAGGGGTAAAGAGGAGTAGCAACTAGGGCTTGAAGTGCCAAAGTAAACCTAAACAAGTCTACGCCTAAAATTTGCTAGAATGGTTGACAATAGTAAAGAGAGTGAAATTAATGTTGATAGATTTGATTTTGCTAATGAGCAGGCTACTAATGATGCCCCTATTCTTGTTAACTACCTTGTTTCTAGGCTTCACTCAAGCCATGGGAAATCCATCCCTCCAAACGAAAGTGCAATGGTAGCTTCGTGCTCATGGGATTATCCAAGCTCCCCAGCATGAAGAGAGAGTACCTAGGCATCCTCCTTGTGAGACTTCCAAAAGAGGCCTCTCTCCGATTTGAGAAGAAGAAGAGGATCCATACAAAGGGCTCAAAATTTACTTCTTGATGTCGCATCTTCTTCCCAAACAAGAACTCAAGATCCCCCACCAAAGGAATGAGAAAGAAGTGAGTCTCCTACCACCTCAACGGAGACGGCTCCACGAAGAGGCAGCTCTCCATCACCTCCTAAACGGAAAAGACCACCACACACTTCTACACATCATAATTCAAAGAGGGATGACAGAAATCAAGAGAAGAAAAAGGCGAGAAAGAGGTCACCCTGTTCTCCATAATCTTCATCCTCTTCCTCTTATGAAGAAAGTGATGGGCACACAAGGAGGAACAAGGCAAGAAAAAGGCGAGAAACAGGTCACCCTCTTCTCCATCTTCCTCAAATTCTTCATTTTCTGAAGAAAGTGATGGTGCAACTTTTGAACCATCAAAAAGAAGATGCTATAGGAAATCCTATGTCGTCTAGAAGAGGTCATCCAAGTTAAGAAGTTCAAAGAGGGAGGAAAGAGCATCTCTTTCCTTACCTACGATGGAACTTTTGGTGCTACGAACAAAGTCTTGGCTTTTATCCAACAATTTGAAGTGGTGTTTGGAGATGAGGGATTCACGGAGTCCTCTAAGCTACACCATGTAGCTATGCATTTTCAAAAGTTTATCAGGCACTGGTGGTCTAGACTATGGGCAAACGGTGAAGCTCCATGAACATGGAAAGCCTTAAGAGCTTCCATTATAAAGCAGTTTTTGGCCACCGATGCCGAAGAAAAAGTACTTACCAAAAGGTGAAGCTTAAATCTCTCTCCCTACGAATCCATTCACAAATATGTAGACAAGTTTTTGGACTTACATCTCAAAGCCATTATCCTCAAAAAGATGGATTTTGGAGAGAAAAAACAACAATTTTGTGCGGGCTTAACTGAAGAAATGGCAGAGTATGTTAACTCCCAAAGGCCACTACCATATCTATGGTCATACACCATACCATGGTGGCTTCACGAATCAATTTCCAAACAAGGGCTAAGAGAAATCCTAAGCCCATGGAAAACAAGGGTTCCAATGAGCCTAAGGGGAAGGACAATGTCCAAAAGTTTCCTAAAAGTAATTCCAATAACAAAAAAGCTAAGGAGAAGGGAGTTTACAAAGGCAAAAACAAACTCTCTCCTGAAGAGCTTGAGCATTATTGCAAGGATAACCATTGTTTCAAATGCGGCAAGCAAGGGCATGTGTACCGTGCTTGCCCCAAAAAGAACACCCACCATGAGCCTCCTAGAGCTACCTTGGTCGAAATCCAAGAAGAGGAAGCTCACCACAAAGGATCTCCTTTATCCATGCTTGGGGAACGGTTTTGGGGGGGCATAGAGCCTCTGCTTCATCTGCGAGCTTGCCTTCCAAACCCAAGATGAAGCGGCTACGTTTTTGCTCTTCGCTGATCAGAGGGGCATATTTGGAGAGTCTGACAAAAAGTGTTCATAATAGATGCCAATAGCTCTTCCTCTCCGAGTACAGGCTAAAAACTCAGTCATATTTGTGGTTGAGTAATTCAGGGGCCAATATCGCTCCTTCAGGCAGTGCTGCAATTCTTCCCAACTCTGGGTACCTTTTGCCACGCCTCGAGTGGCAGTTTAACTTCCACCATACCTTTGTTGATCCCGTTAACTTGGCTCTACCCATGATGCTCTGGGAAAGATAATTATACTTAGCCAGATCAAAATAGTCCTTCGTGGAGATCATCCATTCTTCTAGCCCTTTTTCGACGTTTGGGCCTTCTCCTGAAGAAGCTTCAGGTTGGACCGACTTGAGCAGTGACTTTAGGTCTTTGTCTCTCCCGAAATCTTCTTTTGGAATAGCCTCCATTTTCGCTACGGGAAAATCTTGATCTACAGGAGAAGGGGGAGTTCCTCTTCCTCTAGGAGCAGCTCTTCTAGGAGGCATGATTCAATCCTGTGAGCAACATTATATCTCATGCTTAGCGTTGGTTCATAATATTTAATTATTCAACATTCACACTTTTGTCAGTCTAATCCTTCCATATTAGACTATTGACTTGTGGTATTCAAGGCAATCTCTATCAGAAGGAGACTTTCAAAAAAAATTATTTACTTAAGAACGCACCATAGATGGTAAACAGTATGATTCGAAAGATAATCTCTCTTTGATTCATAGAATAAATTGGGTCACAAAAATCCAAGAAGTGGATATTCCATGCTACTCTGATAAGTGGATAGAGTCGTCAAATTGATGGGATTTACCCCCTTGGGTTGGCATTTGAGATAGGTTAGAGTCCTATCTGGGTGTCCGTCCCAAGTGGGAGAGATACCTGCAGATATATCTACGTCATTCCCTGGAGCAGTCAAGAAGGCTGAGGGAGGTGAGTAGAGTTGAGTATGGGTATGGCCCTCACAAGTGGTTAGGCTAGAGTCCTGTCTGGGTGTCGGTCCCAAGTGGAAGGGATACCTACAGATAGACCTACGTCATTCCGTGGAGCAGTCTGGGAGACTGAGGGAGGTGAGTAGGGTCGAGTCTGGGTATGGACCTCACAATCACATTGAATTTAATATTTGATACAAAGCAAATGCGCAAAATATTATGCTACCAATCACAATTAAAGCAGATAAACATGGATGAAAAAAAGATAAGGAACAATGCTAACGGACAAGAAACACCTGTTTGTGTTGATGATCGCACTTGGTTTGAAGAGTGAACGAGAGAAAGATTCCATGAAGGTCCAAATCCTAACCATAGCAACACGTTCTTGTACACACTATGAAACACAAGGATACCTCTAGGAGGCACATCAGTGGGACAAAATAACTTTGCTAATCACTAAAATCTAAAACAGAAACACTCCTATCGTACTAATCCTACCTACCCTCCATCACTCAAGTGATGAGGATCAAAGGTGTTTGATGACATAGGTTTCTGTTTCAGAGTACTGGATGTGAATGTGTAGGTTTGGTCAATGTTTTGACTTTTATTGTGCATACTTGTTTGCTAATCGCTCTTGCTCTTTACTATTTTTCTTTTTTGTGAGTATAAGGCTTTATATATACATTCCCTAAGATTGGAGATTGAGAGGTCAGGGAGGAAGTTTGAGAGGGAAGCAAGTGAATGATGGATGTCAGCAAACACTCCCCCCTTCCTTAGGTAGATCATACCTTTTGGAATGATGTCATCACCTTTTGAAACCAATTGTTCCAAGTTGTTATGGGTGAAGACTTTGACCAATAATTTTCGACCGCCCTATGCATTTCATCTATTTGCAAGGGTGGTAAGGTACTCTCCCATGATTTTATTTGCAACGTTGTTGTAGGTAGTGAACTTACGACGGGAGGTGCAAACTCTTCCTTGTTTGTATGGATATGTACAATGGTAGGTGGAGATTGTGTCAAATCTTTGATTTACATACAGGAACTACATGAAGAGCAAGAAGCTTCATTTGACCTCCCTGTTCCTGAGCTAGGCCAAATAGATTGGTTTTTCCTTGGAACCCAAACTAGCTCTGGAGTGGGTGTGTAGCATTCCGTGATTTTTTCCTTTCCACGATCTTCAATTCATTTCGGAGCTACAGGATTGGGCTCACATGGGTCAGGTGACAAGTAAGAGCACAATTTTTGTTTTGGCACCCAGGTTTGATCATTTTCCTTCATAGTAGCCTTGTACTTCCAATAGTTTTTTGGGAATCCACCGCCATGTTTCCTTACATTTCTTGGGGTGAGTGGGACGTTTCTTACAAGGCTTCTGTTTTTTAGAACTAGCTATGGTCGCAAAACAAGCTTTAGGAACCCACTTGTATGTTTTCTTTGTTATAATAGGATGAGTCTTGTCAGAAGCTATATGCATTGCTTGTAGCATATTTAAGGATACGAGTGATGTCATTTCATCCCCCTCAAGTGTTACCCAGATCGTCCCCTTGTTTCCCCAAGTGTCTATGGTTGCTGCTAGGTGGACCCAATCCACATTGTTAGACTCAATCATGCCAGGTAGAACATCCATAAAAGAATAATCTTCCCCAACATCAGTGTCCGCTTTACACGTGTAACAATACTGCAATGGGGCCGAGTGAACTGTGGTGTCAGATCTATGATCAATTATAAACCTGTTTCCTAGAGGATGTGCTCGACCAGTTACAAGATCCACTTGAATGACATAATCTTGGAACTGCAAGTAGACATGGTTTTTAGACCAGTGATGCACCATTTTTACTTCCCTCATGAAAGGACGTCCTAAGATCATCTCAGATGCCATAGTGTGCTTGGAGAAATCCATAACAATGAAGGTAACTCTTATTTTATGTTCAAAGACCTTGATCTTGAGATCCTCTAGCATCCCAATAGGTTTAACAATAGACCCATTGTCCATCTTTACTACTATGGTTGTGGTCCCAAGGTGAGGTCTTCCCATAGTTTCCCAGAAATTTTTAGTCACAATGCTAACCCCAACGCCACCATCAAGGATTCCCTTCACAGTTAATTCCTTAGTAGTGATTGGTATGGTCGCATTGGATTCATCACCCTCAAAGTATTGTCCCAACTTGTTAACAGGTATTTCTACCACAAGGTTCTCATCTAGGTTGGGTTGTGGATCTAAGTGTTCCCCTCTATTGGAATCTCCCCAGCTCCATCCATCTGTGAAAATTGTGGTAGCACAAACTTCAGTTCTCCATTGAGGAAGGCTCCAAGAGCTGAGACTAGCTCAGGGTCTTTATATAGTTTGGACATGATGGTGGTTCTAACTTCTCAAGACATGAAATCCATCAATTTGGAAATTTTTAACGGCACCTTTTGGGCTTCAGCCCCTTGACGTGGGGAAGATGGGATCTCCATTTCTTTGATAGGATCAGGTAGTCCCTCTGTAAACATTCTTTCCATCAAGAAGTGAGTACGCCCACTTTCCCATTACTTTAAGTCACTTTCTTCTTGTATGACACTAGGTATGGCTAACGGTCTATGGACTTGGTGAGGTTGTTTTTGCATAGGGAACATGGTGTCTGTAATCTGGGTTTGCCTAGGTGCTGGTTCTATGGTCCCTTTGGGTATCTTCTATCGAACTCCTTAATTGCTTGACTTGCTCGATCTCCTCTGTATGGTTTGAATAAGTTCCTATCTTCTTCTTGGATCCTGGCCATTGTGGCTCATGAAGATCGTCCTTATTGGTTTCTATCTTAGTGGTTGTTTTGGTCTCCATGGTTTCACCTGAATCAAAATCCTCTTCAGCGTCGTTCATAAATATGGGGTCATCACCGGTCCCTATGTTGGTCTTTGAACTGGGGTCTGACTTCGCTGGCTTTTTGCGATCTCTTCCTTCGTGTTTTCTTCTTTTTTTGAGATTGGTCAATTGATGCCGTGTCTCTTTCCTCAAGAGTATAATATTTTTTTTGGAGCATCAATCGTGTGAGTACGTTTACTTGTACCACATGTGTACTTTGTGATGGATCCTACGTAACCTCAATCAAGTTTAATGGCATGATCTTCGGTGCATTTGGATTATTTGGACATTGGGCAATCAAATGATCTATGTCACATCAATTACACATGAGTATTGGCATTGTAGACGTGCTTGCTTGATTGGTTTGCATTAGTGTGGCATTCTTTTGTAGCCTAATAGGATACTCAGTCACACGATGTGGGACTCCACACTCATAGCATTGAAGAGGTGGTCTCTTAGCAGTGTAATTGATATTTTGGCCTCTTGCAGCAAGAGCAACTACTTGATAGACAGGTTTGACTTGTCCCCAATAGTCCTCCATGTAGTATTGTGGACTTCCTTCAAGCGCATCCATCCCATAGGCAATTTTAGTGTCTATATCTTCCTCGCAGTCTTCCAAACAAGTAATGGATGACTCACAACCCAGTTGATTCACAGAAGTGATTCTTTGGATGTGGTGGTTGCGGTCCTAGCACTGGAGGTGGTAAGGGTGTTGTTTGAACAACATTTTGGGCCCTAGGGACCATGTGTTGTGACGTTTGTTCAAGAGGTGGGGCCGGCATCAATATTGCAGGCACTCGAGGTGTGTCTGTCCATGCTAAGGTTGGTCTATTGGCCATCGCGCGCTTAAGTACTACTCAAGACTTAGCTTGATGACCATACCTCCCACAGGCATTGCAATTCCCATTGCATTTTACTCTAAAAATAGGGCATTCACTAGTACTATGTGGTCCATAGTATACTGAGCACCATTGTTGCTCCCTTCTTGGATACATATGATTGTTTTGTGGAGAACGATTGTCTTTAAGACTCTATTGAATGGCCTTGGTGAGATCTATTAAAGTCATCTCAGATATCTTTGGCTCGTTAGCAATAGGCTTTAGTGTCATTGCTTGATGCCCCGATGCTTGTGAGCTAATAGATTTAGGCTCAACAGACACTCTTTCTCCTTGAATCATTAAATTATCCTCCAATTGGATCGCATTGGTGGTGACTTCTTCCCAAGTGGTGATACCTCTAATGACTAGTCCATTGTAGATATCCTCATGTCGTAATCCCCTAATGAATCAATCAAGCAATTGATTATTATTGAAGCACTAATTTGGATTACAACGAAAATTCAAATGCTTCAAGCAACTAATAAAGTCTCTCACTGACTCTCCTTCCTCTCGTTGGGCTTTCTGGAGTTGAGAGGCTACACCCCAAAGCACTCCCTCTCGTATGTATTCTTTTAAGAACAATCTCCTAAGAGTAAGGTAATTTGTTTTTTCTTCCACCATTAGGCTTCTATGCCAATCCCCAACCTTTCCACTTAAGGTTAGGCATAAAGCATTACTTTTATGCAGATCATTGTGTTCTCCTAGAGAATTGAATATTTGTTCAAACACTTTGATATGCTTTCTCACATCCCCATCTCCACTAAATTTTTGTGTGAGCTTGGCTATTTGTACTGCCTTACTTCTAGGTTCTCAATTAGGCATGTTACGCATATTCTCAGCAATAGATCGACCGATAGCTTGAGCAAACGTTGCCAAGTCACCTAAGTGAGCAAGAACCATAGGTGGAGGTGCTCGAGAGACTACATATGGAGTAGGTATTGGCATTGGGCTTGGCGCATAGGAAGCCCTTGGATTCCACATTTGGTACGGTGTTGTGCCATGTGGTGGTCCAAAGTTCATATGTGTGGCCCTAGGCATAGCAGACATCGGATGTGACATGCTAATGCTAGCTGGTATGGTCCCATGGAAATAACCTTGGGTATTGTATTTGTGGAGCATAGGTTGTTGAAACAATGGGAGGGGTAGGGACTACATGAGTACGAGGACCTATAGGTGTATACGATTGGTACACACTTGCAGGTACTGCTGTGGGCATTGAGCTACCATGTAGCGGTGCTTTACTAACAAATGAGGTCCATGGCGTGTTTCTTGGCATGCCCATCATTGGGGTAGGCATGGTAGCCATGGTGTCATCAAGGGAAAGATGAGCTAGGCTTGGAAAACTAGAGGTATCACTTGTGGGCTCATATTGCACTGAGACCCCTGGCGAAACAACATATGGAGGATCCATCGGACTTATCGAGGGAGTCTACATTTGCAATAAGATTGGTTTTTTAGCCTTCCCTGTATCCAAGAATCTCATGAGCCCCGTTGAAGGCATATGGATCCCCTTGCTCTGTCTCTCTAGCTCAATAACCCTATGGATGACCTCACAAACTCTTTGTTGTTGATCCTCCACACTAGTAGCACCCGTTATGGATTGTACGATATCTAACCAATCCACTGTTACCATATACATGTGGTAGTGATGTGTGTGAACACACTAGGACCGCCGGGGCATTTTTTCCCTCTTTAGGAGGTTTTTTCCCATGTGCATTGTATATACGCCCATCACTCTAGGGCTATCTATCTTTCCATTGCACAACACACTCTCTATTGTGTGCCTTGAGCTCCCTTCGTCTTCTCCAAGCTGTGTGGTTTTCTATGCAACCCTAATTCCAACAATAAGTATCAGAGCAGGTCACATCCTCCTGGGCTTAGTTGCCAGCTGCTCCAACACACGCCTGCTCACTTTCTCCGATTTCAGTGAGCTTTGGCGAGCGTACGCAAGTCGACAAAAATTTTGGGAAAGCTCGAAGAGCTTGGTCTGATCAGAATTTTGATTTGGGCTCATTTTCACCTCGGTTTCCACTACAGGCAGTACTGCACAGGCTATTTCATCATTTTGTGCTGAATTTCTGTCAGTGCCGTTTTTTGCATAACATATGCCTTATAGTCTTCTACGGTTTGTGCTATATAGCACAGGATGTTCCCGCTCCGTTTCTCCTATTTTCGGACAGTTTTCACATCAGGTGCAGCATTTACCATGGCTGACAACAGCAACACAGATGTGTTCAAGATGTTTGCTGCTGAGGACAGGTTGGATGGGGACAACTACCTTATGTGGGCTTATATGATGCAACATGTTCTTGTGTCCAATGGTGTCTGGAACATTGTGCAAGGCATTGATGTACGTCCTGGTTCTGAGGATGTAGGCGATGTTGAGGATGTTGCAGGTCTTGCTGCAAGGATTGCAGCTGTTAGAGTTGTTTTGCCTACTACAGAACAAGCTCGTTGAGTTGTTAAGGATGCGCAGGCTCATGCATTGATTGCGTTGTCTGTGAAGCGCACCATTATTCCTCACATCCGTTCAGCAAAATCTACAAAACAGGCTATTTTCGGGCAGTTTTCACATCAGGTGCAGCATTTACCACGGCTGACAACAACAACACAGATGTGTTCAAGATGTTTGCTGCTAAGGACAGGTTGGATGGGGACAACTATCCTATGTGGGCTTATATGATGCAACATGTTCTTGTGTCAAAGGGTGTCTGGAAAATTATGCAGGGCATTGATGTACGTCCTGGTTCTGAGGATGTAGGCGATGTTCAGGATGTTACAGGTCTTGCTGCAAGGATTGCAACTATTAGAGTTGTTTTGCCTACTACAGAACAAGCTCGTTGGGATGTTAAGGATGCGTAGGCTCATGCATTGATTGCGTTTTCTGTGAAGCACACCATTGTTCCTCACATTCGTTCAGCAAAATCTGCAAAACAGGCTTGGGATATTCTAGCAGGTCTTTATGCAAGCCGCAATGAGGCTAAAATTTCTTTGCTGCGTAAAGAGCTGGAGTCGAAGATTATGCATGAAGAAGATGATATGGACACTTTCCTTGCTAGTGTCAAGGATATCAATGAGCAACTTATTTCTGCAGGTGAAGTCATTTCAGACAGTTCACTTGTGCAGACTGTTCTTGATGCCTTACCAGATTCCTACCAGACTTTTGCTAGTACTTGGAGAATGATGACCCAAGGAAATCCTGAAGTTGTCAAGTTTGATGCATTATGCACATTGCTATTGCAAGAGTCGCTTTCTAGAAAAAACAGGACTAGGCAGCGTGCAGTTGAACAAGCTTTTATTACTTCTCAAAGAAAGGGTGGTAACAGTAATGCAGCCACTTCTTATGGTTTTGCTGCGAGTGGCAAAAATTCTGTTCCTAATGCTTTTGCTGGCAGCAATTCGTTTGGAAATTATGGTCATAAGTGCAAAAAGAAGATGCGTTGCCATTATTGTAAAGCCAATGATCACTTGATCAAGTTGTGTCCTAAGTTGAAGGCCAAAGAGGCTAAGAAGAAAGAGAGTGGTTCCACTTGTTGGGGTATAAAGCCCAATGTGGTCGCCCAGGTAAGTGGGCGGGCCGCCAGGTATGTACACATATTCTTTTGTAAAAACCTAATAAGAACTCACTATGCTCTACACATTACAGTAGAGCGAGTTCACCATATCGTCTTGCTCTTCTTCTCGCACTCTCTCTCGCATCGCACTTCCGCTCGTACTCCTTCAACTGGTATCAGAGCTCAAATCGAGGCTCAGGGCAGCACTGCAGGAAGCTAGAGTCACCAGCTCAAATTGGAGTGAAATTCGACAGGCAAAGACACGGCCCCAAATCAAAGGTC
This sequence comes from Adiantum capillus-veneris, assembly GCF_014529385.1. Taxonomy (NCBI): domain Eukaryota; kingdom Viridiplantae; phylum Streptophyta; class Polypodiopsida; order Polypodiales; family Pteridaceae; genus Adiantum; species Adiantum capillus-veneris. Next base: position 125,486,585 of record NC_140954.1, on the reverse strand, counting down.
ATCTCGGCCACCGTTCGGCTTCGACAAAGGTCTGTGCAGGCCATTTTCGACTACGTGGTCTCAGCGGGTGCGGATCCGACTCTGCAAATTTGGGGTTTTCAGCCTACGACTGCAGGTGCTGAGGATATCGACACTCCCAGAGTGTTAATTTGTGGTTGTCTACACATCGAAGGACGGCTCACAGTTCTTGGAGGCGTGTCACATACGACACGGGCGCATCTACACACAGACTGAAGGCGACATCCACTAGTTCATCAGGTAGCTTGTGTTTGCTGCTTGATATTCCAGATTTCATTCTGACATTGTAGGTACTTCCACATGGGATGTATTGTCAGAGATGATGTATGTTTGTTGAGGGTTTGCTGGCTGTGAGTCACGCAGCAAACAACCGCTGCAGCGGTTACGGCATACAGTGGGAAATTTGTGGATGTATGACTTTGTGGGAAGTCTATGTACTGTTAGATTTACTGCAGCCTTTGTTGAGGGTCGAGTGAGGTTTTATTGAGCTGGGGGATTCTCGAATGTTGAGATCCTTTCAGTGATACAGGTCTTGGAGCGATCCCTCGAGCACCCTTAGATAGGTAGCTAGGATGTATTGACTGCGAGTTAGACAGTTGGGATTGCATCTTTGCTTTACTGCCGTTGAGGCATTATTGCAATCTATGCTTACAGGACAGTGACAGGACAGTCAAAGACAGTACAGGTGCAGGACAGGTTTACCCACAGCTTACAGTGTTAGAGAGATAGTGGTTTTTGGAGCTGTTTTTTGGTCTGTTTTTTGAGTACACCAGAGCCATTTTACAAAGGAGACTCTGCCAAAATTTATGCAGAATCTGAATCTTTCTTGGTACATTTGACAGGTTGATATTGGTTCAGAGGTCAGTTTACAGGGGAAACTCTGCCGAATTTTTCCCAGGAAAGTAAACCACTGTGAAGCGTAGCTATGGCTGGATCACAGGACACTGCTCTTTACAATATCAAGAAGCTGGATGGAACCAATTTCCCATTGTGGAAGAAGCAGATTTGGCACGTGTTGGTACAAAAGAAGCAGATAAAACCTATAAACCTCAAGGGGATAAAACCAGAAGATATGGACGAAGATGAATGGAGCGAAATGGATGAATTGGCACTTTCTACCATTATGCTGACTTTGGCAGAAAGCGTTTACTTCAATGTAGCAGACGAGATGTCGGCTTATCAAGCATGGTTAAAGCTCAGTGATCTTTATGAGAAGCAGAGTGCAACTTCACAGGTATACTGGCTTAAGAAGCTTGTTGACTTGAAGATGAAAGAAGGGACACCTATGTCCAATCATCTGAATGAATTCAACACAATCTACAGTCAGTTGTCAGCTCAAGGTGTCAAGTTTGATGAACCTATTAGAGCTATGTTCCTGTTGATCAGATTGCTGGAAAGTTGGGACACTTTTCGCACAGCTTTGAGTAATTCTGCACCTCCAGATGGTTTGAACATAGCAGGTGTAGAAGGAAGTCCGCTTACTGAAGAAACCAATAGAAAGACAATGGGCAAAGGCAAAGGAACAGCCTTAGTTGTCAGGAGAAGGACCAAAGAAAAGTACAAAGGTGGAAAGAGGAATCAGTCTCGTAGCAAGTCCCGCAGTGCTAAAGGCAAGAGTAACATAGAATGCTACCATTGTGGCAAGAAGGGTCACATGAAAAGAGACTGCAGAGAATGGAAAGCAGAAAAAGGCAAAGAGAAAGCTGAAGACCATGGTGAGAAGAACAAGTCCTCAGTGAAGATTCAAGAAATAAATGTGACAAACATTGTTGCAGAGGATGACAGTTTAGTGTCAGGAGACATCTACTTCTTGAAGAATACAATGGACTCAGCTCTTCTTACAGCATCTGATGGAAATGCACTGAGTGACTGGATTATAGACTCAGGGGCATCACTTCATGTGTCTCCAAACAAGGAGTGGTTTACCTCTTATGTGACCACTAAAGATCATGTTCGGCTAGGCAATGGGCAGACATGTGAGATCTTAGGTGTTGGAGATGTTCAATTGAAGTTTCAAAATGGCTCTTCTTTCACGCTGAAGAATGTGAGACATGTTCCCGCAATTACAAAGAGCTTGATCAGCACAGGTTTACTTGATGATGCTGGCTACGTCACCACTTTTGGACAGAACATGTGGAAGATATCCAAGGGTTCTATGACAGTAGCACATGGAGTAAAGTATGGAGGACTTTACATGATTTATGTATCAAATGTCTCTAAAAATGTAATCAATGTAACCGAGCAACCGAACGTTTCTTTGTGGCATAGCCGGTTAGGACATATGTCCAAGAAGGGAATAGAAATCTTGTCTCGTTCTGGTTATTGGTTGGCTTTTCATTTAATGATTTTGAATTCTGTGAACATTGTCTGTATGGTAAGCAAACACAGCAGCCGCATAAGCATAGAAGCAGTAGAAGAGATACACAGTTGGCACTTGTTCATAGTGATTTGTGTGGACCTATGCCTAACCTATCTCTAGGGGGAGCTTCTTACTTTATGACATTTATAGATGATTACTCGAGGAAAGTATGGGTTTACTTTCTCAAGCACAAGGATGAAGCGTTTAGTGTTTTCAAAACGTTTGTGACACTTGTGGAGAATCAGAGTGGCAAGAAGCTTAAATGCTTACGCACTGACAATGGTGGAGAGTATGTTTCAAAGGCCTTTCATGACTTTTGTGAGTCAAAAGGTATAAAACGTGAACTTACTGCTCCTTACAATCCTCCTCAAAATGGTGTTGCTGAGAGGATGAATAGGACCATACAAGAGAAGGTCAGAAGTATGTTGTCTAATGCACAGCTGCCAAATGGGTTTTGGGTTGAAGCTGTATCAATAGCTATTCATCTTGTAAATAGATCTCCTAGCAAGGTTTTGCAGAAGGATCTAGTGCCAGAGATGGTATGGTCAGGCAAAATGCCCTCATACAAGCATCTCAGAGTCTTTGGCTGTGAGGCATATACTCACGTTCCAAAGGAATTTAGGAACAAACTTGAGCCAAAGAGTAGAAAGTGCATCTTTCTAGGCTATGGTAATTCTGGTGAGATGGGGTACAGACTTTGGGATCCCGAATCTAGAAAGGTTGTCCGCAGCAATGATGTTCACTTTAATGAATCCAAATATCATTCTAAACCAGAGAGGGTTGAGGAGATTAGAAGAGTTGTCTTCCAAGAAGATGGACCTACACGTGCAAGACAAAATGTCAGGGCTCAAGAGGAGCAAGGACAGGATAGAGTGGAACAACAGGTTGTGGCTGAGCCTGAGCCACCTATTGTGCATAGATATGGACGTGTCACGCGACCTCCTAATAGGTTTGTTCCATCTATGAACTATGTCATGTTGACTGATTGCAATGAGCCTTCATGTTACAAGGAAGCAGTGCAAATGAAGGACTCCGGGAATTGGCAATTGGCCATGCAATCAGAGATGACAGCTCTGCATAAAAACAAGACATGGAAGCTAGTTAAATTACCACAGGGCAAAAAGGCTCTACCTTGTAAATGGGTTTACAGATATAAGATCACCGCTCATGATAGTTAGCCAAAGTACAAAGCAAGGCTTGTTGCCAAGGGCTTTAAGCAAGAACAAGGCATTGACTTTGATGAAGTCTTCTCTCTGGTGGTCAAGATGACTACATTGAGATGCTTTCTTGCATTGGTTGCCATATTAGATTTGGTGTTGCACCAAATGGATGTCAAGACAGCGTTCTTGCATGGTGATTTAGATGTGGAAATTTACATGCAGCAGCCAGAAGGGTTTGTTGAGAAAGGAAAGGAAGATTGGGTATGCCAGTTGTTAAAGAGTCTTTATGGCTTAAAACAATCACCGAGGGCATGGTACCATAAATTCCACAAGTTTATGCTTTCTCAAGGCTACAAACGTAGTGAGTTCGATCACTGTCTATATACAAAGAAGGCTAAGGATGGTAGTTGGATGATCCTTATTTTGTATGTGGATGACATGTTGATTGCTGGCAAGCACTTGGAAGAAATCTCAACTTTGAAGTCAAAGATGGCAAAATCGTTTGACATGAAAGACATGGGTGAGGCAAGTCATATACTTGGTATGCACATTGAGAGAGACAGATCAAAGAAGTTCATTTGGTTATCTCAAACAGAGTATATTGACAAGGTTTTGCAACGTTTCAATATGGAGAAGGGAAAGGCATTGAGTGTTCCATTGCCACCATATGTGAAACTTAGCAAACAAGATTGTCCTGTGTCTGAGGAAGAACAGGCTGAAATGGATAAGATTCCATATGCGTCTGCAGTGGGTAGTTTGATGTATGCAATGATTTCTACTCGCCCAGACATTGCATTTGCAGTGGGAGTAGTAAGTCGATACATGTCAAACCCAGGCAAGAAACATTGGGAGGCAGTGAAAGGAATATTGAGATACCTGAAAGCTACAAAGAGTATGCGTATATGCTATGGGAGTCATGAGCTAAGTGTAAAGGGTTTTACAGACTCAGATTATGCAGGTGACTTAGACAACCAAAGGTCTACGTCAGGGTATGTCTTTACATTGGCTAGTGGAGCAATATCATGGCATTCTAGATTACAAGATTGTGTTACTCAGTCTACTACAGAGGCTGAATATGTTGCAGCATCAGAGGCATGCAAAGAATCAATTTGGCTTAATCGACTAGTAACAGATCTGGGAATCAAAGAAGAGATGCCTGTGTTATATTGTGATAGTCAAAGTGTTATACAATTGGCTCGCAATCCAGTTTATCACTCAAAGACAAAGCATGTGGATGTGAAGTATCATTTCATCAGGGAAATGCTCGAGGATAAGCAACTTCAGCTTGTCAAAGTTCACACCACAGAAAATCCTGCTGATCTACTTACAAAAGGACTTCCCTTAGAGAGCTTTGCGCATTTTTGCAAGCAGTTAGGTGTAGGGTAGTACATCACTTCTCTACATCTCTTGTATATTAGCTTGTATAGTAGCTTCTCTCACACTTAAAGTACCACATTGGACTTTAAGTGGGAGGTTGTTGGGGTATAAAGCCCAATGTGGTCGCCTAGGTAAGTGGGCGGGCCGCCAGGTATGTACACATATTCTTTTGTAAAAACCTAATAAGAACTCACTATGCTCTACACATTACAGTAGAGCGAGTTCACCATATCGTCGTGCTCTTCTTCTCGCACTCTCTCTCGCGTCGCACTTCCGCTCGTACTCCTTCACCACTGCAAATGCTGGTTCCACTACAAATGCAGCCATTGTTCAGTCTTCTGTGAAAGGAGACTGTGTTGCTGATGTTGATGCAGAATGGGCATTTAGTGCAAAGTGCACTAACAATCCTGCTCTCCATGATGCATGCTTATCAGTTGCTACAGATTCACATGTGTGGTATTTTGACAGTGGTGCTACAAGGCACATTACCTCACATCGTGAATTGTTTACCCCTCTCGAGTCTGTCCCTCATGGGAATTCAGTCACTTGTGCCAACAATGCCTCTTATCTAGTTCAGGGAGTTGGAAAGATTGTGCTCACTGCAGCTAATGGCAGTTCCTTCACACTTGTTGATGCACTTTATGTACCTGGGATCAAGAAGAATCTCTTGTCTGTATCCGCACTTGCTAGACTTGGACTTGTAGTCAAATTTGTGGATGACAGATGTACAGTTCATGATCTCAGTTTTGGTGATGAAATTGTTGCATCTGGCCTTTTGTGCCCTGGGCTGTATAAGCTCACTTTGTATGACAAGTGTGGAAAAAATTTTGCAAATGTTGTTGTAGATTCAAGGGCTATTTCAGATGCAAAACTTTGGCATGCACGTTTTGGTCATCTAAATTTTGTCAGTTTGCGGCGTTTGCAGAAATCTGATATGGTTGCTTCTTTGCCGCCTCTTGAAGCACCTATCAAACATGTTTATGAAGGCTGTATTTTGGGTAAGATGCAGCGTTCTAAATTTCCAAAGGATGGTTCAGTTCGGGCTACATGCAGGTTGCAGCTTGTGCATAGTGATGTTTGTGGGCCCATGCAAACTCCGTCCTTGGGCAATTACTTGTACTTCGTGACTTTCATTGATGATTACTCCACGCATGCATGGGTATTTCTGCTTAAAGCGAAGTTCGAAGTTTTTATGTGCTTCAAAAAATTTCAAGCTATGACTGAAAATGTCTCGAAATGTACTATGGGCACCCTCCGTTCCGATCGAGTGAGGGAGTATATGTCTCATGAATTTAAAGCATTTTTGGCTAGTCGTGGGATAAAACACCAATGTACAGTGCCTTATACACCTCAGCAAAATGGTGTTGCTGAGAGGAAAAATAGGTCACTGACAAAAATCGCATGATGTATGGTCAAAAGTCAAGCTTTGCCGCATTCTTTTTGGCTTGAGGCCATCATGTGTGCCACATATGTACTTAACAGGTGTCCTACGAAATCTTTGCAGTCTATTACTCCATATGAAGCATGGCATGATAGAAAGCCTTCTATTGAGCACATGCATGTTTTTGGCTGTTTGGCATATGCTTTGGTGCCACAAGTCCAGCGTAGAAAATTGGATGATAAGGCTATCAAATGTATTTTTGTTGGTTATAGTGCTGAAAGCAAAGGTTACAGCTTGACTCATCCCCAAACAAAACGTATTCTGGTTTCTCGGGATGAAGTGTTTGTGGAAGATTCTGTTCAGCCTTTGCTGTCATGTACTAGAGACAGTAATGTAAGCTCACAGGACATTTATGACACTTTGTTGCCTCTTTTTAGTGGTGGAAATACGAATGTAAGTTCCAATGAGGCAAATGTACAGCCTATGGGGGTTTCTGAAAATGTTTTAGATCAGCCTATTACTGATGCAGATGTACATGATGTACTTGATGAGGAAAGGGCTGAAAATGAGCAGGCTAGAGGTATGCCAAAATGGTTGGTGCACACTTTGCGTGACAGTAAATTGGATGCACCTTTGTCTAGTCGTACTCGTTCAGGCTCTCGCCATGCATCTTATGCATTAGATTGTTATGCTTTGGCTGTGTCTACTTTACATGATGTTGAGGAGCCTCTCTCTTTTGATGAAGCACAGAATTCAGAAAATTGGATGGCTGCCATCATGCAATCAGAATATGATGCACTTATAGAAAATGACACATGGACTTTATGTGATTTGCCTCCTGGCAAAAAGGCCATTGGTACAAAGTGGGTTTACAAATTGAAACGCAAGCCGGATGGTGAGATCAATCGCCATAAGGCTGGACTTGTTGCAAAGGGTTATGCACAGCAAAAAGGCATAGACTATGAAGAGACTTTTGCTCCCACTTGTCGTATGACTACTGTGCGTTTTCTATGTGCATTGGCAGCTCATTTTGGTTGGGATGCACATCAATCAGACATTGTTACTGCTTTCTTGAATGGTGACATATTTGAGGAAGTTTATGTAACGCAGCCTCACGGTTTTGTCATAAAAGGACAAGAGGACAAAGTGTGCAAATGTAACAAGGCTTTGTATGGTTTGAAGCATGGGTTGAAGCAATCTCCTCATGCTTGGTATGAGAACGCTGACACTCATTTGGTTAAACGAGGCTTTCGTAACAGTCCAACAGAAAGCACATTGTATGTAAAGCGTGAGGGTGATGTACTTCTCATTGTGGTTCTTTATGTTGATGATTTGCTAATCACTGGACCAAATGAGAGACATATTGCTGAATTTAAGGCTGATTTGAATGCTACTTTCAAGATGAAAGATTTGGGGTTGTTGCATCATTACTTGGGTATACAGTTTAAGCAGTGTGATGGTGGTATTGCCTTGTGTCAGAAAAGTTACATAGAGACATTGCTATGTAAGTTTGGACTTGAGGATTGCAAACCTATTTCCACTCTCACGGAAACAGGTTTGAAGTTGAGTCTACATGATGTTGGCGATCCTGCTGATGTCACTCTTTACCAAACTGTTGTTGGCTGCCTCGTTTATGTATGCAACACGAGGCCGGATATTCAGTTTGCGGTCTCACGGGTCAGCAGGTTTATGCATAGCCCAGGGTCTAAGCATTGGCAGGCTGTCAAGAGGATTTTCCACTACCTTACTGGCACTTTACATCTTGGCTTGTTTTATCCCAAGGGGGGATCATTGCCACCAGACTTACATGCTTTTTCAGACTCAGATTGGGCTGGTTGTTTTGACACGCGAGTGTCCACAAGTGGTTTTTGTTTCATGCTTGGCAGTTCATGTATTTCATGGTTGAGCAAGAAGCAACCTACTGTGGCCACTTCGAGTTGTGAGGCTGAGTACAGGATAGTCTTCACAGCTACGGTTGAGTGTGTATGGCTCAGACGCCTTATGGCTGATTTGGGTGTTGGACAGGACACTGCCAACACTATCTACACTGACAGTCAGAGCGCATTGGCAGTTGCGAGGAACCCAGTTTTTCATGCTCGCACAAAGCGCATTGAGGTGCATTACCACTATGTCAGGGAGAGGCTCTCAGCAGGAGAGATCAGCTTGGCTTATGTGTCAACACAGGACAACCTTGCAGATCTTTTCACAAAGGCATTGTCTCATGAGAAGCTTGAAGCTTTCCACAAAGCTTTGGGCTTACTCCCCTTTGTGGACTGATCCTGTCCTCAGGGCATGGCACTTCCCTTTACTCGTGTGCCAGCTCTCGTTCACCACATCACTCCAGGGGGGATTTGTTACCATATACATGTGGTATTGATGTGTGTGAACACACTAGGACCGCCGGGGCATTTTTTCCCTCTTTAGGAGGTTTTTTCCCCCGTGCATTGTATATACGCCCATCACTCTAGGGCTATCTATCTTTCTATTGCACACTAAGTAACACACTCTCTATTGTGTGCCTTGAGCTCCCTTCGTCTTCTCCAAGCTGTGTGGTTTTCTATGCAACCCTAATTCCAACACCCACGTGATAGGTGTGACTTGTGTATAGGTCGGTTAGAGTTTCTGTTTGTAGTTCGTACTCCCAGTTCTCATTTAGGAACTCTCCATATAGGCTTGAGGTGCTAGGGGTGTCCTTTGAACTAGATGCAATGTGGCTCTCTATGGGTTGACCCTTAGTGGTTGCTAAGTCAAGAGCACTGGATTGTTCTCCTAGCAAGGATATTGACATAGGATCTTTTGATTTTAACTCCCTTTGTTGCTACGCCTTACGTAAGCGCTCAATTTCCTTTTCCCTATCCGCGATGATATACCGCTCAACTTATTGTACTTTGGCAAGGCTTCTACCATCAGGTAATATAACCTCGGGGGAAATAGCTCTGAAGATTCAGGCGGTGTGGTGAATGGAGTATTCATGTGCACACTCTCTAAGAGCATGGGATCTATGTTGGTCATGAATGGAGAATTTACTTCCCCACCCCTCTCATTTACTTCATTAGCTCCATGTTCGGAGTGAGTGGCTCTACTAAAGGTTTCCTTCAAGCGGCTAAGCATGCTCAGCCCAGACCGTCGACCCATGGCATGCATGTCTTGGATTGAGCTATTGAGATTAGGCATTGGGAAACCCTCCATGACATCATAGTCAGAGGAAGAGTCACTAGCCGCTATGTTTGGGTCTTGGTTTGTACTACCTTGGGTCCCCGTCGAGGACTCGGAACCTAAGGTAGGTGGATATTGAGAACTCACATAAGTCAAAATTCTCTCTAGTTGCTTGGACTCTAGCATAGGACCAGAGCGCAGATGCATGTTCCTTTGGCGCCCTACAAGCGTCGGTGAATAACCTCGAGGTTAATCGCTTACTTTTTTAGCCATCCTTTTTCATTCGTATTTTGATTTTTTTAATGATCATTTTTGGATTAGAGTGTGTGATAGCTCAAAACAAGCGCATCGCTTAGGAGGTCATGGTGTGCTTTACAACACAGCGTTCGGTTACTCGAAGCTTAGTTGGTCCTCAAAAAGGTCGATTTTTACCTACGCGTGAGGCTAAAATACGTAATTTTAAAGGGGGACTGAGGCCTGAGCCTGAGTGTGGGCTTGGGCTTGGATCTAGGCTTGGATCTGGGGGATATTCTCAATCGTGATCCTACCTTTAAATTTTTTAAAAATATATATTTTATTTTTTTCGGATAAGGTCGCCTCGGCCGCGTTGTGCGCGCTAGCACACACACCTCTAACCTACCTACTTACAACTAATAGAGCTACTGTTACACACTAACACACTACTACAGCAACTCATTAGCTAATAGAACTACTCATTGTACTTTACACAGAACTAATATTATGGATCTACTACATTAATCCTAACACCTTCTCACAAAGAAAACACCTTATGAACAGAAAAACACAGTACCTTTCAATACCTTATTAACAAAACAATACACAGCATCAAAACAAACTCCTTCTCAACACACACACACCTTCCTTCTCTACCTTTCCTACATTTCAAAATGCACCACAAGGTAGCATAGAGTGCTACTAGCTTAATGCACGGCATTTCCTTGGCAGTGGCACCAAAAGTGTGCACGTATGTCTCACGTGTCAATGCAAGAGACTTGCCGATACACTATGTGCGAGCCACAAATGTCTCCAAGCACACAACTAGACTTATCTAGCAAGCTCAAGAGAGCAAGGGTGTGTCACTCACTGCCCTACGCTCGCCTTCGTGGAGGATTCCTTGCCGCGAAGAAGAAGGAGCCGCCGCTGTGCCGTGCTCAACCGCTTCACCACCTCCATGGCGTCATCGCAATGCTCTCTCTCTCTCTCTCTCTCTCTCTCTCTCTCTCTCTCTCTCTCTCTCTCTCTCTCTCTCTCTCTCTCTCTCTCTCTCTCTCTCACACACACACACACACACACACACACACACACGCATACACACACACACACACACAAGGAGATGAAGAAGAAGGGGATGGAGATGGAGCAAGAGCACTCTTCAATTGCACAAATGAGAGAATGAATGAATTTTAGGTTTAGGTGACTTTTATATGAGCTCGCCCCATTCACACTTGGGTGCCCATGCTTAGCCAACTGAGCCTTGAATGTTCTAGTTAGAGTGTACCTCTCATAGGCGATCACTTTTACCCTTTTCCTATTGGATCGACAAGCCCGGCCCCTGGCTCTACCAAATAAATAATACGGCGTTTGTCGTAGGTGATAGGGTGTTCGTGAGCTGTGAGGGTTAACAATTATCATCTTGAGTGAAGTTTTTTCTTAATCCATGAGAGTAGTTGTAAATCTATGTTAGGTCTATGGTCCCAATGTCTCTTATACTTTGTACTGACCTCTATGCTCAAGACCTCAGCAATCTTGTCATGTGGGTACATTGCTCTTGGAGCATCTTGTAGTCCTCTTTGCTTCTGCAATGAGATACTTCTCTTTCTCTTTGTAAAACTCTTGCATTCTTTCCCATCTGCATATCTTATTGAGCTTGATCAAAGTTTGCTTCATCTTGGTGCTTGCTCTTGGTCGGCAAGCGCTTTGCCTCTTTGTTAAGTTGTTGTATCTGCTTGATAATTGGTATCGTTGACCTACACGCATGTGGAGTGGACCACAAGCATCAAAGAGCTGCTAAAGTCTAATGTTGTCTAATGCTAAAGTCTAATGTTTCCATCGGTGAGAGGTGAGAGTAGGGAGGAGGAGACATGAGTGTGAGAGAGAGAGAGAGAGAGAGAGAGAGAGAGAGAGAGAGAGAGAGAGAGAGAGAGAACTCACAAACTTATAAAAGACTTTAAAAACTCACTTTGATATTTATAGGGCCAACTTTTTAAAAGTTAAAAATTATCATTAATATACTCCAAAAAGTGAAAATTACAATTGTTGCTACGTGAGAAGCCTTGCACGCCCTACTCTTTACCAATTTCTCCTTGATACCGATGATCTCTCGTCTGCATTTGACCCATGGTATCCTTGCATTTGTTGGACACTCACTACTTTCACAATTTGGCACCTAAGAGACCAGTTGCCCCATGCCCTTTGCTTCTTTCTACCAGTTAGTGCGTAGAACCAATTGAACATTTCATGAAACGTGTTCCTGTGAATCTTTCCACCACCATGCTGAGTGCTCTTAAAGTAGGCATCCTTTGCATGATAGTGTGACCTTTCAATCCCTTGATTGCTCCAAAGCGCAAGGGATCCATACTCATCAAGAAAGTAGGGATCGTGTGCGAACAAGATATGCATGTAATGTGTGATATGGGTTTTGCCCCATGCATCGACCATTAGCTCTGTGAATTTATTAATAGACACCTTGAATAATTGTATCTCATCTTCGCCAAGGTGTGGCCACTCAAGGAGCCTCATCATCTGATTGCATGCTCTCCACACACACTTTCTTTTTATTCCTAGTGTTGCGTCATTGCCAAGGTAGGTTGTTATGCACACACCTGCTTCCATATCTAAAAAAGAGTATGTATTTGAGCCTCACCATAGTTTGAAAGCAAGTGTCTTGCCTTTTCCCCACACATGCATATCTTATTAGGGTTATCTTGTGTAGTTGCCAATTTTTTGTGGTCCTTTGAGAGGGTCACTGCACCAGAGTGAAGCCCCACCGATGACAAAGTCATTTCAAGCGTGCGAGTGCACTCCTCTTACCGTGAATTTGGCTCCATGTTCCATGCATAATTTATGTGGAGCATTAGCAACTTGTCCAAAATTCTAAGTCTCAAATGCAAGGAGCACACATGCACTCGATTAAGGGGAATTGAAAGAATGGAATTCAATCTAGATCCTCCTCTACACGAGATGGTGGCTTGCTTTGATCTCAAGTTATGATGCCATTGAACCACACGTGCCCCCCACTTGCCTTTTGATTATCGTTCGGGCTCTTAACCCTTGCTTGCTTGCGGACTTTCGATCTTTTGACTCTTGTACCCTTCCCTACTGCATCCTTAGGCATCTTTGCATGGCAACATTAAATTTATGGAAATAAAGTATTTGCACCACCCTTAGTGCCCAACATGCACCAAGGTGCCACTCTATTTCAAAGTTGCCAATGTCAAGGACATTGAGGAGTTTCCCATTGCATTGTTGATCTATTGCCTCTTGAATACATGAATGGTTGAAATACCACCTCAACCTATCATTTTTCTTGTGTGAGAGTGCCCATGCTGCTTGCTACCATATGTTCTTCTCTAATTGCACCCCATAAAAATTTTGCCTTTGTTGCCTCCTACCAAGCGACTCGGTTGCCTCTTCCCATTTTAACCCCTTTCCCACTAGTGCCCTGCTCATTAGTGTGAGGCTTGTGTGCTCCACCCTCTGGCCTTTGACAACCTAGAATTCATCTAATTTTAGCAAAAATATAGCTTTTCCACCTGTCTGATATCGTAATATTGGATCATAGCTCGTTGCAGGGCTTCTCTTCAATGTATACATTGTTGAACCTGTTGTAAAAAAAAATCTTTAAGGACATTGGCATGTTGCCATCCACCCACTTGTACCCACCTAGCATGGTTGAAACGCCATTGTTTGAAGTTTTTCTTGCCATTGCTATACTGTATGGGGTTGGTAACATTGATCGAGCCATTCCCTTGCTTTGTAGATTCCATGTTGTGCATGTATACAATGCTCCCAACTGAGTTGCACACTATAGACATGTCCCAAGGCAGAATAATATTCTAAAACTCCTTCAATAGTAGTTTCTAAAGAGATTGTTGCAATGTAACATGTGCGGGATCAAAGATCATATTCAAAATGTCTTTCTCATCAACCACGTATGGAAGTATGGATGCCTTGACCGACTCCTGGGAACTGTTGCAACCTATAATTCTTCCACACAATCTCTACAAAAAGCAAATAGAAAAGGAGTCATTTACTAAATTCTACTAGCAAATTACCCTCTTACAACTTGCAACTACCTTGTTTGGCGCATATGTCTCTTATGAGCGTCTCCAAGTTTAACAAGGAGCCCCATATCCCTGCGCTTTTTTTGTCGCTTTTTGAATCCCATAGGAAGGTGAGTAAAGTGGTGGAAGTGTTGTTTAAGATTTTGAGTGGAATGCCAACGATGCATGTAATTTTCTACAATCCGATCGATGCTTTTTTTTATCATTATCAAGCTTCACATTTTTCTCTACAAGTTGCTTCTTTAATTTTTCTATTTTCACCATGAATTTCTCCTTTGCTGTCAAGAATGATGCCTGAAGTTGCTCCTTTTCAGCTAAGCTTGCAACTTGTAGCATGTCTAGTTTTGTTTGAATCTGATTACGTGTCAAGCGCTCTTGCAAGTAAAAAGTGTAAAGCCTCTAGAAATAGCCTAACAATCCATGGTAGCCGCCACCCAAAAAGAGTAAGGGTTGGGTGATATTGTGTTAGCAGTGGCTAACACATGCTACATCGGTTATGAATCAAGCAAGAGATATGCTATGGTTGTGCATAATATTTCCAACTCACTTTGTATAAGTCTTCACGTCATTGGGAGTTCCAAAGTTGTATATGCTAGTTAGAGGGCTCAAGCCTAAACCTATAGTAGAAGGGATTCTGGTGAAAGCCTTTAAAAGGAAACCTTTATGCAAAGAGGCTTCATTCTTGAGTATCCACTCTTGAGGATCCACTTTTGAGAGCTCTCTCTCTCTTGAGTGATTACTCTATGGATGGCCTGGCCTTGAGCTTAATGTCCATGCTTAAGAGGCTAGTACTAATCCATTGTAATTAGAGAAGCTTGATTAATCTTATCCCTATTTTACTCATTAGTCTTATCTTCTCTACATTTCATTATGTATGAAGTAGTATTACACTCTCATTATTCTAGATTTGAGAGAGGTTGTACTTCTTGAAAGTTTTGGCAAACAATTCAACAAGCCCTCAAACCACCAAGCATGAAATGGCACAACAAACTTCAAGGACAATATACCTTCAACCACCTGATGAGCCAACTTATCAAGTCAATTTGGAGAGAAGAGTCGTAGTTGTAGCATACAATTGCACCCAAAACTATAAATCTTATTTATGCACAAGAGTAGGCTACAAGTGTGGTGAAGAGTATGGCATACACTCCACTCCTCTAGATGGCATAACTAACTTCAAGCTTCTCCATACACCTATGTGTAATGATGGAATAGAGCACTCACGATGCACACACTCTACACAACTAGGCTTGAAGAGTGGTGTGTTATGTGTTGAGAATGGTGTGGTGTAGTGTGATCATGTGATGATTTACAAGGGAGAGAAAGGCTGTATTTATAGGTTTTAGAAGCTCCGATTAGGATTAAGCCTAATCAAGTTTATTTGAAGGAATAAAAGATTATGCATATTTTTAATTTTTTTTAATGAGGGTGGGTCTCTCTTGTCCTTTGAGTCACATGGATGTGGGCTCAAGGGAAGATAATTATTGAGGATGAAAGGAGAGAGGATTGAGTGAATAATTTGGGAGTGCCTACTCTAGTAGAGGGTGCATTTTACAATAAGGTTAGTGGTTAGTAGTTAGTAATTATCACTAAAAAATATTTACAAAATCATTCACCAAATGGTGAGACATATGATGAGAAAAGTTAGAGAAGGGATGAGCTTGTAAAGAGAGGTTGAAGCTTTGGAGAAGTTGACATTCACCTCTTTACAGCACCGGAAGAAGAAGCAGTCAGCATGGAGAAGCAGCGCGTGTCGATGAAGCTATGTTATTTCAAACCTTGGAAAATTCATGATAAAAGCCTTCATTTGCAGAGGTTATCTTTGGATTTTTGCTGATTTTTTGAAGTTCTTTACAAAGCTGAAGAGAGTATGGTAATATGGACATATATATAGAGAGAAAGGGGGACACATAAGGTGTAGAAATGGAGGATGAAAGCTATGGAGGTGTGAGAGATGTGGCAATGGTGAAGAGGGTGAATTAGGACATGGGAGTTGCAGGTTTGGGAGTGGGAAGGAGAGGGAGGAGTGTGTGTGAAAGAGGAAAATGATAAAGTGGAAGAGGGAGTGTGGCTGCATAGCATGGGCAAACTGAGGTCCACCAATAAAATCATAGCTCACAGCTCGTAGCTCAAAAAAATATGAAAAAATTTGAGGTGAAAGTTCAGCTCACGAGCTACAACTTTTTTTTGTATCACCTTTCCAAATTCGGGGAGCATGTGATCTTTAAAAATTCAGCAAAACTGACTGATTTTTCCACTGCACAAGGTCCTTGTGAGGTCCTTCTTTGGATGATTCTTTTGAATACCTCCAAGAGTGAGCTCCCCATGGTGCATTCATGCATGCCACATACCCTTGACCTTATTTGGTAGGTCTATAATTGAAAATATTGTTGAGATCATGATATAAGTGAATAGTACAACTAAGAAAATCAAATATTTAGGGGTCTAAAAAAATATGTACATGTCAAATATAAATAATATAGGTGGAAAAAATATAAAGGGGTCAAAATAAATCTCTCTCATTATAAGTCTACCATAAAAAGATGAATATTTTTTGTGGTCTAATTTATGAGAGTAATAGAGAATAGATGTAGGAAGGAAAAATGACAATAGTGAAAAAATATACACATAAATAAACTAGTTTTTTTGGATTTTTGTTGGGATGGAGTTACACAAAAAATAAGAGAAGCTTGCATGAAATTATTTTTATATGGAATAAAGAGTATGCAAAATGGTAAGAAAAAATATGGTAATGGTGAGTCAATGTACATAGCATAAATAACACACCATAGGTAGAAATATTTAAATAAATACCAAAATAATTATGAAAAATCTTTTTATTTAGGCCCTATATACAATGAAATATTTACACACAAATGGGCCATAATATACTTATTTTTTTATTTTTTTGGCGCAACTAGCCCAGTGACTAGCTAATTGAGGGTTTTTAAGAAAATATGGAGAAAGTCCCTAACTCACACACACCTATGTACAGTGAAATGGTAGGGATAACCAAAATGTTTGAGTGATTTAATAGGGTGAGGTAGCTTACTATGGCAATTATGGAAAGCCGAAAAACGGCTATCAACGTGTAGGTTTCTATGTGGCTTGGGGTGTTGTATATCTACTGGGCTATAGAGAGGCATCTAGTTTGTATATTGTGTGTGTTCCCATTTCCCCCATCCCATTAGTGGTGCCCCTACTGAGGATCTATTGATTTCTCCTCGATGAAGTGTGAAAGTCTAAAGATGATGCATGATATTAACTTGGTGCTTGCTGGAGAAGAAGAGGCTGCAGATTGGTTTTTCGATCTGGAGCTATACCTGTTGGCAGTTGAGAATTTGTGGACATGAAGCCAAATTGAATGCCCTACCATTGGTTCTACAAGGATGAGCCAAAACCTGGTTTGAAGGATTGAAGGTTGCAGATCCTCAGTCGATGAGCGAGATTCGTAAATAGTTTGTTGAAGCTTTTCAAACACGAGTTTCTCCAGCGGACTTGGGTGAGCAATTGAGCAAGCTCAAACAGGATGTAAGTGAATATTTTGCTTTGTTTTTGGGTAAATTTGAGTCTATTTGGGGGAGATTAGATGTTGTTCCATGTGTGCAAAATGGAGACCATTTCAAGCGAAAGCAGTTTCTAGCATGCTTGCATCCGCGAATCAAAGAGAAGGTCGAGTGCGGTGGTGCAGAGGACTATGAGAAAATATTTTGCTTGGCAAAGGTAAAGAGCAGGAAAGCAAAGAAGAAGCTGGAGATGGGTTTGTTGAAGCCGACAAACAATGGATATAGCTCGACAATGGAGTTGCGTCATGCCATGAAGCCAAAGGGGAGTTCAAGTGTCAAAGAGGTAGGTGCTTTGCCATTGGTAAGCCATTCTCGTCATTTGTTTCAGTTTGTACCTCCAATTTGGTGTGCTGCTATACAAGAGTCTGTTAGCCCGGCTAGCAAGGATGCAGTCCTAGCCGAAGAGGAGATGCATGAAGAATCAAGTGAAGTTATGGATCAGAGCTCACAATACAAGTTTGAAGGTGTTGGCAAAGTGATGGTCGAAGCTGTGCAGAAAGAAACTAGCCAAGGGGTTGGGCAACCTTGCCCTACCGATTGTGTTGAAGAGTGGCATTGCATTCCAGAAGGTGTGGACGATGTTGACATACCAAAAAACGACGTAATAGATCATGGCTTTCTCTTTTGCTTAGCAGATGATATGGTCGTAGAAGAAGTCCTTGAAGAGCAGGCAAAGGTAATCGAGCAATCCAATTTGCTCTCGCATGAAGTGGTTGAAGATGAAGTGTCAAAGGCTATGGCAGACAAAGATTGGCATGGTGAGTCAGGTATGGAGTGTATGCCATTTAAGGAACCTACAATAGAGCGTATGCTTGGAAAACATGTAGGCTTGGATATGCAGCAGGTGGAGGCAAATTGCATTGTGTTGCTACTTTATGCTATGCTATGGGTACATATTGTGTTGAAGGCTGCTCTACATGTATCATGGTATCGGTTGCCGGGCTCTTTTGAAGAGGATTATGATATGGAGAGCTCTCTAGTCGCGACGACTGGGACACAGATGATGTGCAAGGTGTGCAGGCTTGTGTTGGACATGGAGATGGCTCATGCTTGCAGTTTCTTGAAGGATTATGTTGTCAAGATCTACAGGAAGGATTGGTTTACAGGTTTACCCATGCAAAGCATGGATAGTGCCTATCTGTCTTACAGACGAATGGTGATGATCAATGCCATGTATTTGATCCCGGCGGAGTTTGTATCACACTTGGGAAAGCTCGAGGCTTTCCATTTGATCCGGGGGGTTTATGTAGTTGATACGATCTCCCTCTCTATCTATCTATACAATTCTACTACATATAGCTTCTTATTATGCTATCATGTTCTCGCTTCTTATGCAATTTTTTCATACCTAAATAAGACTATGGTTGACATGAATGCTCAATGAGGGGTTGGGCAATGATGGTACAGCTGAGTTATGTCAGTCCAGAATAATGGATATTGCCTCGCTATGGAATCATGCAGATACAGGTCGAAGCGATGGAGTCGGTGCCAGATGCCGATAGCGGCAAGCTTGATCATGATGTGTATGCTAAATGTGGCTCGAAGTTGGTTGAAGGCCGTTCCGGTCCAAAGCTTGGCCAGGTTGGGAGGCTTCAAAGTATTGAAGCTTGATGGAAGTCGTCGCGAAGTGTTGCCGTGATATGTACGCCAAAGCTACCTTGTGCTTGAAGACCATTGTCAAGCAAGACCATAATTATGGTGGCTTAGTTTTTTGGATGTTCGGTTTGCGGCCATGCTGCCTTCTCAATGGAAGCACTATTCAAATTCACATGTCATTTTCTCAACAAGTAAAGGGGAGTTACGTGAACTTTTTTGGTCATCGACATTGAGGCCTTGCCATGGGTGTTGGTGGAATATGGTCGGCAGTGGGGACCCTGTGAAAGGGGGCCAAACCCAAGGTTTTTTAAAGCTATTAATAAAAAGGAAAAAAACAAACTACAGGAGCAAGGAGACGGCGCTGCAAGTATGGGAAAGGAGCGCCAAGTGTTTGAGTGCATGGAGGAAGGCCAGGTGGTAGTTCCAAGAGGGGAGTACGACATCTGTGGGGGCTGCATGGGGAGAACTGGGAGAGCCAAGCCAGGTCGTGACCAAGGGCAAAGCAGGGCCGCCACTGACGGGAAGAAAAAAAAACGAGGGCGAGCATCTGTAGGAGGGGATCCCGTTATCCAGGAGGGGGACCAGCTCATGGAGCAGGCGCAGCCAAGGAGGGATCCATTTGTGGCATGAAGGGACGTGAGCACTGAGGACCTATTCCCCGAAGATCTACAAGAGCAAGTAGACCTCCGGAAAGGTTGGGCAGGGCAGCATCCAGTCGGGGGAGCAGGTATAGGAGAGGAAAAGCCGCCAGGGGCTGGTCTTGGAAGGTGAGGAGGTGTTGCAGCCAGGGGTGGCCATACTAAGCTACAGAGAGAGTCGAGGACGGCCTAGTGTACATGGTTGAGGGCCCGCCAGTGATGCGAGATGAACAGCGGCTTTAGACAAGCTAAATAGCCACGTTACGGTTGGCCACAAGAAGGGTGGGGAAGTTCAAGGTAGTCGGATCATCTAGGTGAGGGCACTACTCTCTGAGCAGAGTGGCCACATGGAGTTGTTGGCTTTGGAGTAAAGTGGTTTGTTACAAAGAAGGGGATTTGTGTCCCTCGCATGCTAGGAGCAGGGCCGCCAGAGTCGAGGAGGGGTTGCATCAGGCAGAAGACAGGCCAGGAGGAGCCGTAGCTGTGTGTAAGGATCACTAAGGGAAGCATGATCATGTGAAGCTACAGGGCATGCAGGAGGTCAATGATTGAGGAACCGCCACAATTATTGAAGCCGACGGCTTGCCTTGGAGCAAGCGTAGAAGGTCATCAAGGCATACAGTTACCAACAGCCAATGAAGGGTATCCAACTGCACCAATGCATGCAATTGACAGTGAACAAGATTGTATTAGAGTTTCTTTGTTTACTATGCATAATCAAGTTTATGGTTTGGTTGAGTTATTTGGTATTTTGGCTGACATCTTCTCGTCTACTCGTCGTCTCGTGCATAGAGCCCGTGGAAGCAGTGGCTCTGGGTCTTTTGTGTGTGTGCAGAGAGAGAGGGAAGATTGATTGTGGTTGCAGATTGAGTGTGGTTTTGTGTGCGATTGAGGCGTGCAAGGCCTCCCGGTGTGCGTGTGTTTACAGATATGGGTGCATTGGTGTGTGCGTCAATAAATGCAATTGGGTGTAGCCGAAGTTTCTCGTAAGTAAGGCTGTTCAATGCAAGTTGCAGAAAGTGTGTGTGCATGTAGGTTTCTGTGTGGCTTGGGGTGTTGTATATCTATTGGGCTATTAGAGAGGCATCTAGTTTGTATATTGTGTGTGTTCCCATTTCCCACATCCCAGCGTTGATCTTGAGGGAAAGTGTTGAGATGTCAAGCTCAACATGTAGGACTCTTGGATGACTACCATCGATAGTCATCATCACTAGATTGCCTTGGTGGATACGCATATCTTTGCCAGAGCTGGTATATCTACCAGAGTGATGGTTCACTTATCTACTCACCTCAATCACTAGCAGTTTATACTAGACCATTGTACTAGTTTTCCTTTTTATGTTGTATTTTACCTTATGTTTTGTAGACTTTTTATCTTGAGCTAGTGAAGAAGGAGAAGTACAATCTTTTGCCTCCATCTTTGTGAACAAATGCTCACTTGAACATTATAGAGCTTTTGAACAACTTTGTAGTTGTGCAAAGGATGGAAACACCAAAAAAGTTGGAAACCTTCAAAACAAGACAAAAAGCGGTGGCAAAGCACTTACATACAATCTAAACTTTGTAAAACTCAGCGGAGAGACTTGAAATTGCATGTAAAAAGCCAATAAAATCAAATTTTTGGACAAATATCTCTTGAAATAGTGAAGTTTTATCTTCAGTGTGCCACAGATAGCATGCAACTTGGATGCAATTGACTTGGGTGACAATTTAGATAATTTCAATGAGAAAAGCAATATTAAGGATACGTAGAGTGAGCGGACCACATCTACCATGCTTGAACAAGTAAGAACAACTATGTCAGCTCATGTCAATGTTGCGGAGGACATGCTTAAGTGCATGAATGGTATGGTGAACAAATGCAAAGGATTCCTATGAGAGGGCCAAGACAGGTACACCAAAGGGACCAACTATGGGACAACACAGACCATTGAAATGGTGTGCCATTGAAGGGAAATGGACAAACCACAAAACTAGTGAGTGCTTTATAAGCCTAAATATGACTAAAAATTATAGCATGTGCCAATGAGACAACAGGGACATCCCATATATAGATATCCACAAAAGATGACAAACCACCTATAGCTATGGAGAGACCACGACCCATATTAGGCCAACAACAACCACTACTAGGAAACAATGCTATACCAGTCAAGCACTTTAGGCAAGTGGATGGGTAGGATCTAGTACCAATCAGGCCATATAATGAAGCGATATCTGGGGGATGGTGGGAATAGAGGACAAGTGGTACACTCAGTCAACTCTTGTCATAGTGGAACAAGTTTACAAGGCACCTTTAGATGCAGTGTTGGTTTACTTCATTGCAAACCAGAAGGACCAGGCCATGATGAAACCAATGCCTAAACCAAAAACCAAGCATTGCCATAACTATGGATCAAATGACCACTGAAAAAATGATTGTCTTGAGCCAGATAAGAATTTTAGACCAATTGAGTCATATTGCTTACAATGTGGCTGCAAGGGTGTACATTTTTTAGATGATTGCCCAAGAAATCTAGCCAACAAAGGGAAGGAAACTATAAATGTAGTTCAAGTCATGCTGTGTAGCTCATCAGAGGGGGCACCCACAATTTTGATCTAGGTAGCTAAGGGAAATAGACAAAAAAATGCAAGGGGATCATTCACTTGAATTCTTGGCTCAACTCGGGTCCATGCTGGCTTGATCTGTAAAAGTTACCTCTAGCAGATTCTGTGGTTGCACTGTCAATTTTCTCTTACTTCGATTGAAAATACAGCTTGGGCCAAAGCAATTTTGGTAGTTGATTGCTCTCTAAAGTCAGAAGAGTTGATTAACTCTAGCTGGAATGTGTCAGAATTGACTTCAATCTTTGAAACGATGAAAATATTTGCTCATAATAGCCTAATCTGCAATCACATGTGAGTGGTGCCCCGGGTCATTAAATGATCTTAAGCCCAATTCGCAATGCAATTGTTTTTAGTTCCAATTTTTGGCATGCACAATGACTTCTAGTCTCTAGCGTTCTTCAACTGAGCTGTGGGATCACCCTCCAAAATTGGGTAGAACATTGTTGTTTTTCCACCAAAATGGTGAAGACCTAGTTGGGAGAGTCTTCCAACTTTCTAGGCCAAATCTTGAGCTCTCAAATGTTTTTGACTTAAACTTTGCTAGTTTTCATCAAAACTTGCTATTTTCAGCCTCGACTAACAGATTCGGCTCGTAAACTCTGCCCTAAGGTTGGATTTTATTGAAATTCAGTTTTGAATTGAGATTTTGTGTGAACTTATCCTAGCTAGTTGGCTATGGATGCAAATCCGATTTCTCGATTTCACGTAGCTTCGTTTTTTGCTCCTTTTTGACAAATTTTGAATCTTTTCTGGCTGCACACGGCTTGCTTTGTCTTGCCTCGATTCAATTGTTTTCTCACGTTTTCTTTCCTTTGTGGCTTTTCTACTCGGCTCACCTTTGTGATTTTTTCGTTTTTTTGCACCTTCTCCTTTTTTATTTTTGTTTTTTTGTGAAATTTTTCAAAAGAAATTGGCAAATCTTTGATTTCTAATGGATTTTTTGGTGAATTTTTTGAGAGTTTTTATGATTTTTTTATTCTTTGTGTTTCTTTGTAACTTTTTTTATATTTTGTGAATTTGAAAGGATTTTTATTTTATTTTTCAATAAGATTTTATTACCTTTTATTGTTTTTTTTTACTTTCTAGCAGTTTCCCTTGGTTTACACTCTGTTCAATAGAAACTTTGCTCTTGGTTTCTCTATTATAAAGACCTTAATTTGCAATTACACAACCTAGTCTAAGGTAGATAAAGGCCCAAAATGCTCAATGAAAGTAATTATCTGCTGCTAGCCTTTAGAACCAATACCAACCTGTTTCAATGGTTGCAAATCCAAACTGACTATTGACTCAAGCTTGATTTCGATCACTCTTGTACAATCAATAGTATACAAGTTAGTGTATTAGCAACAAATATGTGCAAGGGCTCCTTACCAAAAATTTTAGCTTCAATTCTACAAAAGTAGCCTACGGACCAATCTACACCCTTCAATTTCTAGAAACCCAGTTTCTAGTAGCAAATAGTGCCAAATGGCTCCAATTTTTTCAAGCTATATGTATGATAGTTTTTCTAACCTTGCAAACAAAATATATAAAAAATGACCTCTCTGGATAGCAGGACATAATAAGCGCACTTATTATCTATTGGATCAAAAAAGTGCTATTTTTTCACTTTTGTTTTCCCACTAGTCAGGTGTATGTTTAATAAGCTCTGAATGAGTTTTTGCAATTTTTGGGCGAGTTTAGCTCAATTTGCCAACATTTTCTGTGTCTAGCAATTTTTGTTGTAATTCAAGTGGCTTCTCAAGCCAAATTTTTCTAAATCACTTAAAATTTCACACAAGCACCCTATTACTATCGTACCATTTTTTTTTCAAAAAGTAAACAAAAGCAAAAGATGGTACCGGCTATGTAATTTGTGGCAAAGTCTTGTTAGCCAAAAGACTCAAGAAAATGCATGATAATAGTGACCTTCCTATAACAATTTCTAAAGGTGAACCTCTGGAGTATGTGAAGAGCTTAAAAGACTAAGGTACCAAATAATCAAGTATGATCATTTCCCAAATCATAGCCAATGTGTCTGATAGCTATCACTATCAATTTTGAAAAGACACAATAACAAGCTTCAATGGAATATGGTATTTGGATGAAGTAATCATCAACAACAACAATGGCCATAATAGAAATTGTGCTACAATGTACCAAGGGAGCTAGAATATTCCAAGCTCAACGAGACGAGATCATGAGGCAAGTACAAGAATTGGTAGACAAAGGTATGGTGAGGCCTAGCTTCTCTCGCTTTTGTATTCCAGTCCTTTTAGTGCAAAAGAAAGATGGTACATACCGTATGTGTGTGAAATATTGAGCACTAAACCATATCACTATCAAAAACAGATTTCCTATGCCTTGGATAGAAGATCTGCTTGATAAGCTACAAGGCTCTACCTACTTCAATAGGATAGACCTTAAAAGTGGCTATAATCAAATAAGGATAGTGGATGAAGATATCCTAAAGACCGTGTTTCGTACAACGTTTGGTCTTTATGAATATCTAGTCATGCCTTTTGGCTTGACCAATGCACCATCCAAACTCAATTGTTTGATGGAGAAAATATTTAGACCCTACTGCAAGTTCACTAGAGTGTTCTTTGACAATATCATCATCTACTCCAAGTCCTTGGAGGAACACAAGCAACATCTCCCAGTGATTTTTCAAGCATTGAGGGAGAACAAGCTTTTTCTCAACCAAAAGAAAAATGAATTTTTTCTTCAAGAGATTCAATACTTAGATCATATTATCTCTCAAGATGGTATCCATATGGATCCATCAAAGTTAGTGGTTATAAAAGCATGGTCTAATCCAAGTAATCCACATGAACTAAGAAGCTTTATTGGTATGTATGCATACCGCTTCATAGCAAAATTTTATCAAATAGCAGGACCATTACATGACTTAACAAAGAAGAACGTTAAGTACTCATGAACTGCTAAGGATCAAAAAGCTTTTGATAAGCTCAAAGAGAAGCTTACCTCTCAACCAGTCCTCATGCTTCCGGATCTCTCAAAGCCATTTGAGGCCCAATGTGATGCTTGTGGTGATTGGGTTGGAGTAGTCTTGCTTCAAGAAGGGAATGCCATAGCATATGAGAGCCGAAGGCTCAATACGGATGAACAGTTCTCGGGCATTTATGAGAAAGAGCTTTTAGTTGTTCTACATACCCTAGACACATGGAGGCACTATTTATTGGGAGCTCCATTCATTTTACGAACAGACCACCAAAGTCTCAAGTACTTCATGACGCAAACCAAGCTTTTCGACAAACAAATGAGGTGGGCAAATTTTCTTTTGCAGTTTTATTTTCATATTGCTCATATTGTTGGTAAGCACAATCAAGTGGCCGATGCACTTTCACGAGCGACGGTCAAAAGTCAATGCGGTGTCTATAGCAACTCACAATGATCTATCTTCCATGATAGATGACTATGCTATTGACCCTGACTTCAAAGATGTAATGTCAGCCCTTGCTTTAGGGAAGAAAGAGGAGTCATTCACCTTGCAGGCTGGTTATCTTCTCCATGGCAATAGGCTGTGTTACCCACTCCCTTTGTGAGAAAGTCATGTATGAGTCCCATACTTCTCCTTATGCGGGGCAAAGAGGGATTCCATAATCTACTCTTCGAGGAGTAGAAATTTATTTCTATTGGTCTACCATGAAAAGTAAACATACAAGAGTATGTTCCAAAATGTGTGGGATAACAAAAATTGAACTTTGATCTACGGAAGCAACTTAGATTGTTTCAATCCGACAGGCTTAGCAAGAAAACACACTCTATGCCTATCAAAAAGACTATTATGGCACATCAAACGGCAACCCTCTTTAGATCTCAAATTTTCAAGTATCATGGCTAGCCAACATCCATAGTGTCGGACAAAGATCCTAGAATTACCAATAATTTCTAGAAGGGTCTCTTTGAGAATCTAGGAAGTAGATTAAATTTCTCTTTGGGCCTATTCTCCACAAATGGATGACTAAATTGAAATAACTAATCCAACGATTCTTGAATCTACTAAAAGCCTATTCATGGAAGTAGATCAACGTTTTCAATGAGAGAAGTACCTACCTCTTATAGAGTATGCGTACAATGACATTGTACATACTTCTATGGGGAAATCACCTTTCGGGGTTAAAGAGGGAAGATCCAAAAGTCCCTTATTACTTAAAGTATATGGGAAGATCTTCGTCGCTGCTGATGAATATAGCCGAGACTTATAAGAATCTTTTCCAAAGATTAAAAAGGTTATATCCATCTCACAACAAAGGCAAAAAAGGATGCTGCTAATAAGCACAGAAGAGCCTTAGCATTTAAGAAAAGTGATTGGGTCTTGCTAAAGTTTCTCAAGGCTCCTCTAAGGCATACTACAGGCAAGAATCCTACGGGCCACCAAGAGTATTATGCTAAACTAGCAAAAAGATACTATGGTCCTTTTTAAATTCTTAAGCCAATCAATGAGATGGCTTATCAATTAAAGTTGCCCAACCATTGACTCATCACAATGTTAACCATGTGAGCCTACTCAAGCCTTACAAAGGAAATCCACAAAAAGAACCAATAATTGAGGACCCGCCAGAGATCAAAGATCAAGAAGAGGTGTTGCAGTCCGAATCGATTCTTCGACACGAATACAAGGTACTAAGAAATGGTAAGATTATCCAATGATATCTTGTAAAGTTTAAGAATTATCCTTTTAAAGATGCTAGATGGATGCAAGGAACCTAGCTTAAGGATAATATGAACCTTTTCAATGCTTACAATGCTAAACTAGAGTAAGCAAATGAAAATTCATTTTAAATGAACAATGTGTTTGTCTTATAAGACTCGTTCTCTTTCCTTTATTGTGCACAAAATTTAAGAAGTATGCATGCATAGGATCATGTTTGTGGTGAAGACATTTTCCAAACACCAAGTAGAACTTGTCACTCTACTTTGGAAGTATGATATGGACTAAAGAGTAGACATGCTTGCGGCAGCTACGTCTCCCAAGAACCAAATGGACTAGTCATCCATTTTGGAATGATGTCACAGGGTGAAAAGGGATCCTCTACCCGCTAAGAAACGTAGACTAATGACTAAGACTTTATCTCTTCTACCTCATAGTCGAGGACGACTCTGCTTTCAAGAGAGAGGTAATGTCATAAAATCTAATATCTAACCAACCCAAATGATTTTTTCATATTAAATTGATCATTTAATGTGGGAGAATAAACGAGAACAAGGGTTAGAATATAGCCATGTTCTTATGGATCTATCTCAACACGGGGCTTAGGTTTAAAAGGGTCCAAATGAGAGATGATATGTTAAAGAGAAATGATACCTAATGGAGCGTAAAGACCATAGGGTTAGCTTCATTAAAGACCTCCAAAAGTTAGTGTTCAAAAGTCCTTTGACCTTAGGCAAGCTAGGGTTGGCCTTGAGGTGGGAATCCTACCCAAGCATGAGGTGTTTGTTGGCTTGCTAAGTGTTAGTGGGAACCTTACCCAAAAGCTTGAGGTGTTTTTCACATGCTTAAATGACTAAGGTTCTTGAAGTATTCAATTCAAAAATAACTCTCATGAGGCATTAAAGTTTCCATGCTTGATTGACTAAGTCCTTGAAGTATTCAATTCAACCAAATGACTTAAAAAGCATAAAAGACACATGTTCAGATGATCCTCCACATGTGGCCCTCAAGATGTGTTTAAATGCTATTGAATAGGTTTTAAAGGGGTCCAATGAAAATTTAGATACATAAAATTAAATAATTAAGTTCTTTCTCTCAAACAAGAAAAAGAGAACACATGTCCAAATGAAATAATAAAATAATAAGAGAGAGAGAGAGAGGTGGACCAAGCATAAGAGGGGGGTATACTCTCCCACCCACACACACACACATTCTCTCATTGTGTGGAGTGCAAAGGCAAGAGCTCCATCTGCTTCTCCAAGCTTGTTGAGAAGTGGAGAGCCTACACCAACACTCTTGGCTATGGAATGCAAATCCAACCAAGAGCCATGCTTCAATGCTTAAGCTTGCCATCTTCTTCATCTTCATTACTATGCTATTATGCTATGCTAATCAAGAAGAGTGATGATAAGGGAGGAACTATTTCTTTCTCCCATGGATGATTCTTCTTCCTCTTCCCTACCCTCATTCCTTGCTAGCTCTCTCCACCTTCGAAGGTGTTTGAGGCCTTGGGACTGAGGCTTGGGATAGTTAATGCTTTTTGCAAAGTTTATGTTATGCTCGTGATGCATGAAGCTTTCCATCTTCATAGAATCACCAAGGTCACAAAGAACACAAAGATTGTATTGTAATAAGTCTCTCTTTATGGAAGAATCTATAATACAAATGCCTTTTGGAGGGGGGAACGGCTCCAAGTAAATCCAGTCCTCAACTATTGTCATGTTCTCTAATACTCTCTCTCTCTTGCAAAAGTATTGTTCATGCCAGGTTAATTAAGTACTATGTTCATGTTGCTACCATCAATTAAGCTCACCCTCTATGTTCTCAAAGTAATTTCACAAAAATGCTCACTCTAATTCTCTTAATTCCTCTATTCTCAAAGTTCATATGCCATTTTCATTACACACCTTGAGTGCGACCTCATCCGTACACTATATTTCTTCAAAATTTGTAGGTTTTCTCACCCTCAAATTTAAAATTTAGAGGTAAATTTGAAAATTTATAGGAGGGATTGCACTAAACCTAAGTTTTTTTTTACAAAAGTGTGTGAATGAAGCAATGGCCCCGATATGCAAGACCTTGCCCAGAGATTAATAATAAATCAATCATTTTCCACCTCCACTACTAGAAATTTGATCGATCCCACTCATTCCTCAATGTCATAAATAGATTTGCAAAGTCAAGAGATGAATAGGTCAAATATAGGGGAGAAAAATGTGAAGAAAAAGAGGCTAATATTTGTGGATGCAAGTGTAGTACTGGAGGAGGATAGCCATAGGTGTGAGTTTGTTATAATCA
This sequence comes from Adiantum capillus-veneris, assembly GCF_014529385.1. Taxonomy (NCBI): domain Eukaryota; kingdom Viridiplantae; phylum Streptophyta; class Polypodiopsida; order Polypodiales; family Pteridaceae; genus Adiantum; species Adiantum capillus-veneris. The sequence goes on along the minus strand of NC_140954.1, from coordinate 125,457,468 downwards.
TTGAACCCATTGGTGGGAGAGGGTATGCATTTGCACATTGGTTTGAATAGAATATTGGCCGAAGATAAAGGTTGAAAAGATAGTATGGACGATTAGAAGAATTGAACCATGACATAAGATGACATGTTTTTGGACTCTACAAAATTGAACAGATAGATATGGAAGATTCATGTTGGCTCACATGATATTAAGCATGGGGTTGTAGCACCATGTTTTTGGGGTCACAACAAATACATTGCATCTAGGTCAAACCCTGGGGGGTCATGAAGGGTTATGTTTGGTTTTGCATTAATATAAGCAACACGCACAATTGGAAAGATTGTTAAGGGGCAAGATCAAAGCTAACCAAAAAAATTTAGACTAGAGTTGATTTGGGCAACTACATTAGAATTGAATTAATTAAAGAGGTTATTATTCCGTGCAATGAGACATGTTTTCTAGTTTGGCAAAGAGGGATCAAGGGCAAAGGGAGTTACATACTCTATGAAGTTTTCTAATTTTTCATGATGTGCCTGCAAAGGCAACTTGATGTACCTGCAAAGATTCCAAAAGGTTGCCTTATGTTCCATGCAAGAATACCTACTATGCATTTCTTCAAATTTTTGTTTTGAACTCTCAAGCCCATGAGAACATGCTCCAAGCACCCTTCACCAAGATGGAGCTCTTTCAAACCTTGGGTGGAGCATGACCAAATGTATAGCAATAATTTAAGTGTCTCGTGGTTGTAAGAGTTTTACATTGTAGGGTATTTGTTGTCGCCTATTGTCGATCTGAGATGTGGCCCTAAGTGTTTATCAAAGTAAGCACAAGTTTTTGAAGTCCGTTTTATAATGAGGTTCTTGGATCTAGTGTTAATGCTTGCTAGCACATTTTGCATATGTGTTTGTGACTATGTATCAAGGTGCATGTGAACACATCAAAGTAAGAGTATGGTTCTTTTGTTTGAGACTATTTGAGAGGCAACATATTTACTTTGCTACACTATTACAGAGTAGCTATTGAGGTCTTGATCTAGTCTTTCTCATTATATGTGCAACACATCAAAGTAAGAGTATGGTTCTTTTGGTTGAGACTATTTGAGAGGCAACATATTTACTTTGCTACACTATTACAGAGTAGCTATTGAGGTCTTGATCTAGTCTTTCTCATTATATGTGCTTGCTTGCTTTCTTGTTTGCTCAAAAGTACTCGCTCGAGGACTGGGTTTCCTCCCATCATTCCACACATTTGCTCAACAAAAAAGAAAAATGAGCATGGAAGATACTCTAGCTTCTTTTTGCGCATGAGAAAATGAGGGAAGGCTTTGTTCACTTGCATAAGAGTTTACTATCAAAGATTGTGCAACAGGAGGATATAGATGTATTCTTTGCAAAATTTAAAGAGCTCATTATTATTCTTTATGAGATCAATCCTAACAATTCCCTTGTGCTAACAATACTTGACATTGCCAAATTTCTATCAGACTTTTGCTTCCACTTAATTAGTCTTGTTTGGTGGGTGTTGCTATAGAATGACATACGCAGATTGACATCAAGCATCTAACATTGAATTAAACAAGTACAAAGTGCATTGGAAAATTTTAAAAAAAGAATTTCATGTGTAATTATTAAACATATATGATGATTGATTACCTCTATAGATGTCTCTAGGCTTTCTCTACAACCCCTTGAGTAGTGAGACCAAGGCAGCATACATGTTCTAATAGATTTTGAAGCGCAGTTGGTTATTACTTGGTTGGTTGTAATTGTTTTTGCCTCGACTTTTGTTGTGGAACACAAGCGAATGAGTAGAACCATCAGATAGGCAATAGCAACGGCTTAGATGGGGACCTGATGACTATTGGTGGGAAGAAGCAAATTGTGTCCCCCCATAGGGCTCACTATACGACAAAGAACTAATAAAGGGGATAATTAAATCGAGCAAAGGGTTGCAGCTTAATCATTATTCTTAAACCCTAATTCTTAACCTACTTTGGTAGTTTTTTTGTAGATTTCCATTCAGCATGGTAATATCACCCGCCATTTGGTCTCTAGACTGGGGACCCATCTTACTTTGAATCAAGCGACGTCAATTTTCACTTATTTCTCATAGAACCTGAGAGAGAGAGAGAGAGAGAGAGAGAGAGAGAGAGAGAGAGAGAGAGAGAGAGAGTGTGTGTGTGAGAGAGAGAGAGAGAGAAAGAGTTGCATGTTGTCATAGTTGGAGGGTCTTGGCTGTCAATCACAAAACTTGGTGCAAAGAATATCTAAGGAAAAAACACTGGGATAAAAAATTGTCTTCGTGCTAAAGAACGGTTATGCAAATTAGAATGTTGACCACAATATATAAGATGCATTGCCAAACAGGGACATACATAGATTAACATCAACCACCTAAGAATACAATAAACATGCACACAATGCATTGAGTAAAATTTCATTACATAAGTTGAATCGTCTACCTCCTAGTCATAGAGCCAATGCGGGCTCACCCGCGAGCCTAAGAGCCTGGAGCTAACAAGCTAGCCTCTACCACAAGGGCTAGTGTCACATACCACCAATTCGACACTGCTACAGATCTACGTGTAGAGTTGCAAAGGGCCTAGAGTCCATGTGTGGTAATCACACAAGATGGTTCACAAATAAGCCCAAGGTCCGATTTATAGGATTCCTCAACCACCCATGTTCACACATGGCCAAACAGCCATCTTGATGTCTAGGGACCTAACATGGGTAAACAATAAATTTTTTTAATTGTTCAAGGGTTGCAAGAAATCATGTCATGCATGAAATTTCGTTCAAAAAATATATTATATTCACCAGGACTCCAATTTAAGGAGTCTTTCTCAAGTAAACTCACTTGAAAACCTGTGATAGGAAGAAGAATTTTTACCAAGGCAACAACATCCATATTGATATCCTTCGAAGTGAGTTACTTGAGAGTACACAATATTGGATGTATGCCATCCGTGACAACGCAAATACCAAAGCAGAACACAAGTTTGCCTCCAAAAATGTCTTACAATTATTGACAAGGTTGAGGCTAAGAACCTGAGTTGTTTCATCAGATGCAAAGTGAGCGTCAGATGTGACCACCTCAGCTCGCATCATGAAGACGTGGTACTGTACAAAAGGGTGACGCGTCAAACGTCTACATGGTAACATTATCGGCTAGGCTTCTGAAAAATCCTTGTAATGATTCTCTCTTCACGTGTATTGAATATAATGTTCTTCTGACAGTGGAAAAAGTCCTTTTGTTGTGCCTCATGTTCTGGATGAACGCATCGAGTGCAAGACATGCCCAACAATTGGACAGTAGGGAAGCACAAGAGATATTCAGCAAGAAGCTGATATGGGAAAACAAATGTATGATGGGATTACTACTCGCTACTTTTGCAAGATAGAAGGTTAATATATGCAAAGGAATTAAAACCTGCCTTTTGTGTACCAACTAAAAGCCTGTACCAAGTAGTAGGATACATGCTGATATTAGGTTGTTACTTAAGAGGGACAGACGCTCAAGGGACAAGTTGGCTAAAATAGTGTATGGCGTTTTGGGGGCCGGAAGGCGCGGGGGGGGGGGGGGGGGGGGGGGGGGGGGGGGGGTACCTATCTATCAAAGCAAACAGAGATCAATCAAGAAACAAGAGGCTCTTTCAACAATTCCATCTTATCAATACATCTCTGGCTACACCCCAATGAGAAGTAAAACTTTTGGGCATCCATCTCCACTGAACCTTTGAGATTTGTCTCCAAATATCTTCACCATCCTTCTGTCCATGCAGGATCTCAGGGAGCCTATTCAGATATGGCAATTTACATAGTCTTCCATATTCATGCCCTTTCACTTTTCCTTGCATACTCGACTCGCAGTAGAATGGACAAAAGTGGTACTCGCATCAGAGAAACATGCACAAGCTGCTTAGAAGAGCCAGCCTCAACACAGAATGGAACCAAGCATGACACAGAGAGAGAGAGAGAGAGAGAGAGAGAGAGAGAGAGACCCCTCAGAATTGGCACCATTTGAGATAGGGACTTCTCAAGTAACAGAAATCAGCTCTATCTTCGCCAGAAGAAAAAAAAAGGGGGAGAGCCCTCCAAGACGCCTGTCTACTCACACTTTCGTGAACGGCGGCAAGAGAAGATGAAGCCATCAAACAAATCACCATTTTGTTAAGCAGCAGTGAAACAGTATGCTTGTTGGCCAGTCTCTCCAGTGTATGGGCTCACACGAATCAAACAGCGAAGCATGAACCTCCCATAAACTAAATATGTTTCTTCTTCCTTGAGACTACTGCAATCATACAAACTTCAAAGAAAATTAACTAGGAGCAAAATAGTGGCACAGTACCAGAGCCAAGAGTACCAAGATGCCATATGCTACCACATTGAAGTGGGAGAAAAATTTGATCACCTTGAGATGCACAAGGCTCTTACCTACAACGAAACAAAACCAAGGTCGGAAGGACATACTTCCGACAAAATACATCTCCTCTAAAAGTCAAAATCCACCTCCATCAGCTTTGTCTCGTCACTCACAAAAACAGCACAAACAAGTTCCACACATTGGCCTTTTTTATGATGTCTGTAGTAACCACGGAGCCATGTGTCCGCTTCAGCAACAAATACCAGAAATCCTTTTCCATCAATTCAACAGATTAAGTCAAGAGAGCTCCATGACAGCAACGAGCTCCCATTGTCATATTTATCTGCAAAATGTACAGCATCTACGACAAAGTCAACAAAGTAATGGAGGAAAAAAATTAGGCAGTCAAGTTCACAGAATAAAGAAAGAAACTATTCTCTCTTGCCGTAAGAAATCAAGCAAAACCATAATCTCTCTGCTTCAAAAAGGCAATGCAGCAGCATTACATCGTCATGTTGCTGCCTCTGGTCGCGAAGGGTAAGTCGACCACAATTTGTAAACATCAAATATACCCATCCCAAATGAGTGAGAACTGTCCTTACCGGCCTGTTAGAGAATTCAGTAGATCTATCTGGATGCAGTAGCCTCCCTGGGAGCTTGGCATCGAAAACATTCTGTGCGACTTGCAAAATTATGCTCACTGCATCCGGACCTGAATTTTGTATAAACTTGACTTTGTGAGAAACTAGAAAAATTAGGAGCTTATTCATAACAGCATTCAAGATTAAAGTAGCACATTCAAAACTTCGAAGCTACATAAACAGACTGAAGCTTGGCAATCACTGAATTGGATCTCTGGGAGTCAGCTTAAAGAAGTAGCTGGTGGGTTCCCTCTTAGAACACTGGCCCCTTGGCAGTATTTGTTCACGGAAGAGTGTGCAGCAGAACGTAAGGAAGAGACAATGGCACATGAGAGAGAGAGAGAGAGAGAGAGAGAGAGAGAGAGAGAGAGAGAGGAGAAGAAGAGAGTTTTAACATCGTAGGAAACTATCCAAAGAGACCTTAAAGATCTAGCCAACGAGGGGGGAGAGAGAGAGAGAGAGAAAGAAAGAAAGAAAGAAAGATTTTTAACGTCTATGTCAAGCCAAAATCGGCCTATGAGACAAATCAAATGTACATGGTGTGTATGTCATCCGTCTATCGGAAAGACAAATGAAACAAAACTGATACAAAACTGAACTGAACTGAATGTAGGTAGTGGAGTATTTGAGGAGGGATGGAGCTCTATCTCTAGGGGTATATGCATGTCTATATGCTCAAGGTAGTACAATCATGAGAATGCATCAAGCTATCTAGCTCCATCCTGTACTAATGGGGGGATGTAAGATGTGGTACATGGGCGGGTCTGGTGCCGAGAGAGAGAGAGAGAGAGAGAGAGAGAGAGAGAGAGAGAGAGAGAGAGAGATTTTATAACGTCTTCGAAAGGCCGGACTCGGCTTATGAGACAAATCAATGCATGTGTGGTACATTCTCTATCATCCCAAAAAAGGAAAAACTGATAAGCTGATGCTAAGACTCAATCTGGAGTATACACTCAGTGGGGGGTGGGGGGGTAGTACTGCTGGTGATGACCATGATGGATGGATGGATGGAGGATGGAGCTCTACTACTAGTGTCACATGACACATCCAACCCTATGTGTCCGTGGACAAGCCACAGCATGACCAAGGTTCAATTCAATCAAGTCAGTCTAGAATAGGAAATGTTCTGGCACTTTTGTGAGTCTGTTCGCAGACCGTGCATGCCTAGACACTGAGAGTAGATGCATATCCTCTGGTTGCACACAGCAGGATCATCAGCATTACCATCAGAATCCATCAGGGGAATTTTCCAGTGCATTAAACCTATTTCCCTATTTTTGACATTTTTCACTTATTTATTAAGTGACTTTTTGTTGGGAACTAGGTAGGGCAATTTTGCTAATGAAATATATAAGGAAACCAGAGCTAGCACTTTCTGGCAGAAGAGACAGCAGGAACTTCGGTTCACAGGCACCTTCTCAGCAAGACCCCAGCAGGACTAGCGTTTTTGCAACACAACAACAAGGACCTAGCGTTTTGCAACCACAGATCACCCTTGGCGTTTTTGCATGGCAGAGCAGCCCCGGCGATCACAAGACACAGCAAATCAGCCCCAACGTTAGCAGATTCCCCAACGACAGCAGATCAGCCCTAGCATTAGCAGTTTCCTCACCAAAGACAGATTTCAGCCCCTAGCGTTTTTGGTTTGCAGATCCTATCTCAATGTTTTTGTGAATCTTCGCGACGGAATCAGCCCTAGACTCAGCGTTTTCAGCTTTCAGCAGTCGGTCTCCGCAGTAGAACCCCCAAACCTCGCAGATCTCACCTTCCCGCAGCAGTTCCTCACCGCACGGTCAGATCCATCGAAGTTTGCAGTTTCAGCCCGGTAAACGCAGATTTCAGCATCTGCGTTTTCAGCGCGTCGTCATCGTACCATCGTCATCGACATAAGAGTCAGAATTCAGCAAATAAAGATTTGCAGATTTCAACCCTCAGCGTTTTCATATTTCAGCCCGTCTCGTTGTCGTCGACAACGTCGATAAGTCCAAGCATTGTAGAGATTTGTGCAATCATAAGTAGACTGCTCTCGCCATAGAGAGTGGGGCCTTCGGAGGAGGGTTTGACAACATTCTGGTGTCGTATTCTTCTCTCTCTATCTCTTAGTCTCATGCACCTTCATTCACAGTGTTTATCCACTTTGTTTGTGTCCATTGCACTCTCACTAAAGGAACGGAAGGCTCTCCCTTCTGTAAGTAAAAGGAACCCTTGAGCACAGTTCGGAGCACTCATCTTGAGCAAAGTTCAACATTCACTTCCACTGCACCTTACATTGGTATCAAAGCTTTGGCAGTGTTCTGTATCACTCAAGGAAATAACCATAAGAACCACATAATTTTTTTTTGCTTGTTGCGGTCGCACGTAACCCAGGATTTCTTGGGCGTGTCAATTACTAATCGTGTTTTTGAAGAGTGACAGGAATCCCAAGAAAGAAGGGCTTTTCCAGCCTACCCTTGTGCCTCTTTTCACTCAGAGCTCGGGTAAGAGAAGATCCTTCTCTAACACAGATTGCAAGCTAAAGAAGAACCTCAAGACCCCCAAGAACCTCAAGACCCTCAAGAACCCAAGACCCCCAAGAACCCAAGTTCCTCGTGAACTTAAGAACCCAAGACCACAAGAACCCACGACTTCAATGGATGGTCATCACTCGAAGCGGAATGGATACTTCGCTTGGAGGTGATGAGCATGAGAGAGGCAAAGAAGAGGGTTTTCCGACCCTCCCCCTTCCCCATCTACGCCAAGTGCAAGAGATTCAGGAAAAGGAGACTCTCTCAATCTCTTCTTTTCCAAAGCACGACACACAAGATTTGAATGATTATGATAAGCATGATGATTTGAATGACAATGATAAGCATGATGATTTGCATGATCAAGATGTGATTTCTCAAAAGCATGAGGATTTGCAAGAAGATGATGTGATTGTTCACAAGAATGATGGTTTAGTTGTTGCTTTGTCTAGTGAAGCTAACCCCATTGCAGATTCGATCAATCACAAGGAATCGATCTTGGCTTTCAAGTCGAGGTCCACAGAACCCCCACAGGAAGATTCAATCAATTACGAAGAACAGATCTTGACTCTCGAGTCGAGGTCCAAAGAACCCTCACAAGAAGTACTATATATTCGAATGATTAGTCAGCACGCATTGTTCGAGTGTTTCATTCGTGATTGTTTCATGTGTTTTAGTCAGCGTCTTTATGTGATCCCTTTTCCTAGGCATGACATATTGTACGTTGAGCATGATTCACTCATGAATGAGCATCGATGTATGCGGATAATTCATGAAAAAATGAAATGTTTGCCTTCAAAGAATTCACATTCCATGTCTCTTCCTTAGCATGACATAGTATCAAAAAGAGCACAAGAAGGATTGAGCATCAAGCATTGGCATTTCCATTGTGTTTTGCCACAGTTGATAGATTTCAATCAGATAGTCAAGATTGACCCCATTGTTTGCGTGTGTTTGATGAACGGTTTGGCACTCCGTCACTTTGTTCATCTGCATTACATACTCAGATTTTTCTAAGGAATAGAATTTTTCCAATCACTTTACATGGAATGGATATGTTCATGTTTTTGTGTTGGAAGTGGTTTCAGGAATTTTCAGCTTCGGAGATCCTTGAAGAAGGTAGACGCATGACTCTAGACGAAGTGGAAGCATTGAAGGAGCCTCAGAAAACTTTGTGTCGCTTTCGGCGCAGCCCAAAGAAGCAAGCGTTGCAGACCTTTATGAAGTTCAAGTATCGCATGACCCACGCATCAGAGTGGACCGACGAAAAGTCCTTTCCAAGATTCCAGACGTTGGCGATCTTTCTCGACGCCATACGGTTCGGTACCAGTACCTCACTTTGAAAAGGAGGAGATGTCACGTGACACATCCAACCCTATGTGTCCATGGACAAGCTACAGCATGACCAGGGTTCAGTTCAATCAAGTTAGTCTAGAACAAGAAGTGTTCTGGCACTTTTGTGAGTCTGTTCGCAGACCGTGTATGCCTAGACACTTAGATGCATATCCTCCGGTTGCACACAGCATGATCATCAGCATTACCATCAGAATCCATCGAGGGAATTTTCGAGTGCATTAAACCTATTTTCCCTATTTTTGACATTTTCCACTTATTTATTAAGTGACTTTTGTTGGGAACTAGGTAGGGCAATTTTGCTAATGAAATATATAGGGAAACCAGAGCTAGCACTTTCTGGCAGAAGACGCAACAGGAACTTCGGTTCAACAGGCACCTTCTCAGCAAGACCCCAGTAGGCCTAGCGTTTTGCAACCACAGATCACCCTTGGCGTTTTTGCATGGCAGAGCAGCCTCGACGATCACAAGACACAGCAGATCAGCCCCAGCGTTAGCAGATTCCCCAACGACAGAAAATCAGCCCTAGCGTTAGCAGTTTCCTCACCAAAGACAGATTTCAACCCCTAGCGTTTTTGGTTTGAAGATCCATCTCAACGTTTTTGTAGATCTTTGCGACGGAATCAGCCCTAGACTCAGTGTTTTCAGTTCTCAGCAGTCAGTCTCCGCAGTAGAACCCCCAAACCTCGCAGATCTTTTCAGTTTTCAACAGTCAGTCTCCGCAGTAGAACCCCCAAACCTCGCAGATCTCACCTTCCCGCAGCAGTTCCTCACCGCACAGTCAGACCCATCGAAGTTTGCAGATTCAGCCCGGAAAACGCAGATTTCAGTATCTGCGTTTTCAGCGCGTCGTCGTCGTACCGTCGTCGTCAACATAGAGTCAGAATTCAGTAGATAAAGATTTGCAGATTTCAGCCCTTAGCGTTTTCAGATTTCAGCCAGTCTCGTCATCGTCCTCATCGTCGTCGACATCGTCGGTAAGTCCAAGCATTGCAGAGATTTGTGCAATCATAAGTAGACCGCTCTCGCCATAGAGAGTGGGGCTTTCGGAGGAGGGTTTGCCAACATTCTGGTGTCGTATTCTTCTCTCTCTATCGCTCAGTCTCATGCACCTTCATTCACAGTGTTTATCCACTTTGTTTGTGTCCATTGCATTCTCTCACTAAAGGAACGGAAGGCTCTCCCTTCCGTAAGTAAAAGGAACCCTTGAGCACAGTTCGGAGCACTCATCTTGAGCAAAGTTCAACATTCACTTCCGCTAGACCTAACAACTAGGGGCTCGAAAGGCTGCAGCTGAGAGGAGAGAGAGAGAGAGAGAGAGAGAGAGAGAGAGAGAGAGAGAGAGAGAGAGAGAGAGAGACTGTGTTAGGTGCAGCGGAATAAATGTTTGAACTTTGCTCAAGATGAGTGCTCCGAACTGTGCTCAAGGTTCCTTTTTGTTCTTATGGAAGGGAGAGCCTTCCGTTCTTAATGAGAGAGTGCAATGATCACAAACAAGTGAATGGACACTGTGCGTGCAAGTGTATGAGACTGAGAGATAGAGAGAGAAGAGAAATACGACACCAAAGACCTTGTAAAACCCTCCTCCGAAGGCCCCACTCTCTATGGCGAGAGCGGTCTACTTATGATTGCACAAATCTCTACAATGCTTGGACTTGCCGACGATGATGAGGACGACGACGAGACGGGCTGAAATCTGGAATCATTAAGGGCTGAAATCTGCAAATCTTTATCTGCTGAATTCTAACACTATGTCGATGGCGACGATGCGACGACGACGCGCTGAAAACGCAGATGCTGAAATCTGCGTTTTCCGGGCTGAAACTGTAAACCTTGCGGAAACTGACCGTGCGGCGAGAAACTGCTGCGGGAAGGTGAGATCTGCGAGGTTCGGGACTTGATCTGCGGTGTCTAAAGGCTGAAAACTGAAAAGGCTGGTGGTTCTTGATGTTCTGTCGCGGTGAATCTGCAAAACGCTGGGGCTGATCTGCAAATCAAAAACGCTAGGGCTGAAATGTTGTCACTGGATGTCCTTCAAATGTAAAACGCTAGGCTGATCTGCTGTGTCGTGTTGACGCCAGGCCGATCTGCTGTGCACAAATCGCCAAGGTTGGTCTTGTAGATAAAAAACGCTAGGGTTGTCCTGCTGATGCAGAAAACGCAAGGCCTCTCGGGTTCTGCTGAGAAGTTGCCTGTTGAGCGGGTGCTCCTGCTACCTCTTCTGCCAATTAGTGCTAGTCTAGGTTTGCTGATATACAAACTTACTCAATTTGCCCTACCTACTTTCCAACAAAAGTCACTTAAAAATAATAAGTGAAAAATGTCAAAAAAATAGGAAAAATAGGCTAAATACACTGGAAAATTCCCCTGATGGATTCTGATGAGAATGCTTATGATCATGCTGTGTGCAACCGGAGGATATGCATCTACACTAATTGACTGGGCATGCACGGTCTACGAATAGACTCACAAAAGTGCCAGATCACTTCTAAATCTAGACTGACTGGACTGACTGAACCCTTGTCGTGCTGTAGCTTGTCCACGGACACATAGGGTTGGATGTGTCACGTGACAGACCGACGAAAGGCTGGCAAGTTCAATAGTTCCAAATGGCAAACTCTGCAAATGATACAACAACACGGACAGAGAGCCATAGTGAGCCCCAAAGGCCACATATATAGTGAGCCACAATAAAATCTCTCTGAAACACCACAACCAAAAGTTAAATCTCATACGGAAATTTTTAGCAGGCTTGAGACGGGCCAAGTGCTGATGCAAACCCTAAATGTGCATGATATCCTTTGCTAAGCCGCATTGCTTCCGGATTCTCGAGATTTGTCACGATTCCTGCATTTTCCTTAGCAACTTTTCTATATTTGTTGTGTGTGTGGGTGTTGGGGGGGGCAGGGGGTTAGAGAATTATGTTCACCTTATATGCTTTTTCTCTTGCTTACATGCTTCTCATCATACCTTGGTTGTACAAGACAATGACCCATACAGCAATGTGGTGATCACCAAGGCTGAGATGCCACGGATCAAGAAGGAAGCTGATGGAGTGACCAACTGCGGAACAAGGTTGAAGTAATATGTAGGATGTAAGGTGCAGCGGAATGAATGTTGTATTTTCTCAAGATGAGTGATCCATATTTGCTCAAGGTTCCTTTTAGTTCTTATGGAAGGTAAATCCTTCTGTTCTTTATGGAGAGTGTTGTGATCACGAACAAAGTGGATGGATATTGTGCGTGCAAGTGTATGAGACTGAGAGAAAGAGAGAAGAGAGATACGACACCAGAGACGTTGTAAAACCCTCCTCCGAAGGCCCCACTCTCGTCGGCGAGAGTGGTCTACTATTGATTGCACAAAGTGGTACAATGACGATGCATGTGACTGATGCAACTCGGGACTATGTCGGTGACGACGATGGTGACGACGTTGACGACTTAAGGGCTGAAATCTGTGACCTTCTATCTGCTGTCCACAAAAACGCTAAGGCTGAAAATCTAGGACTGATTTCGGTGGCTGAAAATGATTGTTCAGGCTGCGTTTTTGAGGGCTGAAATGGCGATCTCTTGCATGCATCTAGGGCTGAATCTGCTGCTGTATGGAATGCTGAAAACGCTGAACCATCTACTGCAACAAGGCTGAAAACGCTGAACCATCTTCTGCAACAAGGCTGAAAATGGAAAACGCCTGGGGCTGTAGGTGTGCTAGCGATCTATCCAATGCTGAAAACGCTAGAAGACTGTGGGCGATAAGGGAACTGGAAACGCTAGGGCTTGGAGAGGGAAATCGCCAAGGCTTGTGGGTGCTGACGGGTTCTTGCTGAGAGAGAGGGAGTACCTACAGCCTGAGGGCCTATTGTGCTCCTTGCTCATCTGCCCAAGAGTGCTAGCCTAGGGTTGCTCATATATTAAGTTACCCAATCTGCCCTACCTACTTTCCAACAAAAGTCACTTAAAAATAATAAGTGAAAAATGTCAAAAATACGTAAAATAGGCTAAATGCACTAGAAAAATCCCCTTACTGATTCTAATGGATTCTGATGGGAATATTGATGATCATGCTATGTGCAACCAGAGGATATGCATCTATTGCTAAGTGATTGGCATGCACGGTCTACGAATAGACTCACAAAAGTGCCAGATCACTTCTAATCTAGACTGACTGGACTGACGGGAACCCTGTTATGGTGTAGCTTGTCCACGGAGACAAAGGGTTGGATGTGTCACGTGACATCCCCTCCTTTTCAAAGTGAGATACTGGTACCGAACTGGATGGCGTCGAGGGAGAGCGCCAACAGCATCCGGAATCCTGGAAGGGACTCTTCGCCAGCCCACTCTGATGTGTGGGTCATGCGGTACTTGAACTTCATAAAGGTCTGCAATGCTTGCTTCTTTGGGCCGCGCCGAAAGCGACACAAAGGCTTCTGTGGCTCCTTCCTTGCTTCAACTTCGTTTAGAGACCTACTTCTTTCGTCTTCAAGAATCTCCATGGCTGAAAATTCCTGAAACCATTTCCAACACAAAAACGTGAACATACCCATTCCATGTAAAGTGCGTGGAAAAAATCTTGGCTTCCTAAAAGCCTGTGCATGCCATGTAGGTGAACAAATAGACGGAGTGCTAAACCGTTCACCACACACACGCAAACAATGAGATCTAATCTTGTCGTGCTGATCGAAATCACTCAACTATGGCAAAACACTACGGAAATGCCCATGCTTGGTGCTCATACCTTTATGTGCTCTTTCTACAAATGTGTCATGCCAAGGAACAGACATGGAATGTGACTTCCGTGAATGCAACCATTTCATCCTTTCATGAATCATCCGCATACATTCGTGCTCATCCATGAGAGAAACGTGCTTAACATACAATATGTCATGCCTAATAAAAGGGATCACATAAAGATGCTGACTAAAATACAGGAAACGATCACGAATGAAACACTCGAACAATGCGTGCGTATCAATCATGCGAACACAAAATACTTCCTGTAAGGGTACTTGAGACCTAGGCTCGAGAGCCAAGATCGATCCTTCGTGATTGATCGAATCTGCAACGAGGTTAGCTTCGCTAGAAAAAGCATCAACTAACTCATCATCCTTGTGAACAATCACGTCTTCTTCCTGCAACTCATCATGCTTGTGAGAAATCGCATCTTGATCATGCAAATCATCATGCTCATCATTATCAATCAAATCATCATGCTGCTCACAAACATGCAAATCCTGTGTGTCAGGCTTGGGAGAAGAAGAAACTGAGAGAATCTCCTTTTCCCGAATCCTTTCAATCTTGACCTGCATATTAGCAATGAGAGAGGGAGAATGAACAATGTCTTCTCCATGAATGACAATGGGAGAATCACTTTTGGCATTGAGAATGAAAGTGTTAGCCTCAAAATCAATGAGAGGGTTTTTATCACGAAACCATCGAATGCCCAAAATCATATCACATCCTGAGAGAGGAGAAACAACAAATCTTCTAGTGAAGGCAGCTTGTTGAATTGCAAACAACACATCAAGGCACTCCTCCGTGATGAGAGCGTCCATACCGGGAACAAAGCCAGAGACCTTGATAGGAGATCTCGGACTAACTTCGAGGCGGGCTCTCTCAACAAGAGAGGGACTGATCACATCATGCATACTACCTGGGTCAAACAATATGACAAAACGTTGCCCCGACGTACGACCATGACATTTAATGAGAGAATCATCAACGAGAAGGTCATGAGAAACATGGGGCACACTCGTGTTGTCACTAATTGCATTGACAGAGGAAGTGGGTTCTGTGGATTCTTTAGATTCATTCGATTCAAGCTTAGGGCATGTTCTTTTTATGTGACCCTTAATGTGACAATGATAACAACGTCCTTCCTTAGAATAAGTGCTTTGCTCTTCCGACGTGATGTATCCTCCTACAATTCCTTGTGCTACCTTTTCATCTTGAGTAAGCTTAGGTTTAGCAATTGTGTTAGTCTTACCCTTAGATTCATTGGAAGAATTCTTTTCTGAGAGACTGTTGGAAGATTGGTTAGAAGAGTTACCATTCTTACCGTTCAGAGGGTTCTGAGAAGTCTGCGAGGTACTTAGGCTTTCCCTTGTTGTGCTTCATCTTCTGTGTGAGAGCAATCGCTACCGCCTTGTTGAGATCGATTGGATCGACTCGACATCGTACTTGATATACTCGTCCAATCCATAACGGAATGCCTCTTTGCGTTCATCATCCGACTTGCGTAATTGGGTACCTAGCTGCAAAACACGATTAGAAAAAGACATAACCGGCATACCCTTTTGCTTGAGAGCGCGCCAATCGTCCTTCAATCGTGCAAGGTACTGAGGTGGCATAAACCGCGCCTTGAGCTTGTCTTGGAAATCAGCCCAACTAAAAGAGAGGGACATGAATCCGTCGGCTTCCTCTACGTGCGCGGCTAGCTGTGCCTCTTGCCATGCGTGATACCAATTTATGGCATCACCGGTAAGGTACATAGCTACCGTCAAAACTTTGCTATTGCCTGTTTTCTTAGTTGTCGCAAAATAAGCATTAAATTGATGTAACTAAGAATGAATAACCGTAGCATCCCTCTTACCGTCATACTTACTGAAAGTCAACTTCTCTGTGACTGGGTTGTTGGAATCCGTATCGTGGCTTGCGCCACTTGATGAACTCCCACGATCCTTGGGTGGTTCAGATTTCGAGGCAAGTACTTTTCGAACCAATTCTTGAGTTCGTAG
This sequence comes from Adiantum capillus-veneris, assembly GCF_014529385.1. NCBI lineage: Eukaryota > Viridiplantae > Streptophyta > Polypodiopsida > Polypodiales > Pteridaceae > Adiantum > Adiantum capillus-veneris. Next base: position 125,441,893 of record NC_140954.1, on the reverse strand, counting down.
TTCTCTTTGAGCCTCTCGCTCGATCTCCAAGGCCGGGCTTCGTGCTGCCGCTTCCTCCTTTCTTAGTTCTTTTCTTTCTTTTCGTGCGTCGCGTTCGCGTTCTAAAGCAATGCGATTTTCTTCTTGTTGTGCGGCAATTCTTGCATTTCTTTCATCGCGCTCGCGGTCCCTAGCTACTTGTTCTGCGGAAGGTCTTGCGTTTCTTTCGTCGCGCTCGTGGTCCCTAGTTGCTTGTTCTGCAGCAAAGTTTGCGTATCTTTCGTCGCGCTCACGGTCCTTAGCTTCTTGTTGTTCTGCTTTGCTTGCGAGTTGTGCCACCGCAATTCGATTCGTTTCTTGTTGTTGTGCCATCATGTCCAACATCGACTTGACCATCGCCTCCATAGACGTGGGTCCAACTCGTGGCATAGATGGCAAAGGGGGAGGGTTGGAAAAATCTCTTAGTGGGGAGAACTCTTCGTCGCCCCTCTCATGCTCATCACCTGTATGCGAAGTATCCATTCCGCTTCGCGTGACGACCATGCACTATGATCTTTGGTTCTTAAGTTCACGAGGAACTTGGGTTCTTGAGGGTCTTGGGTTCTTCGTTCTTGAGGGTCTTGAGGTGCTTGAGGTTCTTGAGGTTTCCTTTTGCTTGCAAATCGCGTTTGAGAAGAATCATCTTCTCACTCGAGTTCTACTCTTTTCCGCGGGCGCACCCCTTGGCAGCCTTGCGCTCACACCAAGGTTGCTTTTTCCCACCTCACGTCGATTGGTCGGCCGCTAAGTGCACGGTCCGCTCTCAATGAGTGAAAAGAGACAAGAAGAGGCTGGACAAGCCCTTCTTTCTTGGGATTCCTGTCACTCTTCAACAAAACACGATTAGGAATCGACACGCCGAAGCAAACTTGGGTTCGTGCGACCTCAACAGGCAAAAAAAAATTCTTGTGGTTCTTTCCTTGAGTAATACAGAACACTTCCAAAGCTCTGATACCAATGTAAGGTGCAGCAGAATGAATGTTGTATTTTCTCAAGATGAGTAATCCATATTTGCTCAAGGTTCCTTTTAGTTCTTATGGAAGGTAAAGCCTTCCGTTCTTTATGGAGAGTGTTGTGATCACAAACAAAGTGGATGGATATTGTGAGTGCAAGTGTATGAGACTGAGAGAAAGAGAGAAGAGAGATACGACACTAGAGACGTTGTAAAACCCTCCTCCGAAGGCCCCACTCTCGTCGGCGAGAGTGGTCTACTATTGATTGCACAAAGTAGTACAATGATGATGCATGTGACTGATGCAACTTGGGACTATGTCGGTGACGACGTTGACGACTTAAGGGCTGAAATCTGCGACCTTCTATCTGCTGTCCATAAAAACGCTAAGGCTGAAAATCTAGGACTGATTTCGGTGGCTGAAAATGACTGTTTTGGCTGCGTTTTTGAGGGCTGAAATGGCGATCTCTTGCATGCATCTAGGGCTGAATCTGCTGCTCTATGGAATGCTGAAAAGCTGAACCATCTGCTGCAACAAGGCTGAAAATGGAAAACGTTGGGGCTGCTTGTAGCGTTAGTAAAAACGTTGGGGCTGTAGGTGTGCTGGCGATCTATCCAATGCTGAAAACGCTAGAAGATTGTGGGCGATGAGGGAACTGGAAACGCTAGGGCTTGGAGAGGGAAATCGCCAAGGCTTGTGGGTGCTGACGGGTTCTTGCTGAGAGAGAGGGAGTACCTGCTGCCTGAGGGCCTGTTGTGCTCCTTGCTCATCTGCCCAAGGGTGCTAGCCTAGGGTTGCTTATATATTAAGTTACCCAATTTGCCCTACCTACTTTCCAACAAAAGTCACTTAAAAATAATAAGTGAAAAATGTCAAAAATAGGTAAAATAGGCTAAATGCACCGGAAAAATCCCCTAACTGATTCTAATGGATTCTGATGGGAATACTGATGATCATGCTGTGTGCAACCAGAGGATATGCATCTATTGCTAAGTGACTGGCATGCACAGTCTACGAATAGACTCACAAAAGTGTCAGATCACTTCTAATATAGACTAACTAACGGGAACCCTGTTATGGTGTAGCTTGTCCACGGACACCTAGGGTTGGATGTGTCACGTGACATAGGAAGTGACCGTCGCATACGTCATCGGTGCCAATCATTACTAATATAGAGAAACCCAATGTAGCAACAGCAGAGGAAGAGAGCAATATCATATGGGAACCTTTCCTAAAGAGAAACTCTCTCACCAGAAGGAAAGAGCTGCCAAGCAAAGAAACTGGCAACAAATCCAAGTCTCTAGCATAGGAGTGAGAAAGCCATCTCGAGGCAACATAAGACACAAATGATCTACCATTCCAAGACACACAGTAGTCAAAGGATCCTAGCTAAGTCCACAGTGAGAGCACCACCATCACAAGGCCGAGACAAACTATTCATGAGAGATCTTGCAAGTCGAGAAGACACTACATAGGAGAACTCTCCCCTTGGGACAATAATGGAATGCCATGAGGTAAGGAAAATGTGAGAGGATGCATCGGAAAGAATGATTGTCAATGTAGAAGCCATAGCCTCCAAGAAGACCATCTTGCCACATCTGCAAGTGTGAGTAAATAGAATAGAGATCTTCACAGGTTCATTCATCATGGTTACATACGTACATCCAAACTATAGAGGTATGAGCCACAAGCCCAAGTAGAAGCAAGATTAAAAAGCCATTAAGTATGTAGGAGAATACCAAGCAGACAATGTCACTAGTGTGATGATGTGGCACTTAAGGTGGACATTGTCCAGTTATAAGGGATCGGACAAAGCAACACAAAAACCTACCCAAACCATTGTTGACATGGCAGTCGTATGGACATCCGAAAATTGCGGAACTATACAGACCTTACGTAAAAACGCGGAAAAAACCTCCAAGCACCAGCTTTTGAGGCAGGGTGCTTTTGGAAACCCATCTTTTCATAGCAGTTGCTTTTGGGGTCAAGGGCCTTTAAATATGCACCTTGGGGACTCATTCTAGCATTCTTGTATGAGCGGAAGCAAAGTAAGGGCTCCCCGAAACTTGTACCTTGTGTAGATCAATATACAAGAAATATCGAAAGGGGCACCAAGGTTTTAAGGCCAGTACATCTAGGAGTGGAACTCCGCCACTCCATGTTAGGTACAGCAGAATGATTGTTTGCGCTTTGCTCAAGATGAGTGCTCCGAACAAGGTTCCTTTTAGTTCTTATGGAAGGGAGAGGCTTCCGTTCTTAATGGAAAGTGCTATGATTACAAACAAAGTGAATGGACACTGTGCGTGCAAGTGTATGAGACTGAGAGATAGAGAGAGAAGAGAGATACGACACCAGAGACATTGTAAAACCCTCCTCCGAAGGCCCCACTCTCATCGGCGAGAGTGGTCTACTTATGATTGCACAAAGTGGTACAATGCGGATGCAATGGACTGATGCAACATGGGACTATGCCGATGACGACAACGGTGATGACGACGACGACTTTAGGGCTGAAATCTGTGGTCTGCTATCTGCTGAAAATCTGCAAATCTTTGGCTGTATTTGGGTGGCTGAAAATGACTGTTTTGGGCTGCGTTTGTGAGGCTGAAAATTGGGGTTCTTTTGCATACGACTAGGGCTGATTTGGGCTTGTTAAAAATGCTGATCTGCTGCGTTTTTATACTGCTGAATCTGCATTTTTGCTATGCTGAAAACGTTGAGGCAAACGCTGGAAAATGGAAGCTCTTGATGGCGATCCAAATGTTGGCTAGGGGGACATGCTGCTGTTGCTTGAAAACGCCAGGTTGCCAGAGAAGATGGCGATGATCCAAGCTGAAAACGCTGAGGCTGATGTGTGGCGAGGATGGGGACCAAAAACGCTAGGGGTTCCTCCTAGGGTTCTGCTGAGAAGGTGCCTGTTGAGCATGTGCTCCTGCTGCCTCTTCTGCCAAAAAGTGCTAACTTGGGTTTGCTTATATATTAACTTAGCAAAATTGCCCTATCTACTTTTGTTGGGAAGTCACTTAAAAATAATAAGTGAAAAATACCAAACATAGGGAAAATAGGCTAAATGTGCTGGAAAATTCCCCTAACTGATTCTAATGGATTCTTATGGGAATTCTGATGATCATGTTGTGTGCAACCAGAGGATATGCATCTATGCTAAGTGATTGGGCATGCACGGTCTACGAATAGACTCATAAAAAGTGCCAGATCACCGCTAAATCTAGACTGACTGGACTGACTGAACCCTGATCATGTTGTAGCTTGTCCACGGATACATAGGGCTGGATGTGTCACATGACACTCCATGTGTGTGGAATCTAGATTCTCCCTCTATTTCAAGTTGTGTTGAAGTGCTAAAGCCTAAAAGTCTAATCTAGTTTGTTCTTTTTAGATGGCACGTGGCGCCCTCCCACTATAATGGTATCAAAGCGTCCAATCATTTGCTATTATGAAAAGTAAATTGGACCTACACCAACCTACAACGGGAAGCTATGGAGTTGGAAGGAGAAGAAACGACAACTGAAAGAGGAGATAAAGAAAGAAGAGTTCGTTTTTGCCTTGCTTTTTGAAATTCTTCTGTATTGCAAAGACCTTTGAAAATCTCTTCAACAAAAAAGAATATGGATAAGCAACACAAGTCAAAGTTGATCCTCAAGACAAACCCTACGAATTGACATGAATGGATTTTGATTCTAACATTTTTTTAACAAAAAGGAGTTTTCAGCAACAAATTAGACTTTTGCAACATGTGTTAAAATTATGTTTTGGATGCTCTTTTACACACAATAGGCAGCAAGATGGAGGTAGATGGATTTACAAGCATTTGGAAGCATGGGATATGGAGATCCACTCTTATGCAACGAGAAGAACCACTTGTTTGAGATTTTAGCTGGTTTTTGAAAATACTATCTAGAAATTGTTTGGACTTGATTAAATCTTGTTTGAAAAACCTGTGATCTTGTTTTGGTGCCAATTAAATTTGTTTGATTCTGGTAGCAATGTTGGTTCCAATGTTATTCGGAAACCTAAGGACGACGTAGTGTCACGTGCACATCTAACCCTATGTGCATGTGGACAAGCCAACTCCTACGTTTAGGACAGCCTAGGAAGTGTTATGGCACCCTTTTGAGCCTGTACGCAAAACACGCATGTCTAGGCACTTTAGATTAGTTGTATACCCTTTGATTGCACATGAGCACAGCCAATGTCTGCTAGGTGTAGGCATTAAGAAGTGTTCGCATAGTCTAGCATCGGTATCCTAGCCTAGGTATTTACCTACACGTGAAGCACCTCCTTAAGTGAGTTTATTAACTTATTTATAAGTGACATTTAGCTAGCATTATAGAAGTCTTGGGTTTTTTGTTGGCATTGCCCGACCCAACTTTAATGTCGTTAAATGGCATCCACCACCTTTTGCAGACAGTATCACTAGATCTCCTTGCGCAAACTGTCACAAGGACGTAGCAGCTGCTAACCTTAGTTGTTGGTTTCTTTCCAATGATTTTTGTTTAATTTTTGAGACCCTCTGTCACGTGACACATCCAACCCTATGTATCCGTAGACAAGCTACAGCATGATCAGGGTTCAGTCAGTCCAGTCAGTCTAGATTAGAAGTGATCTGGCACTTTTTGTGAGTCTATTCGTAGACCGTGCATGCCCAGTCACTTAGTGTAGATGCATATCCTCTGGTTGCACACAGCACGATCATCAATACTCCCATCAGAATCCATTAGAATCAGTTAGGGGAATTTTCCAGTGCAATTAGCCTATTTTCCCTATTTTTTGTATTTTCACTTATTATTTTTGAGTGACTTTCCAACAAAAGTAGGTAGGGCAATTTTGCTAAGTTAATATATAAGCAAACCCAAGTTAGCACTAAATGGCAGAAGAGGCAGCAGGAGCACATGCTCAACAAGCACCTTCTCAGAAGAACCCCCAAGTGACCTAGCGTTTTTGCTCCAACTGCAAATAAAATTGGTAATGGCGTTCAATCTTTGCCGATCAAGCAGGCTACGCATTGTTCTTTGAAATTGTAATTTTGTGCTTACCATAATATATATGTTTTGTCTAGTGATTGGGATTCATTGTGTGTACAAATCCTCTTGGTTCATAGCAAGATAACTACACTTACGTCAAAAAAAAAGTTATAGTCTATAACTTGGGGTAGTATCAACAGCCTAGCGTTTTTGGACCAGATCAACCAGCGATTTGCACTTGTAGATTCCGGATCTCAAATCAGCCCTAGCGTTTTGCATTTGCATAGCCACGGCGACAGAAACACAGATTTTCAGCCCTAGCGTTTTTGCATCTGCCAGCAACCTCAACGTTTTGCAGATCTATCACGACAAAATCAGCCCTAGGACCAGCGTTTTCAGTTTTCAGCAGTTAGACATCGCAGATCAAGTCCCAAACCTCGCAGATCTCACCTTCCCACAGCAGTTCCTCGCCGCACGGTTAGTTTCCGCAAGGTTTACAGTTTCAGCCAGAAAAACGCAGACTTCAGTATCTGCGTTTTCAGCGCGTCGTCATCGCATCGTCGTCATCGACATCGTCATCAACATAGAGTCAGAATTCAGCGAATAGAAGATTAGCAGATTTCAGCCCATAGCGTTTTTGGACAGCAGTAGCAAGACCGCAGATTTCAGCCCTAAAGTCGTCGTCGTCATCACCGTCGTCGTCGTCGGCATAGTCCCAGATTGCATCAGTCCATTGCATACGCATTGTACCACTTTGTGCAATCAAAAAGTAGACCACTCTCGCCGACGAGAGTGGGGCCTTCGGAGGAGGGTTTTACGTCTCTGGTGTCGTATCTCTCTTCTCTCTCTATCTCTCAGTCTCATACACTTGCACGCACAGTGTCCATTCACTGTGCTTGTGATCATAGCATTCTCTCATTAAGAACAGAAGGCTCTACCTTCAATAAGAACAAAAGGAACCTTGAGCACAGTTCAGAGCACTCATCTTGAGCAAAGCGCAAACAATCATTCCGCTGCACCTAGCACCCTCTTTTTGAAGTAGCAAACGGTCGAACATTGTATAGCCAATGTGAACGGTAGTTTCACCCGCAGACGAGAAGTGGTCGGCACAAGAATTTGTATAGTAAGAGGATGTCTAGGCTCAATTCAAGATCATGTAGGTCCCCCCGTCGCACTTAGCAAGTTGGTGGATACTAGGAAGTGAACTCAATAAAGGCATAAAGTCAAGGTGGGATCACCAACAGAAAGGATCTAACAGTTGGGCCACATTGCACTTTTGGATGCGGTCCCAATGGGGATAGATGGTCAGAAGACCAGTGGGAGCCCAACGAAAGCATCTCCTAAAATTTAGGGAACTGCTATTTTGGGCCGTGAAATGTGTTCGCGTCATTACCTTCAGAATGGCAAGGGGAACATTTTATTACTCTGCTGCAAAATCAACTGATGCAACAGTTGAGAGATTTTAAGCAGGAAGCCCAAAGCGGGAAAATTGCATGTATGAGTGCCAAGTGGCACTTTTTGGCCAATTCACCAAGTCTGGGAGAACAGAACTGACTTTTTGGAGCAATTTTGGAGGCTGATAACTCTGATTTTCAGCGATTTCTCTCCATTTTTGAGCTTCACATGACTTTACCTGAGACCAAGGAGCTCATTTTCAGCATAGGAAGGCATCAGATGCGTGTTTACAAGGCTGTTTTGCTGCGTTTTCAGCGATACGCAGGTTTTGGCAGCCATGGAAATCTTCCCCTTTTGCATCTATTTGTTCACAGATGCATTACAGGTCAAGGGCAGAAGAGGGGGCACTCGATTTATGCTGGCCCTGGGGAGGATACTTCATTGAGAACCTGTCACGGGTTAAGAGCTATGGAGTGCTTTCCTTCCCTCCCATGTATAGTGTGGTGCTAGGAGTGATGCCCTGCACGCTACACACTGCTCTCTCTCCCCTACGTGCAGTTATGTGATGCCCCACAAGAGGGCTCTTCATTTGACTGATGTACAGCTCTATGGGTTCATGCTTTTGTGCTGAGGCAAGAGCCTCCTTGAGCAGGAACAGGGGTAGCTAGTTGCTACTCCAAAGCAAGCACCGGTGAGGGTCATAACCTCACCGTACACGTGCGTATTCTGATGGAATTAGGGTTGCAGAGAAACGCACACAGCTTGGAGAAGACGAAGGAAGCTCAAGGCACACAATAGAGTGTGTTACTTAGTGTGCAATGGAAAGATAGATAGCCCTAGAGTGATGGGCGTATATACAATGCTCGGGGGAAAAAACCTCCTAAAGAGGGAAAAAATGCCCCAGCGGTCCTAGTGTGTTCACACACATCACTACCACATGTATATGGTAACAAATCCCCCCCTGGAGTGATGCGGTGAACGAGAGCTAGCACATGAGTAAAGGGAAGTGCCATGCCCTGAGGACATGATCAGTCCACAAAGGGGAGTAAGCCCAAAGCTTTGCGGAAAGCTTCAAGCTTCTCACGAGACAAAGCCTTTGTGAAAAGATCTGCAAGGTTGTCCTGTGTTGGCACATAAGCCAAGCTGATCTCTCCTGCTGAGAGCCTCTCCCTGACATGGTGGTTGAAACCGGCCTGTTCAATCCAAAAAGGGCGGTAGACTTTACTTCAAACCTTGGTTTAGCTTTCACCCATTATTAGTCGTCTATTTTACCTGTACTTTCAAGACACAACAAAGGGGAGAGGGATACAGGCTGCTAGATTGCACCTGTATGAGTAGACAGACACCAGATTGGCCCCTAACTTAGGCGCCCCTTTCGGTATTTCTTTATTGTTCAAAAGAGGGAATAAACGATGTGGTTCCCTACAAGCTGCCCCGCACAAACTCGGCTGAATTTCCACTGTTCCAGCCCAATTTCGACAACATAACTGTACTAGAACCCTTCACAGTCAGTATTCCCACGCATTGACCGACTTTCCCGACGCATACGGGAACTTTGCAAAACCTGGCGAGAATCTGCAGCACGCTGAATTCTCTGTTTTCAGCCCTGAAAATGCGCCAGATCACCTGTACAACAATCCCCTTGCGTCCCCGAACCTCCTGGGGGTATTAGGGTCCGTTTAGGGCCAAAACCCTAAACCTGAAAAAATACACAGCAGGCTGTAATTCACTGCTTCGGGCTCCGTTTCGCGTGCCGGTCGCATCCTTAGCAAGTCCTCGAGCTCCCGCACCTGTAGGGCTACTTGCCCTTTGAATCCGACGAGATTTCTGGCGTGAAACCTCTCCGAATTCACCTGTACCTGCGGGGGGATTAGCCGCTAGCTAATCCAGTACCTGTGCAAGAGGCTCTTGCCTCGGCAATTGCGCATGAACCCACACAACTGTACATTGGTCAAATGAAGAGCCCACTAGAGGGGCATAACATACTGCCAAAGGGGAGAGAGAGGGCAGTGCGTAGCGTGCAGGGCATCACTCCTGGCACCGCACTGTGCATAAGAGGGAAAGCAAGCACTCCATAGCTCTTAACCTGTGACAAATCTGAAAATGAGGCTCTCCCCTCTTCAAATTCAGCGCCACTTCTTGTTGCATGAGGCAAGTGCACCAGAATGTGCCACTTGGCACATTTACAAGCATTTTCCCATTTCGGGGTTGCCGCCTAAAAATATCCCAACCGGTTGCCCAGTTGACTTCACGGCAGAGTAAGAAAATGTTCCCTTTGTCATTCCGGAGGTAATGACGCCAACACATTTTCAGGTCCCAAAATAGCAGTTCCCTAAATTTTAGGAGATGCTGCCATTGTATCTTTCTAGGTCATCCGACCCTCTTTGTACACTACGGCCACATCCAGAACTGAAATGTAGCCTCTGTAGCAAAGGATTCCACTTTGGCTAGTCAATGACCCCACTTGGCTAACCATAGTCCTTGTCCAACCTTAGCGCTCTTTTGCCCTCATGCCTGGACTCCCTCTGGACAGTTCCACACTAGCTATGCAATGCAAGGCAGTTAGATTTCCCGAGGGGTGTTTCCAAAAAGTGAAAGTAAATAGATAATAAGAAAGAAATCAACAAAAAGGATAGATAGTAGTCACATGCTGGTGACATACCCCCCTCTTGAAATCTCAAACGTCCTCGTTTGCATCTATGTCGTTCATGCTCCTAGTCAACACTGATGTATTCAACACCTGTCGACACATGTACGACACATACATGCTCATTGTAAACCCTGGTGTATTCAACACCTTGTCGACTCATGTATTGCCTGTGTGTGAACCCTGTCCCAATGACATAGTGGTAGCTTCGCACTCTGCCATTGCTTTGAGTCACTTACTTTCCAATGACAAAATGGTAGCTGCACATTTTGCCACTGTCTTATAGTACACGTTGGATCCCGTAACACTTTCGAGCATACCCAAACCGACAGTTTAAGAATGCAGTTACACATGTACTCTTCAATATAAGCAATCACTGTATCCTTGACAAACTGACAAGAAATACTCACTTCTATAGCACTAAGCAAACTTTTGGACATTCCATAAGAGCAATTGCCAAACTGACAATCTGTACAGCTCTAACATTCATGTAACAGGTATTTCATTTGAGCTCACTTTAAATACCATGTACATCATTTGTTTCACAAGCCATTGTCACACTGACAATCCATTTAGCTTTGAAACTCAAGGGGTCAAGGTAGGTTGCAAATCGAAGGCTTCCAAGTAAAGTGATAACACAGTTGGTGACTCTGCAAGTTCACCTTCTTCCATCCACTTAGCATCCATTGGTGGATAGTTTCTGAACTTTACCAAGTAACGCCTAGCAACCTTGCCTTTCACTTTCCTTTCTTTGTGTGCCAAAATCTGTTCAGGGACCAAGATCTCGTCAAGTTCCTCGACTTCCGGCTGATCTTCAGCTGGCATATCTTCTGGCACATCACCCACATAGGGTATGAGAAGACTCACATGAAACGCATTGTGAATCTTCCGACTGTCAGGCAATTTCAGCCTATATGCAACATCATTGATTATGTCGCATACTTGAAAAGGCCCATAGTAACGCATGCTGAGCTTTGGAAACAGTCTTTCCTTGCCCTTCATCTTCTTTAACCTTGCCTTTTCAAAGCGTAAAAGCACCCAATCACCAAGTGAATATACCACTTCACGACGGTGACGATCAGCTGCTTTCTTTTGCTTTGCCTAAGTCCTTTCTAAGGCCACTTTGACCTTCTTGTACATTTCATCCATGTCCAGAACATACTTATCTGCTTCAAATATCTTGTCCTTTGTATGCAGTATGGGAGGAACTTTCTTGCCACCTTCAACTATCTCAAAGGGTGCCTTGCCAGTTGATGAATGCACTGTATTATTGTATGCATACTCCACCAATGGCAAATACTGCTCCCACTTTCCTTTATGCTCTGACACATAGCACTTCAGCAGATCTAGGACAGTAGAATTTGCCTCTTCTGACTGCCCATCTGTTTGAGGATGAAATGACGAAGAGAATTTGAGCGTGGTGCCCATATTCTCAAACAAGCCTCTCCAGAACAAACTTGTCATGCGTGGATCACGGTCGCTAACAATCGACTGTGGCATGCCATGATACTTGAAAATATTGCTCATAAACAAGCGTGCCATCTGATCTGGCTTTATCTTCTTCCTGACAGGAATAAAATGAGCCTGTTTGCTAAATCTGCAAATAATGGTCCAAATACCATCGTTTCCTGTCTGCGTTCTCGGAAGATCAAAGATAAAATCCATAGCAATACTTTCCCATGGTTTATCTGGAATAGGTAGTGGTTGCAATAACCCTGGTGCCTTTTGCCTGTCAAACTTGACCTTTTGGCATATTAGGCATTCTCGCACAAAGGCATCCACATCCCTTCTCAATGTAGGCCAATAGAAGAATGTCTCAACCGCTTTAACTGTAGCATCGATATCACGATGACCTGCATACGGTGGGACATGACTCTCTTCCATAACTTTGCGTCGCAATGGCTTTGTGACACACAATCTGCCATGCATCATCATGAACCCATCTTTAAGAAGATAGTGTTCATGACGTTGTCCATCCATTAGTTGCTCGAAGACCCTTGCAAAATCTTCATCATTTGCATACTGTTCTCTCATATCATCAAGTTCATGATGATAAGGAATCGACACAGCTGAAATTTGTGGCTTCCTTGACAAGGCATCAGCCACAACGTTCTTCTTGCCTTCCACATGCACAATCTGAAAATGGAACATGGACAAGATATTTGCCCATCGCATATGCTTCTCAGATAACTTTGTCTGTGTCAAGAAGTATCACAAGGTCTGATGGTCCGTTTGGACAACGAAATCTGCACCTAGCAGGTAGTGTTTCCAACTTAAGAGCGCATGAATCACAGCCAGTAACTCTTTCTCATAGACCTGCATGGTCATCTCTGGCCCTTGCAAAATTCTGCTCTCATAGGCTACTACCCTGCCATCTTGCATTAGCACTGCACCAATGCTACTACCGCAGGCATCACACTGGACCACAAATGACTTCCTAAGATCTGGTAACACAATGACTGGATCTGAAGTCATCTTTTCCTTTAAGAGATTAAAAGCTGAAATCTCTTTCTGTGTCCATCTAAAGGTGACTGCCTTCTTTTGAAGAGCATGTAAAGGTGAAGCAATCTCAGCGAAATTTCGGATAAACCTTCTGTAATAGGAGCATAGTCCCAAAAAGCTTCGGACATCATGCACCGTCTTCAAATTTGGCCATGACTTGATCGCTTCAACTTTTGCAGGATCCATTCTGACACCATCCTTTGATACAATGTGTCCCAGAAAGTGAATCTCTTCCAGAAAAAACTCACTTTTCTTTGCATTGATGAGCAACCTATGACTGCGTAGCTCTTTGAACACAATGGCCAAGTGATGCCTATGCTCCTCTTCATTCTTTGAATAGACTATCATGTCATCAAAGAATGTACCAACAAACTGCTGGTGTGGACGGAAAATTCTGTCCATCATCCTATTGAACGTAGCAGGAGCATTTGTGAGACCAAAGGGCATCACTAAAAATTCGTAAAGGCCAAACGTCGTTCTAAAAGCAGTCTTGTGCACATCCTCTGATCTAATGCGGATCTGATGGTACCCACTCTTTAGATCTATCCTGCTAAACATAGCTGCTCCTTCTAATTTGTCCATAATATCATCAATTCTAGGTATAGGGAACCTATTCTTGATGGTATTCTTGTTCAGTGCACGGTAGTCGATGCACATACGCCATGAGCCATCCTTTTTCTGCACCAACAACACTGGAGAACAGAATGGAGATGAACTGGGCTGAATCAGCCCCTTTTCTAACAGCTCCTGTACTTGGCCCACTATCTCTTTCTGCTGAGCCGCACTAACCCTGTACGGAGGCTTATTTGGTGGGCTACTGCCTGGCACCAAATCTATCGCATGGTCCTCGGGTCTCTCTGGTGGTAATTGAGACGGTAATGAATCGGAAAAACAGTCACTATACTGTTGTAAAAACATTGACCTTTCTTTATCTAGCACAGATAAATTTGATTCATCACAATCTGACACTTCATGTGCAAAAACCAAGTACGCAGAAAGATGCTTTTTCATTACAGAAGTAATAGCAGAAGCTGATACAGTAGGAATAGACTCCCCTTTAAGCTTTACATCCAGAATGTGAGTCTTTCCCCTGCTCTGTACAGTGATCTTTTTGTTGTAGGCATCCATGATTCCCTGTACACGAAACAACCAAGGAATACCTAACAACACATCACATCCGTCCAGTGGCATGATGTAAAATTCTTCAGCATCCACATAGGACTGGATATGTAGACGCAACTTTCCAATGATGGGTGTCACAGCCTCTGTATGGCCAGGACATGCCAAACCTGCCTCTGCTGTATACCCCATCTCTTCAGGTCTGATTCCCAACTTTGAAGCCAATTCTGGGGAAATGAAGTTGGCTTTGGCACCTGGATCAAAGAAGATAAGCACTGTTTGATCCCTGACCTTTCCCCATGCTCTGCAAAGCTCACTTGCATCTGAATTTGGCTTGTCGCCCACCATATCTGGCACTAGACCAGCCATGGGCTTCTTTCCTTTCCTGTCCTCCTTGTCTTCAGAATCAGCTGGCCTTTTCTTTGTAGGACAGTTGTAAGCAATGTGGCCAGGCTGCTCACATATAAAGCATTTGTTTTTTGTCCTCAGGACCTTCTTTTGCTCTTCTGACTTGCGAGGAAAACGTCTTTTCCATTTCTTTGCTGATCCTTTTTCTGATTCAGCCGTAGCTTTGTCTTTCCCTGCGTTGGCTGACTCCTGAGTCCCTTTAGGAGCCTCATTGGGAACGTGCTTCTTGGCTGAATTTTTCTTGCCTGATCCTGTCTTGACGCCAGTGTTAAATTCACAATCTTCTCCCTTGAGCAAACCATTGCCAGTGTTTGCTACCTCGATGAGCTGCGTCAAAGTAGTGACTTTGGTCTTCGTGCAGTATTTCCTCAATCCTTTAGGTAGGCCACAACAATATTTTTCAATCTGTTCTGTCAATGGCACAAACCTATAGGAAGTTACTGGAAGTAGAGCTTTCCAAAACTTCCGATTGTAATCATCCAGATTTCTGCAAGTGGCAGCATTTAGTTGGTGACATTCTGTCATGACATCTGCTTCAAAGTCATCAGATAACCATGCTGCTGCAAAAATCTGCTTGAAGTAAATCCATGTGGACGGAGCTTGCCCTTGAAGCAATAAAGTTGTCCACCATTGTCCCGCATTCCCTGTCAAGAAAGTGGCTGCCTTGCGGACCTTTGAAGCCTCTGTAAAGTTTCCCCCTGCATAGGCCTTGTCAAACTGCTGGAGGAATGAGAGAGCCTTCTTCCTGTCATCAAACCCTGTAAAGGTCGTGAATGTCACACCCTTGCCACCTTCTTTGTACGGAGTTGGCCTCTCCAGCGGCGTTAAATTGTCATATGGAAGTGACTGAAACATGGGAACACTATTAGGGTTCATCTGTGTTCCTTGGCCGCTATTAACTTGACCTGGAAATGCCATATTTGGCTGCTGATTTGTAATTCCAGCCATACCAAAATTTGCCTGTGGCATCCCAAATTGGCCCTGAGTGCTCTGAAACCCTGGTTGCATACCCATGATACTGTACATGGGGTTAGGCATCATCGTTTGAGCACCCCCGAACACTGTTCCTGGCGTGTGAAACTGATTTCCAGGTGCATGACCAGCCATGCTCTGGAATACGGATCCACCTCCAAAATAGCCAGGGTGTACTGAAGGTGGTGGGAAGACCTGTTGCATAGCCTGTAGGTTGCTTCCCTGCCCATTAGAACCAGCTATAGGCTGTTGAAAGGTGGCGGGCTGAATTGGTACAGCTTGAAAAACTGGCATTTCAGCCACCTGTTCTTGCACCTTAGGCATAGGTTGTGGAGACTGCATGTTCTCCGTCAAGTGTACAGGTGTTTCCATTGACTGTGCGGTATGAATCACCTGTGCTCGAGCCTTAACAGGCTTTTCAATATGATCCAGTGACCCAACTTGCTGAGACGGAATAGGAGGTTGCAGAAAGGCTAAAAACCTTGGGTTCTGCATTACTTGTGTGAACATAGCCACAGAAGTAGCTAACTGGGTCCTGAATATATCGTCATCTGTCTGTGGTGGTCTTGAGGACTCACCCACTTCATGTGTCTGTTGACCCTGTGAAGAGGAAACCTCTTCAATCACATCATCTGGTCTGTCAGCCATAATTGCAATTCCCTGTGTCTGGTCTATGATCCCCTGTGTCTTCAAGCCCAAAACTGCCCAAGGCTCACTTCTATGGGAAAAAGTGATTTAATCCCGTCGATGGAACCATGAAACCGGCCTGTTCAATCCAAAAAGGGCGGTAGACTTTACTTCAAACCTTGGTTTAGCTTTCACCCATTATTAGTCGTCTATTTTACCTGTACTTTCAAGACACAACAAAGGGGAGAGAGATACAGGCTGCTAGATTGCACCTGTATGAGTAGACAGACACCAGCACCCTAACTTAGGCGCCCCTTTCGGTATTTCTTTATTGTTCAAAAGAGGGAATAAACGATGTGGTTCCCTACAAGCTGCCCCGCACAAACTCGGCTGAATTTCCACTGTTCCAGCCCAATTTCGACAACATAACTGTACTAGAACCCTTCACAGTCAGTATTCCCACGCATTGACCGACTTTCCCGACGCATACGGGCACTTTGCAAAACCTGGCGAGAATCTGCAGCACGCTGAATTCTCTGTTTTCAGCCCTGAAAATGCGCCAGATCACATGTACAACGGTCCCCTTGCGTCCCCGAACCTCCTAGGGGTATTAGGGTCCGTTTAGGGCCAAAACCCTAAACCTGCAAAAATACACAGCAGGCTGTAATTCACTGTTTCGGGCTCCGTTTCGCGTGCCGGTCGCATCCTCGAGCTCCCGCACCTGTAGGGCTACTTGCCCTTTGAATCGGACGAGATTTCTGGCGTGAAACCTCTCCGAATTCACCTGTACCTGCGGGGGGATTAGCCGCTAGCTAATCCAGTACCTGTGCAAGAGGCTCTTGCCTCGGCAATTGCGCATGAACCCACACAACTGTACATTGGTCAAATGAAGAGCCCACTAGAGGGGCATAGCATACTGCCAAAGGGGAGAGAGAGGGCAGTGCGTAGCGTGCAGGGCATCACTCCTGGCACCGCACTGTGCATAAGAGGGAAAGCAAGCACTCCATAGCTCTTAACCTGTGACAAATCTGAAAATGAGGCTCTCCCCTCTTCAAATTCAGCGCCACTTCTTGTTGCATGAGGCAAGTGCACCAGAATGTGCCACTTGACACATTTACAAGCATTTTCCCGTTTCGGGGTTGCCGCCTAAAAATATCCCAACCGGTTGCCCAGTTGACTTCACGGCAGAGTAAGAAAATGTTCCCTTTGTCATTCCGGAGGTAATGACGCCAACACATTTTCAGGTCCCATAATAGCAGTTCCCTAAATTTTAGGAGATGCTGCCATTGTATCTTTCTAGGTCATCCGACCCTCTTTGTACACTGCGGCCACATCCAGAATTGAAATGTAGCCTCTGTAGCAAAGGATTCCACTTTGGCTAGTCAATGACCCCACTTGGCTAACCATAGTCCTTGTCCAACCTTAGTGCTCTTTTGCCCTCAGGCCTGGACTCCCTCTGGACAGTTCCACACTAGCTATGCAATGCAGGGCAGTTAGATTTCCCGAGGGGTGTTTCCAAAAAGCGAAAGTAAATAGATAATAAGAAAGAAATCAACAAAAAGGATAGATAGTAGTCACATGCTGGTGGCAGTGGTAATGCACCTCAATGTGCTTTGTGCGAGCATGAAAAACTGGGTTCCTCGCAACTGCAAATGCGCTCTGACTGTCAGTGTAGATAGTGTTGGCAGTGTCCTGTCCAACACTGAAATCAGCCATAAGGCGTCTGAGCCATACACACTCAACCGTAGCTGTGAAGACTGCCCTGTACTCAGCCTCACAACTCGAAGTGGCCACAGTAGGTTGCTTCTTACTCAACCATGATATACATGAACTGCCAAGCATGAAACAAAAACCACTTGTCGACACTCGCGTGTCAAAACAACTAGCCCAATCTGAGTCTGAAAATGCATGTAAGTCTGGCGGCAATGATCCCCCCTTGGGATAAAACAAGCCAAGGTGTAAAGTGCCACTAAGGTAGCGGAAAATCCTCTTGACAGCCTGCCAATGCTCAGACCCTGGGCTATGCATGAATCTGCTGACCTGTGAGACTGCAAACTGAATATCTAGCCTCATGTTGTATACATAAATGAGGCAGCCAACAGCAGTTTGGTAAAGAGTGACATGAGCAAGATCGCCAGCATCATATAGACTAAACTTCAAACCTGTTTCCATGGGAGTGGCAATAGGTTTGCAATCCTCAAGTCCAAACTTACATAGCAATGTTTCTATGTAACTTTTCTGACACAAAGCAATACCACCATCACACTGCTTAACCTGTATACCCAAGTAATGATGCAACAGCCCCAAATCTTTCATCTTGAAAGTAGCATTCAAATCAACCTTAAATTCAACAATATGTCTCTCATTTGGTCCAGTGATCAGCAAATCATCAACATAAAGAACCACAATGAGAAGTAAATCACCCTCACGCTTTACATACAATGTGCTTTCTGTTGGACTGTTACGAAAGCCTTGTTTGACCAAATGAGTGTCAGCTTTCTCATACCAAGCACAAGGAGATTGCTTCAACCCATGCTTCAACCCATACAAAGCCTTGTTACATTTGCACACTTTGTCCTCTTGTCCTTTTATGACAAAACCGCGAGGCTGCGTTACATAAACTTCCTCAAATATGTCACCATTCAAGAAAGCAGTAACAATGTCTGATTGATGTGCATCCCAACCAAAATGAGCTGCCAATGCAAATAGAAAACGCACAGTAGTCATATGACAAGTGGGAGCAAAAGTCTCTTCATAATCTATGTCTTTTTGCTGTGCATAACCCTTTGCAACAAGTTGAGCCTTATGGCGATCAATCTCACCATCCGGCTTGCGTTTCAACTTGTAAACCCACTTCGTACCAATGGCCTTTTTGCCAGGAGGCAAATCACATAAAGTCCATGTGTCATTTTCTATGAGTGCATCATATTCTGATTGCATGGCAACCATCCAATTTTCTGAATTCTGTGCTTCATCAAAAGACAGAGGCTCCTCAACATCATGTAAGCTAGACACAGCCAAAGCATAACAATCTGATGCATAAGATGCATGGCGAGAGCCTGAACGAGTACGACTAGACAAAGGTGCATCCAATTTACTGTCACGCAAAGTGTGCACCAGCCATTTTGGCATACCTCTAGCCTGCTCATTTTCAACCCTTTCCTCATCAAGTACATCATGTACATATGCATCAATAATAGGTTGATCTAAAACATTTTCAAAAACCCCCATAGGTTGTACGTTTGCCTCATTGGAACTTACATTCGTATTTCCACCACTGAAAAGAGGCAACAAAGTGTCATAAATGTCCTGTGAGCTTACATTACTGTCTCTCGTACATGACAGCAAGGGCTGAACAGAATCTTCCACAAACACTACATTCCGTGAAACCAGAATACGTTTTATTTGCAGATGATACAACCTGTAACCTTTGCTTTCAGCACTATAACCAATAAAAATACATTTGACAGTCTTATCATCCAATTTTCTACGCTGCACTTATGGCACCAAAGCATATGCCAAACAGCCAAAAACACGCATGTGCTCAATAGAAGGCTTTCTATCATGCCATGCTTCATATGGAGTAATAAACTGCAAAGCTTTCGTAGGACACCTGTTAAGTACATAAGTGGCACACATGATGGCCTCAAGCCAAAAAAAAATGCGGCAAAGCTTGACTTTTGACCATACATCGTGCCATTTCCGTCAGTGACCTGGTTTTCCTCTCAGCAACACCATTTTGTTGAGGTGTATAAGGCACTGTACATTGGTGTTCTATCCCACAACTAGCCAGAAATGCATTAAATTCATGAGACATATACTCCCCCCCTCGATCGGAACAGAGGGTGCCCATAGTACATTTCGAGACATTTTCAGCCATAGCCAGAAATTCTTTGAAGCACATAAAAACTTCGGACTTTGCTTTAAGTGGAAATACCCATGCATGCCTGGAGTAATCATCAATGAAAATCACGAAGTACAAGTAATTGCCCAAGGACGGAGTTTGCATGGGCCCACAAACATCACTATGCACAAGCTGCAACTTGTATGTGGAAATCCTTTGGAAATTTAGAACGCTACATCTTACCCAAAATACAGCCTCCACAAACATGTTTGACAGGTGCTTCAAGAGGCGGCAAAGAAGCAACCATATCAGATTTCTGCAAACGCAGCAAACTGGCAAAATTCAGATGACCAAAACGTGCATGCCAAAGTTTTGCATCTGAAATAGCCCTTGAATCTGCAACAGCATTTGCAAAATTTTCTCCACACTTGTCATACAAAGTGAGCTTATACAGCCCACGGCACAAAAGCCCAGATGCAACAATTTCATCACCAAAACTGAGATCATGAACTGTGCATCTATCATCCACAAATTTGACAACAAGTCCAAGTCTAACAAGTGCGGATACAAACAAGAGATTCTTCTTGATCCCAGGTACACAAAGTGCATCAACAAGCCTGAAGAAACTGCCATTAGCAACAGTGAGCACAATCTTTCCAACTCCCTGAACTGGATAAGAGGCGTTGTTGGCACAAGTGACTGAATTCCCATGAGGAACAGACTCGAGAGAGGTAAACAATTCACTATGTGAGGTAATGTGCTTTGTAGCACCACTGTCGAAATACCACACATGTGAATCTGCAGCAACTGACAAGCATGCATCATGGACAGCAGGATTGTAAGTGCACTCTGCGCTAAAAGCCCATTTTGCATCAACATCAGCAACACAGTCTCCTTTCACAGAAGACTCAACAATGGCTGCATTTGTAGTGGAACCAGCATTTGCAATGGAACCACCCTCTTTCTTCTTAGCCTCTTTGGCCTTTAACTTAGGACACGACTTGATCAAGTGATCATTGGCTTTACAATAATGGCAACGCATCTTCTTTTTGCCCTTATCACCAGAATTTCCAGACAAATTGCTGCCAGCAGAAGCATTAGGAACAGAATTTTTGCCACTCGCAGCAGAACCATAAGAAGTGGCTGCATTGCTGTTACCACCCTTTCTTTAAGAAGCAATAAAAGCCTGTTCAATTGCACGCTGTCTAGTCCTGTTTTTTCTGGAAAGTGACTCTTGCAACAGCAATGTGCATAATGCATCAAACTTGACAACTTCTGGATTTCCTTGGGTCATAAGTCTCCAAGTACTAGCAAAAGTCTGGTAAGAATCTGGTAAGGCATCAAGAACAATCTGCACAAGGGAACTATCTGAAATAACTTTACCTGCAGAAATAAGTTGCTCATTGATATCCTTGACACTAGCAAGGAAAGTGTCCGTATCATCTTCCTCATGCATAATCTTTGACTCCAGCTCTTTACGTAGCAAAGCAATTTTAGCCTCATTGCGACTTGCATAAAGACTAGCCAAAATATCCCAAGCCTGTTTTGCAGATTTCGCTGAACGGATGTGAGCAACAATGGTGCGCTTCACAGACAACGCAATCAGTGCATGAGCCTGCGCATCCTTAACATCCCAACGAGCTTGTTCTGCCGTAGGCAAAACAACTCTAACAGCTGCAATCCTTGCAGCAAGACCTGCAACATCCTCAACATCGCCTACATCCTCAGAACCAGGACGTACATCAATGCCCTGCACAATGTTCCAGACGCCCTTTGACACAAGAACATGTTGCACAATATAAGCCCACATAGGGTAGTTGTCCCCATCCAACCTGTCCTCAGCAGCAAACATCTTGAACACATTTGTGTTGTTGTCAGCTATGGTAAATGCTGCACTTGATGTGAAAACTGCCCGAAAATAGGAGAAACGGAGCGGGAACAACTTGTGCTATATAGCACAAACCGTAGAAGACTATAAGGCACCTGTTATGCAGAAAACGGTTGACAGAAATTCTGCACAAAATGACGAAATAGCCAGTGCAGTACTGCCTGTAGTGGAAACGGAGGCCGAAATAAGCCCAAATCAAAAATCTGAGCTGACCTGCGATACGAGCTCTCCCAAAGTATTTGTCGACTTGCGAACGCTTGCCAAAGCTCACTGAAATCGGAGTAAGTGAGCAGGCGTGTGCTGGAGCAGTTGGCGACTAAGCCCGGGATGACGCAACTTGCTCTGATACCAATTGTTGGAATTAGGGTTGCAGAGAAACGCGCACAGCTTCGAGAAGACGAAGGAAGCTCAAGGCACACAATAGAGAGAGTGTTACTTAGTGTGCAATGGAAAGATGGATAGCCCTAGAGTGATGGGCATATATACAATGCTCGCGAGAAAAAACCTCCTAAAGAGGGAGAAAATGCCCCGGCGGTCCTAGTGTGTTCACACACATCACTACCACATGTATATGGTAACATATTCAACGCTGTGTATGCGCAGAAAATTCACTGTTTTTCAGCCATATGGACGCCAGAACACTTGGGAATCGTGCCCTATTGGCAGAGGACAGCTAGGGGACTGTTGGGGACTGAAAACAGGGCAAAAACCAATAAATACAGCGAGCTGAATCTACTGTTTTTGGGCAGGAAGCAGAGGGTTTACGCCAATGCAAGTGAGCTCCAGCGGGGCTGTTATGCTGCCGAAATTTGGCCAAATCAAGTAGTATTTAGCGGGATATAGGTAAGGATTCCCAAGACTATTTTGTAATTTACCCTCTCAAAGAATAAAGAAATACCGAAAGGGGCGCCAATTTTGGGGCCTACAAGTTGTCGGCATCTGCTCGGGGCATTCTAGCTTCCGAGCCGTGTGTATTCAAATGTTAATTCCCGTCGCAGGTTTCCTTTGCAAAGTGCTTTATGTGTGCGTTTAAAGTAAAGAATTTCGGGTGACACCCAACGCCTACCGCCCTACGGGCCGGTTTCACAAACCGCTGTCACAAGACGAGCACCACGTGCCAATAGAAAAGAACACACTGAACAGACTTTTAGCACTTAAATAACAGTTGAACTGAAAGAGAGAGATGACACTCGACACGGAGTGGCGAAATTCCACCCCAGAGAGTATTGGCGCCAAACCTTGGCGCCCCTTCCGGTATTTCTTTATATTGCATCAACACGGTACAAACCGGTACGTCAAACTCTGCACCTTCTCCAGGAAGCATGCCAGAGAATGAGCCCATGGCCTCATATTTAAAGGCCCTAGGCCCCAAAAGCAGTTTTACATGAAAAGCCTTTAAACTCAAAAGCTTCTGGGCCAAAAGCAATGCCAAAAAGTTGTCAACGTAAATCTAGAAAATCAGTACAATTGCCACGTCAACAGTCAACGCAAAACACGGAAATCCGTACAGCCTGCCACGTCAACACTATCAACGTAATTTCTAAGATACAGAGTCATTTGTCTATGCATTGGAATGGTGTACACGTGTTGCAATTTCAAATGCACTCTCGATGTCTGAACTTTGAAGCTTGCTTATCTCTTTTAAGTATGCATGACTAAACGATCACTCTTCTCTGCTATCTCTTGCAATCGAGGACGATTGCTTTGATTTTAGAAGGCGATATGTGATGGATTTTAGGGTTAGGGTTTTTACGTCGAGGTCATAGGTGTTTTTTGTTTTGTTTTGGGAGTCGGGTTTGGGCACGGCCCTCTCAGTCGTTCTTCCCCTGTAACATCAAAAATGCACAAGAAGAACGACCGAAACTGAATGCACCCAACCTCCTAGGGCAAACGCTTTCGTCACTAGTTTCCCTTGGACTACATGAGGCTTTGCTTCCCCAAGAGGCCAAGATTATCTACACTCTTAGGGCAGTGCCCTTGAGAGACTAGTAATGGGTGCGACCGCGACCAAGTACCTCAGATCTAGAGGGCCAGGTACTGCGGGACTTGCTTCGGCCTTCCCTTTGGAGTTTCCTCCGCCACGTAGCTTATCGCTCACCACACTAAACTACCCTTGTAACCCGACGGTTTTCCCATAGAAAATGCTATACCCGCTTGATAGGGCGTCGGCTCACAGGTGGCATCCACTCAGGTTGGTGATGTCTCCCTTTTCATCTCCCAACCTCTTTTTGGCGAGGCTGACCCCCCCGCGGGGCTCTAGTCGCTCATTTGGCTTCGCTTGCGTCATTTCCCTCGAGAGGAATCGAAGTATAATAGTATGCATATGAAGGAAGGTATTATCCTTCCATCCACCTATGCAGAGCACTCAAGTACTCGGGCACAACCTTCGCCACAAAAATCGAGAAACTTTGCCACAGAGACGTGCCTTGCAGTTCCGTTCCTCGAGTGCGGATCATGGCCTACCCAAAAGAGCAGCCACTTCCCACGAGCCTCTCCACCAAGGAGGGTAACGCTCATCTCTTCAAGGTCAACAGCGGGTCGATATCGTTGAAGCTGGAGTTGAACCATCGCCCCCTAGGTCCATCAAGCGTCGAGCAACCCACCAGCCAAATGCAAAAGCGAACGACCCTCCGACTGGGAGCACAGTGCACAAACACTGTGTCCGCCCCTCCAACTATCCGCCAGTTTGAGTCCACCTACTCTTTCGGGAGCCAGTATTCTCTCCTTCTTTCTTATCACTATAGTCCCACTGAACTTGTTAGGTGCAGCGGCATGAATGTTTGAACTTTGCTCAAGATGAGTGCTCCAAACTGTGCTCAAGGTTCCTTTTACTTACGGAAGGGAGAGCCTTCCGCTCCTTTAGTGAGAGAGTGCAATGGACACAAACAAAGTGAATGGACACAGTGAATGGAAGTGCATGAGACTGAGAGATAGAGAGAGAAGAGAGATACGAAAATAGAGACGTTGTAAAACCCTCCTCCAAAGGCCCCACTCTCTATGGTGAGAGCGGTCTACTTATGATTGCACAAATCTCTACAATGCTTGGACTTGCCGACGATGTCGACGACGATGAGGACGACAACGAGACGGGCTAGAATCTGAAAATCTTGTATCTGCTGAATTCTGACTCTATGTCGATGACGACGATGCGCTGAAAACGCAGATGCTGAAATCTGCGTTTTCCGGGCTGAAACTGTAAACCTTGCAGAAACTGACCGTGCGGCGAGGAACTGCTGCAAGAAGGTGAGATCTACGAGGTTCGGGGGTTCTTCTGCGAGTGCTAAGGGCTGAAAACTGAAAACGCTGGTGGTTAAAGAGGTTCCATCGCGAAGATCTGCAAAAACGATGGCTTGTTTGGCAGATCCAAAAACGCTAGGGCTGATCCTTGTGCTGATGCAAAAACGTTGGGGTTCTGCGGTGGGAAACTGCTAACGCTAGGGCTGATTTGTTCCTTGCTATCGCGCCGGATGTTCTGCAAATGCAAAACGCTAGGCTGATATGCTGTGTCGTGATGACGCCAAGCTGATCTGTTGTGCACAAATCGCTAAGGCTGGTCTTGTAGATGAAAAACGCTAGGGTTGTCCTGCTGATGCAGAAAACGCTAGGCCTCTTCGATTCTGCTAAGAAGTTGCCTGTTGAGCGAGTGCTCCTGCTCCTACTGCCTCTTTTGCCAGAAAGTGCTAATTGTGGTTTGCTTATATATTCACTTAGCAAAATTGCCCTACCTACTTTCCAACAAAAGTCACTTAAAAATAATAAGTGAAAAATGTCAAAAATAGGGAAAATAAGCCTATGCACTATAAAAATGCTACTGATGGGATTTGGTGGGAATCTGATGGTCATGTTGTGTGCAACCAGAGGATATGCATCTAATCTAAGTGTCTGGACATACACGGTCTACGAACAGACTCACAAAAGTGCCAGATCACTTCCTATTCTAGACTGACTTGACTGAACTAAACCCTGATCATGTTGTAGCTTGTCCACGGACACATAGGGTTGGATGTGTCACATGATAGAACTGCAACAAGTATCCACGCGTTTGTTCATAGCCAGTCGTCTTATAGGGCTCCAACGCCAAGCACGAATGCCTCTCTTCCCACTTGTCCCATGCGTGGGAGCTGATTGAGCTAAAGTCAGCCATAGGGATATATTTCTTCATCCAATTCTGGGTTCTGTGTCTACCAAGATTTTTGAAGCCGACCAGTACACGAGGGACTTTGACACTACTATTACCAAGGTCTGGGAGGCTTTAGCAAAATCTCAAGAAAGACACAAGAAGGCAGCAGATCGACGCCGTCGCGATTTGAAATTAAAGGAAGACGATTGGGTGCTCTTACATTTTGAGAAGGCATGCCTGAGAAAGAAAAAGGGAAAGGAGCAGCTTTTTCCAAAGCTTAGCATGACATACTATGGACCTTTCTAGATAAAAGAAAAGATAAATGATGTCTCCTTTAGACTGAAGCTGCCCGACACTTGGAGAATTCACAATGCTTTTCATGTGAGTCTGTTGAAGCCTTTTAAAGGCGATGTGCCCGATGATGGGGAGCTAGATGAGACACCCGAAGTGGAGGAAAGCGAGGAGATACTCGTTCTAAGATACTGGCACATAAAGATAGAAAGATTAAAGGTAAAGTGATTAGGCGGTTCTTGGTTGAATTCAAGAACTATCCTGCATTGGATGCGAAGTGGATGGAGGAGGACCTCGCAGATACTCCTCAAATTGTGGAACTTTACCTTGAAGCATTTGGTTTAGCATAGTCTACTCCAATAGTGTCACGTGATACATCCCAACCCTATGTGTCCGTGGACAAGCTACACCACAGTAGGGTTCAGTCAGTTCAGTCAAGTCTAGATTCGAAGTGATTTGGCACTTTTGTGAGTCTATTCGTAGACCGTGCATGCCCAGTCACTAAGTGTAGATGCATATCCTCCGGTTGCACACAGCATGATCATCAATATTCCCTTCAGGATCCATCAGATTCAGTCATGGGAATTTTCCAGTGCATTTAGCCTATTTTCCTATTTTTGGTTATTTTCACTTATTATTTTTAAGTGACTTTCCGACAAAAGTAGGTAGGGCAATTTTGCTAAGTTAATATATAAGCAAACCCAAGTTAGCACTTTCTGGCAGAAGAGGCAGCAGGAGCTTCTTGCTCAACAGGCAACTTCTCAACAGTACCCCCCAGCACCCCCAGCGTTTTTGGATTCCATCCTCGCCAGGCCAGTTCCCATCCTTGGCGTTTCCTCATTTGCAGACCCTTGCCATCACCCTCTGCATCCTAGCCATTGCAGATCCCCAGTATCACCATCAAACCCCATTTGCTAGCGTTACCACAATTCAGCCCATTAGCGTTTTTGTCTCCAACAGGCCAGCGTTTTGGCAAGGATCAGAGGCAGCCGAGTGTTAGTACATTTCAGCCCTAGCCGCGTCAGAATACACAGCGTTTTCAGCCTATGACACAGAAGCAGATCAACCCCAAGTTGGTTGCAGATGTTCCCCCATTTTCAGCCATAAAAATGCAGCCAACACAATAAATTTCAGCCACCGAAACAGTCCCGGAAATCAACAGTTAGAAGACCACAAATTTCAGCCATCAAGTCGTCGTCGTCGTCACCACCGTCGTCGTCACCACCATCGTCGTCATCGGCATAGTCCAAGTTGCATCAGTCCATTGCATACGCATTGTACACCTTTGTGCAATCAAAGTAGACCACTCTCGCCGACGAGAGTGGGGCCTTCGGAGGAGGGTTTTACAACCTCTCGGGTGTCGTATCTCTTCTCTCTCCTTCTCTCAGTCTCATTCACTTGCACGCACAATATCCACTCACTTTGTTCGTGATCATAGCACTCTCCATAAAGACAGAAGGCTCTCTCCTTCCCTAAGAACTAAAAGGAACCTTGAGCAATAAAGATCACTAATCTTGAGAAAATACAACATTCATTCCGCTGCACCTAACATTGGTATCAAAGCTTTGGCAGTGTTCTGTATCACTCAAGGAAAGAACCACAAGAACCACAAGAATTTTTTTGCTTGTTGAGGTCGCACGAACCCAAGTTTACTTGGGCGTGTCGATTCCTAATCGTGTTTTGTTGAAGAGTGACAAGAATCCCAAGAAAGAAGGGCTTGTCCAGCCTCCCCTTGTCTCTCTTTTCACTCATTGAGAGAGGACCGTGCACTTAGCGGCCGGCAAATCGACGTGAGGTGGGAAAAAGCAACCTTGGTGTGAGCGCAAGGCCGCCAAGGGGTGCGCCCGCGGAAAAGAGTAGAACTCGGGTGAAGAGAAGATCCTTCTCAAACGCGATTTGCAAGCGAAAGAAAACCTCAAAGACCTCAAGAACCCCAAGAACCCAAGTTCCTCGTGAACTTAAGAACCCAAGAACCCCAAGAACCCACGACTTCAGAATGATATCACTCGAAGCGAAATGGATACTTCGCTTGGAGGTGATGAGCATGAGAGAGGCGAAGAAGAATTTTCCCACCAAGAGGTTTTTCAGACCCTCCCCCTTTTCCACCTACGACAAAGATTGCACTAACTCCTATGAAGGAGTTGGACCAAGAAAGAGAAGCAGAAAGAAAAGCGTACGAAGAAGACATGGCAGCCATAGAGCGCTCGTACCAAGAAAGAATGGCATCCATAGCGCGTGAGAGCGAGCAAGCACGCTTGGAAGCCAAAGCAAGACAAGCTGAATACGACCGCGAGACCAATGCAAGAATGCAAGCGATGTTGCGACTCTTTTCTCAAATGCAGACACAGATTCAACAGGATCGGGAAAAGGAGACTCTCTCAGTCTCTTCTTCTCCAAAGCATGATACACTGGATTTGCATGATTGTGTGAAGCATGATGATGATTTGATTGACAATGACAAGCATGATGATTTGCATGAAGAAGATGTGATTGTTCACAAGAAAAATGTGTTAGTGGATGCTTTGTCTAGCAAAGCTAACCTCGTTGCAGATTCAATCAATCACGAAGGATCGATCTTGGCTCTCAAGCCTAGGTCCAGAGAACCATTACAGGAAGTATTATGTGTTCGCATGATTGATACGCACGCGTTGTTCGAGTGTTTCATTCGTGACGGTTTCCTGTATTTTAGTCACTATCGTTATGTGATCCCTTTTCCTAGGCATGACATATTGTATGTTGAGCACGTTTCTCTCATGGATGAGCACGAATGTATGCGGATTGTTCATGAAAAGCTGAACAGTTTGTATGTCAGGATTTCACATTCCATGTCTCTTCCTTGGCATGACACAGTTTCCGAAAGAGCACATGATTGTATGAGCACCACGCATGGGCATTTCCATTATGATTTGCCACAGTTGAATGATTTTGATCAAACAGAAAAGATTCCATCTCATTGTTTGCATGTGTTTGATGAACGGTTTGTCACTCCGTCTCTATGTTCATCTACATTGCATACACAGTCTTTAGAAAAGAAAAGATTTTTTTCCTTCACTTTACATGGAATGGGTAAGTTCATGGTTTTGTGTTGGAGATGGTTTCAGGAATTTTCAGCCATGGAGATTCTTGAAGAAGAAAGAAGCAGATCTCTAGACGAAGTTGACGCAAGAAAGGAGATTCAAACGACATTGTCTCGCTTTCGGCGCGGCCCAGAGAAGCAAGCGTTGCAGACCTTTATGAAGTTCAAGTACCGCACGACCCACACATCAAAGTGGGCCGGCGAAGAGTCCCTTCCAGGATTCCGAATGCTATTGGCGATCTCCCTCGACGCCATGTACCTCACTTTGAAAAGGAGGGGATGTCATGTGACACATCCCAACCCTATGTGTCTGTGGACAAGCTATACCACAGCAGGGTTCAGTCAGTTCAGTCAAGTCTAGATTAGAAGTGATCTGGCACTTTTGTGAGTCTATTCGTAGATCGTGCATGCCCAGTCACTGAGTGTAGATGCATATCCTCCGGTTACACACAGCATGATCATCAGTATTCCCTTCAAGATCCATCAGATTCAGTCATGGGAATTTTCCAGTGCATTTAGCCTATTTTCCTATTTTTGGTTATTTTCACTTATTATTTTTAAGTGACTTTCCAACAAAAGTAGGTAGGGCAATTTTGCTAAGTTAATATATAAGCAAACCCAAGTTAGCACTCTCTGGCAGAAGAGGCAGCAGGAGCTTCCCGCTCAACAGGCAACTTCTCAACAGTACCCCCCAACACCCCCAATGTTTTTGGATTCCATCCTCGCCGGGCCAGTTCCCATCCTTGGCGTTTCCTCATTTGCAGACCCTCGCCATCACCCTCCGCATCCTAGCCATTGCAGATCCCCAGTATCGCCATCAAACCCCATTTGCTAGCGTTTCCACAATTCAGCCCATTAGCGTTTTTGTCTCCAATAGGCCAGCGTTTTGGCAAGGATCAGAGGCAGCCCAGTGTTAGTACATTTCAGCCCTAGCCGCGTCAGAATACACAGTGTTTTCAGCCTATGACACAGAAGCAGATCAGCCCCAGGTTGGTTGCAGATGTTCCCCCATTTTCAGCCATAAAAATGCAGCCAAAACAGTAAATTTCAGCCACCGAAACAGTCCTGGAAATCAGCAGTTAGAAGACCACAGATTTCAGCCATCAAGTCGTCGTCGTCGTCACCACCGTCGTCGTCACCACCATCGTCGTCATCGGCATAGTCCAAGTTGCATCAGTCCATTGCATACGCATTGTACACCTTTGTGCAATCAAAGTAGACCACTCTCGTCGACGAGAGTGGGGCCTTCGGAGGAGGGTTTTACAACCTCTCGGGTGTCGTATCTCTTCTCTCTCCTTCTCTCAGTCTCATTCACTTGCACGCACAATATCCACTCACTTTGTTCGTGATCATAGCACTCTCCATAAAGACGGAAGGCTCTCTCCTTCCCTAAGAACTAAAAGGAACCTTGAGCAATAAAGATCATTAATCTTGAGAAAATACAACATTCATTCCGCTGCACATTACGGATAGAACCCCGATTTCAGCATGGGCGAATCTAGTGCAGCGGGTTTGAACAAGAGGGGAGTCACTCCACTCCTTTATCAACAGATTGCCCGGATTTTTTATATAGAGTCACTGATGTCCCTTTGGGTTTCAGGGATACTGCTGAGCTGGCAGTATTCTGTTGTATGACTTTATGAACTGGAATTCCCGAATATGAATATGATATTGATTGATTTGTACTCACCTTGTTTGAGTGCAGGAACTAATAGACGAAATGACTGCAGTATTTCGGTCTCATAAATCTTTATAGACATGTAAGGTGCAGCTGAAATGAATGTTGAACTTTGCTCAAGATGAGTGCTCCGAACTGTGCGCAAGGGTTCCTTTTACTTACAGAAGGAAGAGCCTTCTATTCCTTTAGTGAGAGAGTGCAAATGATTACAAACAAAGTGGTAAACACTGTGAATGAAGGTGTTGAGACTGAGAGAGAGAGAGAGAGAGAGAGAGAGAGAGAGAAGAATACGACACCAGAATGTTGTCAAACCCTCCTCCGAAGGCCCCACTCTCTACGGCGAGAGCGGTCTACTATTGATTGCACAAATCTCTACAAATGGTCTGGACTTGCCGACGATGTCGACGACGATGCGAACGGCGACGAGACAGCTGAAATTTGAAAACGCTAAGGCCTGAAATCTGCAAATCTTGTAGCTGCTAAATTCTGACTATGTCGGTGACGACGGCGATAGCGACGACACGACGACGATGCGTTGAAAACGCAGATGCTGAAATCTACGAATAGCGGGCTGAAACTGCAAACGCTTGCTGATCTAACTGTGCGGCGAGGATCTGTTGCGGGAAGGTGAGATCTGCAAGGTTCAGGGGCTGTTTTGCGGTGTCTATATGAAAATGCTGGTGCAAAAAAGGGACTTGTTGCCGGGAATCTGCAAAACGCTAGGCTGTCCTGCTGACCCAAAAACGCTAGGCTGATTTGATGTCCTGCTGCAAAAACGCTAAGGGATCTGCTGTGTCTGTTATCGCCAGGCTGATCTGCAAACTGTAAAACGCTGGGGCTGATCTGCAATGCTGAAAAACGTTGATCCTTGTTGGCTGAAAACGCTAGGTTGCCTGCCACGGGGTCTTGTTGAGAAGGTACTCTATTGGACAATTGGTCTCTACTGGAAATTGCTCTACTCAGTTTCCCAACAAAGTCACTTATTAATAATAAGTGAAAAATGGCTAAAATAGGGAAAATAGGTCTGTGCACTGTAAAAATGCTCTTGATAGGTTCTGATTGTAATTTGATGATCATACTGTCTGCAACCAGAGGATATGCATCTACTCCAAGTGCCTGGACATGCACGGCCTGCGAACAGACTCACAAAAGTGTCAGACCACCTCCTAAGCTAACTGAACTAAACTGAACCCTAGTCATGAAGTAGCTTGTCCACGTACACATAGGGTTAATGTGCACGTGACATCCCCTCCTTTTTAAAGTGAGGTACTAGTACCGAACTGTATGGCGTTGATGGAGATCGCCAACAGCGTCTGGAATCTTGGAAAGGACTCTTCGCCGGCCCACTCTGATGCGTGGGTCATGTAATACTTAAACTTCATAAAGGTCTGCAACGCTTGCTTTTTTGGGCCTCGCCAAAAGCGACAGTTATCTGTGGCTCCTTCAATGCTTCAACTTTGTCTATGGACGTAGGTCCACCGTCTTCAAGAATCTCCGAGGAGTAAAATTCCTGAAACCACTTCCAACACAAAAACATGAACATACCCATTCCATGTAAAGTGACTGAAAAAATTCGAGTCTTCTTCAAAAACTATGCATGTAATGTAGATGAACATAGAAACAAAGTGCCAAACCGTTCATCAAATACACGCCAACAATGGAATCGAAACTCGTCTTTCTGATCTAAATCAATCAACTATGGCAATTCACAATGGACATGCGGTGCTTGATGCTCAATTCTTCTTGTGCTCGTTCGGAGATTGTGTCATGCCAAGGAAGAGACATGGAATGTGAATTCCTTGAATACAAGCATTTCATCTTTTCATGACTAATCCGCATATATCCGTGCTCATTCATGAGTGAATCATGTTCATCGTACAATATGGCATGCCTATGAAAAGGGATCACATAAGGACGGTGACTAAAATACAGGAAACCATCACGAATGAAACACTCGAACAATGCGTGCTGACTAATCATGCACACATAATACTTCCTCTGGGGTTCTTGGGACCTCGACTCGAGAGCCAAGATCGGTTCTTCGTGATTGATCGAATCTACAATGAGGTTAGCTTCACTAGAAAAAGTATCAACTAAACCATCATCCTTGTTAACAATCACATCTTTGTCATGCAAATCATCATGCTCGTGAATAATCACATCTTGATCATGCAAATCATGTGTGTCGTGCTTTGGAGAAGAAAAGACTGAGAGTCTCCTTCTCCCGATTCTTTTCAATCTTCGCATGCACATTAGAAAATAGTAGAACCGACTCTTGCATGCGTTGGTCTCTCTGCGCTTCACGCCCTTCGCGCTCGCGATCCAATTTGCCTTTTCTTTCTTTGTGCTCGCAATCCAACTCTGCTTTTCTTTCTTTGTGTTCACGATCAAATTCTACCTTTATTTCTGCTTTTCTTTCTTCGCTCTCACGCTCCAAGGCAACGCGTTGCGCTTCTTGTCTCCTGATGGATTTTGATAATAATGTTGATAATCATGTTGTGTGCAACCAGAGGATATGCATCTACTCTAAGTGTCTGGACATGCACGGTCAATGAACACTCACAAAAGTGCCAGAACACTTCCTAATCTAGGCTGACTAAACTGAACCGAACCCATGTCATGAAGTAGCTTGTCCACATGCACATAGGGCTAAATGTGTCACGTGATACTTAGGGTGTCCAAGTTTGTTACAGTCCAAGTGACATAAAGACATAAAAAATAAAGCAAAACACACTCGGAAGACTTTTCACATCAAAATATGATGACGTGGCACCTGTACGGAAGTTCCGCAATTTACGATGATTTTTAAGAAAATCCCGAGATTTTAGGAAAGTGTTTTTTTGGCGTCAACTTTTCATATTTGATGCTTTTAGGCTAAATATGAGCCTTGAGGCCCTCTTTGGCACCCTTCAACGCGCACATTGCAGAGGAGGTGCTCCCCGGTTGTTGTACTTTGCGAATCAGCAATAATCAAGAAATACCAAAAAGGGCGCCAGCATTTAGGGCCAGTGCTCTCTTGGGATGGAACTTCGCCACTCCTTGTCTCATGTCGTGCATCTTTTTCAGTTCAATTGTTATTTGAAGTGCTTAAAGTTGTTCAATCTGTTCATTTCTATTGGCACGTGGTGCCCGTCTTGTGACATCCTTAACTACATGTTGCCATCTATGTTCCTCAGGGCTTCCCTCCTTCGGCACCAAAAAGAATAAAAAGCTAGCAAATGGGCAGAAAGGACTAAAAGGGATATGCCGATGCATAACTCACACAGTACATTCCAATCGATTGTTGCACGAAGACTCGAAGTTCGAACATCACAACAACGAGAAGACTTCCAATTTGCCTCAAACATTTTATTATTTTCAATAAATAAATACCCAAACACACGCCACTGATTCACTTGTACAAGAGCATCCCGGTCCATCATCTTCTCGCAATCCCTTTGCTCTCTTAAGAAGTTCCATTCGCTTAGATGCTTGAAGAAATAAAGTTGATTCAAACTATATATTTTCCGACCACTAGTCCATGGTGGTTACAAACTATCTTTTGGCTTGTTATAGAAATGCAGCTTCATAAGGTACAAAAAATCCAAATAAGAAAGAGTCTAAAGAGGACAACAAAGAGAAAGAGGGATAGGAGATTAAAAATCAATAAGTGGATAAGAAGAGCACGAACAAGATAAGAAATCACTAAATATGTCCGAAAATTTCGTTGTTAAACAAGAGAGTTAACATTAATGAACTAGATGTGAAATCACTAAATAGGACCAAAAATGCACTACTGGACAATCATACAACCATAAGGTGGCTGAGACTCCTACCATTGCGTTAACGTTTCAATCAACCAATCACACTACATTGTGACATTTGCAATGTATCTATTCAAGAGAATGTACTAGCCTAAAGGAATCTCGGACTACAGAAAATTATACACACACTGAGGGTCGTTATTAACCATAAAATATTTAA
This sequence comes from Adiantum capillus-veneris, assembly GCF_014529385.1. NCBI lineage: Eukaryota > Viridiplantae > Streptophyta > Polypodiopsida > Polypodiales > Pteridaceae > Adiantum > Adiantum capillus-veneris. Next base: position 125,407,410 of record NC_140954.1, on the reverse strand, counting down.
TAGTCAAACAACATGGAACAGGTTGCAGGTACATTTGTCTTCTCAAAAACAAAGTGACTTGGTTTACAAAACTTCCAGTTACACGCAATGGGCAACGATTGACACTCTATGTTTCCAATCATAGCAATTACTAAAGCATGAACCCAAAATTCTTGAGTTAATATAAGAGGCTAGAGACTATTTAAACTCCCTGAAACAAATATATTTTATATAATTTATGATTAAAATCAAAGCAAAACACATACCTGGTACACATCCAGTCACCCGACTTCCAGCCAGCACAACCCCCACCACCAGCACCATCTCCAGAGTCATATGATTTTCCGAAGCCCCCTCTCGAGCCTCTATCATAACCATCACTACGATCGTAATCATAGCTACCACCTCTGTCATTTGAACCCCCTTCATCCTTTGCTGCTCCACACTTGAAACAGCTGTTCCTGCTTGCAAAATTATGCGCACCACATCCCCGCTCCTGACAGTGCCAATCGCCCGGTCTCACATCCGAGCCACTATAACCACTTCCAAAGCTTCTACCATTATAACTATCGTTTCCTCCATAGCTGCTCCTGTACTCATCTCGATACCCACTCCTGTAATCGCTGCCCCGAGGGTCACTTCTGTCATAGTAAGAGCTACCGCCACTGCTGCTGTTGTAGCCAGATCCAAAACCGTACGAACTGCCACGCCTTCTGTTATCCCCTCTGTCATCATCCCGCCCACCTCCATATGCAGCATCACTAGATTTTGCATGACCATCCCCACCCGACTTTGGTTCACTGCAGCGCTGGCATGACTCCCGCCAGCCAAAGTTTAAATGATCACATGATGAGCAGTTCCAATCACCAGGCTTCCGGTTCATGGTGGCTAAGAAGAAACCTAGAAAGCAATCGAAAATCACTACCAGAAAAGCGAGAAAGAACCTCTCTAACACGCACGCACACTCATGCGCCCACAAACAAAGATCGATTATCTGTTCTGAAAACCCAGATCCGATCAGAGGAGAGTTGGAGACACTCACGGAAGGGGGGGAAAAACGCTTTGTGTGCGCAGGAGCTTCCCTGTTTCCTACTCCCACGTCCTTCGCATCAACTTATCTATAAACCTACGCGGACAATTTGTTTAGTGACATGACTCCTCAACTATGGTAATATGGTTAATAAATATTTTAGTGGCTACTCCCTCATGGCAGCTTCGATATTACATTGCAGGCGACTCTCCCCGGATGCCTTTCCTGGCTTTCCTGTGGCGCACACGAAGCAGCAAAACTCATCAAGGATTTGAACTTTGACAGCCTCAACTTCCAATCGCTACGCTAACCACCAGGCAAGGCACGGTCGTCGCTTCAAGATGGGAACCTGTGAAATACATTCAAACCCCTCCCAGCCCCTTCTCCATCTCAGGCGCTGCCGCCTCTTGCTGAGAGTGACGTCGCAACCTTGCTGCTCAGGCCTATGCTGCACGTGCGTGCATCGGCGTCTGGTTGCTTGAGGCATCCACGCAAGATGCCATCCGTAATTTGTTTTCCAAAATGGGTAGCACATATTTCCCTCATCTTTCATTTTACTGCCCGGAATCTCCACAGATTCCACCACATCATGCCTTCCTATACAATAAAGCGTTGGATTCGGACTCCCGCAACCGTAGGCAAGATCAATAGCCAATAGGGTAAAGGGGCCAATAGTGGGCCACCTAAGGAAATGAGCTGGGATCTTTTGCCTCATGGCCCAATTTTCAACGCTCAATATCTCATTGAAGCGCCTTCTCAAGAGCTTTCAGAAATAATTGGTTTTATGTGCATCGAAATCTATGATTGAAATCTATGGCAACATTTATGGGATCAAGTGTAACAAAAATGGGGGTGAAAAGGAAGATGCACCTGGCCAATAGTGGGCCAAAGCTTCCAATATCGTGGGGCACATACTTGACTCCTATGATTACCTATTTGAGTACCTTGATTAATTGAATAGTCTTACCTATTTCATAGTTCCTATTCCTAATGGCTCCCAATTCATTGGGGAGATTAAGCCCTAGGCCAAAGAGCGTTAGGCTCAACTTTTTGTACCTACCTTGGAACAATGTTGGTTTTTTACCATCATTTTTTCTTATCCGAACAAGTGATTCTTCTACTTCTAGGCAGTGCTTTCCTTAGCCATTGATTGCTCCCCCTAGATAGTGCCTTGCCTTCTCTTGTGCCCCTTGCTGGCACTTTCCTTCTTGATTCTACGATCGCTCTCTTATTCCCTATTGCTTCTTCATGTGCACTCGTCATCACATCGTCGCCAGATTGTTTGAATATTGTCATTTAGCTTCCTCGATTCTCTTGGCTCCATCACCCTCCATCATTATATATGTTTCAGGATTGTTGCTACCACCCCACTACCATCGGTGTCTTATCATGATAATAGCCTCGGATTGCTACATGTAAGTGTGGGTAGCCAGGAAATTTTGCCTTGTTTGCTACTTCTCGCGATTGTCGTGATTGGTTATGGGCACTTCTTTCCTTTAGTTTGGTTTTGGTCCTTTTTCGGTGCGACTTTCAAATTGCATTCTACCCTTGATTCTTGATGACTAGCTAAAGACATGAGATTTTTGGAGTTTGATTTTGGCATAATGGACAGATTTCCCTAGGTATAGCAGATATTATCTCTAGATGTGGTGTTGCTAGATGCACTTATCTTGTGGATATGGTTCGATATGTCTACCATCGCTGTTGGAATTAGGGTTGCAGGAAAACACACATAGCTTAGAGAAGATGAAGGAAGCTCAAGGCACACAATAGAGAGTGTATTGCTTAGTGTGCAATGGAAAGATAGATAGCCCTAGAGTGATGGGCGTATCTACAATGCACAGGGGAAAAAACCTCCTAAAGAGGGAAAATTTGCCCCGGCGGTCCTAGTGTGTTCACAGACATCACTACCACATGTATATGGTAACGAATCCCCCTTGGAGTGATGCGGTGAACGAGAGCTGCCACATGAGTAAAGGGATGCATCATGCCATGGGGACATGATCAGTCCACAAAGGGAATAAGCCCAAAGCTTTGCAGAAAACTTTGAACTTCTCACGAGACAATGCCTTTGTGAAAAGATCTACAAGGTTGTCCTATGTTGGCACATAAGCCAAGTTGACCTCTACTGCTGAGAGCCTCTCCATGACATAGTGGTAATGCACCTCGATGTGCTTTGGCGAGCATGAAAAACTAGGTTCCTCGCAACTACCAATGTGCTCTAACTGTCAATGTAGATAGTGTTGGCAGTGTCATGTCCAACACCCAAATCAGCCATAAGGTGTATGAGCCATACACACCAACCGTAGCTATGAAGACTGCCCTGTACTCAGTCTCACAACTCAAAGTGCCCACAATAGGTTGCTTCTTGCTCAACCATGATATACATGAACTGCCAAGCATGAGACAAACACCACTGTGGACACTCGTGTGTCAAAACAACCAGCCCAATCTGAGTTTGAAAAGCATGTAAGTCTGGCGGCAATGATCCTCCCTTGGGATAAAACAAGCAAAGATGTAAAGTGCCACTCAAGTAGCGGAAAATCCGCTTGACAACTTGGTAATGCTTAGACCTTGGGCTATGCATAAATATGCTAACCTGTGAGACTGCAAACCGAATATCTAGCCTCGCGTTGCATACATAAATGAGGAATCCAACATCAATTTGGTAAAGAGTGACATCTGCAGGATCACCAGCATCATGAAGACTCAATTTCAAACCTGCTTCCATGGGAATTGCAATAGGTTTGCAATTCTCAAGTGCAAATTTACATAACAATGTCTCTATGTAACTTTTCTAACACAAGGCAATACCACCATCACACTATACCCAAGTAATGATGCAACATCCCTAGATCTTTCATCTTGAAAGTAGCATTCAAATCAGCCTTAAATTCAGCAATATGTCTTGCAGTTGGTCCGTGATCAGCAAATCATCTACATAAAGAACCACAATGAGAAGTACATCACCCTCAAGCTTTACGAGAGCTTTACATACAATGTGCTTTCTGTTGGATTGTTTTACGAAAGGCTCGTTTGACCAAATGAGTGTCAGCCTTCTCATACTAAGCATGAGGAGATCGCTTCAACCCATACAAAGCTTTGTTACATTTGCACACCTTATCCTCTTGTCTTTTCTTGACAAAATCGCGAGGTTGTGTTACATAAACTTCCTCAAATATGTCATCATTCAAGAAAGCAGTAACAATGTCTGACTGATGTACATCCCAACCAAAATGAGCTGCCAATGCACATAGAAAACGCACATACAACAAGTGGGAGCAAAAGTCTCTTCACAATCTATGCCTTTTTGCTGTGCATAACCCTTTGCAACAATTCGAGCCTTATAGCGATCAATCTCACCATCCTACTTGCATTTCAACTTGTAAACCCACTTTGTACCAATGGCCTTTTTTCCAGGAGGCAAATCACATAAAGTCCATGTGTCATTTTCTATAAGTGCATCATGTTCTGATTGCATGGCAGCCATCCAATTTTCTGAATTTTGTGCTTCATCAAAAGACAGAGGTTCCTCAACATCATGTAAGCTAGACACAACCAAAGCATAATAATATGATGCATAAGATGCATGACGAGTGAAGGTGCCAAGGGAAGCGTGTGCGAGTGCAAGTGCGAGAGAGAGAGAGAGAGAGAGAGAGAGAGAGAGAGAGAGAGAGAGAGAGAGAGCTGCTTTGGGTGGAGCGCACAACAACGTTATCATGTTGTGCAACTCCTTATTCTGTTGTATTAAAGAATAAGTGTATATTGGTTAAATTAGTAGATGGGTTAATAGTAAGTGGGATGTCCGGCCAGTTGGCCTGAATCCCAACAAACTTCCACTTGAAGGCCAACACAGCCCAAGTGACCTGGTATGTACAACCGTGAAGCAATCTAGTGGCTTCAACCTATACCCATCAACTCACTACAATGTGTAAACCGCTCCAAAGCTAAGCCTTTCATCAAAGCATCTGCTGGGTTGTCGTCAGTGTGTACCTTGACCAAATCAATGAGCTTTTTGGCCAAGAAATCTCTCACGAGATGATACCTGACTTCAATGTGTTCCGATTTGGAGTGAAACACGGGATTCCTTGCCAATGCAAGAGCACTCTGACTATCACAATATATCAATGGAGTCTCATCAATGCCAAGATTTTTGACCAAGCGAGATAACCATACGGCCTCTTTACTTACATCCCACAATGCAACGTACTCTGCTTCCGTAGTGGAAGACGACGTACAATGTTGAAGACATGACCTCCAAGATATTGCTGCTCCAGCAAATATGAAGCCAGATGTCGATCTCCTATTGTCGACACAACCCGCATAGTCTGCATCTGCATAACCCACGATGGATGCATCGCTATTCCCGAAGCGTAAACACCTGCCGACCGTACCTTTGAGGTACCTAATAATGTGCTTCACTTCTTCCCAATGCTTGCTACCAGGATTCGCCATATATCGGCTCACCACTCCCACTGCAAAAGCAATGTCTGGTCTTGTGGTCACCATAGCATACATGAGACTGCCCACTGCCGAAGAATATGGTACCTTAGCCATTTCATCTCGCTCAGCATCAGATTGGGGTGCATCTTCCTTGCTGAGTTTCAAGAATGCCTGCATTGGGGTACTCAATGCTTTCCCTCCCTGCATATTGAAACGTTGCAAAACTTTCTTGATGTATGTTTCCTGAGATAACTCAAGAATACGACGTTTGCGATCTCTTTTGATTCGCATTCCAAGAAAGTGTGTAGCATCCCCCAAATCTTTCATTGCAAAATTATTGCTAAGTGTTTTCTTCAAGTTGGCAATTTCCGCAATGGATTTCCCAGCTATAAGCATGTCATCAACATACAAAACTAGAATGATCATCGAGCCATCATCTAGCTTTCTTGTGTACGAGCAGTGATCCTCTTCGCTCCTTTTATATCCTTGAGACCTCATACATGCATCAAATTTATGATACCACTGCCTTGAACCCTGCTTTAAGCCATAAAGTGCCTTTTTGAGCTTACATACTAGCTCCTCACGAGATCCGTTCTCCTGAACAAACCCTTCAGGCTGCTGCATGTAAACATCCTCCTCGAGATCCCTGTGAAGAAATGTTGTCTTCACATCCATTTGGACAAGTTCCATGTCCACAATCGCTACAAGACCAAGTACGGTCCTAAGCATTGTCATCTTGACCACAGGCGAGAAGATTTCATCAAAATCGACTCGCTTTTGCGTATGTTCGTTTATGGGTAATATAAGTAGATAACTAACACACACACCATTGGCACTTCGTTCCAATTTTACCACTGGGTCAGGACCAAGCTCGCGGTATTTTTGCTAGAACAAATTGATCAGAGTGTGCATTTAATCTGAACTAGAGGGTCTAGCCTCACACAGTCATTATGAATTATCTCTGATTGGTTGAAGGTTGAGGAAGCTACCAAAGTACTATATTAAACCTTTAACTTTAGGGCTTATTCTAAGATTCTTTCATTCATATATTTTCCTTTTGAATTTTCTCTAACTACGCCTCCTTCAGGCTATTTCCTTGTATCAGGGATTGGAATTGCCAATGGAGCCACTCTCAATAGCTTCACTATTGGTTCTAAGATGCATTCAGGATGCTGAAGCATCTGCTCTCATTGTGGCCTCGTCGAGCAATCCTAATACCTCCCTTATTCACATAGTCTCGTTTGACAAATGGGTCAAAACATTAGCAATATTAGTCAAAAACAGTAAGGATGGTGTTTCAGCTATCTCTGAAATTATTGCAAATGTCCCGACTATTTCTAAGGCACATAAAGAGGACTTGGCTAAGTTCTCATCTGATGGTGCTGAACTTGCTAACCTTCTCAGAAAGCAATGTGGACTCAGACCCAGTTTTGTCACAGCCTCGACTATTCTGATTCTCCCACCTACAAATAGTCTTTTCTGTAGGGATGCAGCGGCTGCAGAAGCAGTTAAAGAATTTAAGAAAGATTTATGTTCTCTAAGTGAAACTTCTCTTTTGGAATTAGTCCACAAGGTTTCCAGGATATTTCCTTTCTTACCAATACGACAAGTTGAGGTGGAATCCTTAGGGGTGGAGCACAAACTTTGGTTACTCCCTAATAAAGGATTTTTGGCTCTTATTTCTATAGAGACCTGGGTTTTTTTGGCAAATCTACCGGCCTCCACAATGCAGGACTCTCGATTGAAGATACTCAAAGGAGTGTAATGTTTAGACAAAGGTGAGCTGATTAAAGCTCCGTTCAACATGAATTTTTTGGACTCCAAGAAGTGTGGGTCTAATGCAGGACTTTATGTGAGAACGAGATGACTCATGGAATTCAGTAAAAACAATGCTGATTATTATGCAGAATCAGTCTGGAATATTTATAGACCCTATCTCAAGTGTGCTTGCAGATTTTTGGACCCTAAAGTGTCTTGTGAGTCTAGCATCATATGGTTTGACCATGCAGTTTGGTTTGCCATCAACAATCTAGAATCTATATTCCCGAAAAAGCCTACATCATTTCATCTTACTCTCATCTGCTCATGGTTAGGTGGACAAGCCAAGGAGTTAGTTCTGGCTCAAATTGCCTTCATACAATTTCGTTCTTTGATGGTTGAAATGCTCAAAGAGCTAGAGGCAAATGAACCAGGAATGCTCCTGACTACCTATGGTTCTTACAAAGGGATAAAAACTATTCTGGGTCCGCTGAAACCTAACTTTGAAGATGATGAATCCCCCTCTCAAAAAAGACCCAACACACTGCTAACTCCAAATTCCACATTTACTTTCTTTCTTACCCCATCTTCGTCTGCTGACTCCAGTTTTGGAAGAGGGAAGTCTAGAAGCTTTACAAGAGGGCTACAAGTCTAGCCTTGTACTTTGGATTTGGATCACCTGAGGTAAATTTCTTCTTGTAAACCCATTTGCAAGGTAAAGCTTTCGCATCATTTGGCAGTTCTACCAAGTCCCAAGTGTCATTAGCCAGAATCGAGTTATACTCAGATTCCATAGCCTGCTCCCACTTCACCACATCATTCGTCATCATGGCTTCTTGGTAGTAGCTTGGTTCACCGCAATCGGTCAACATGATGTAATCAAGACCTAGCTTGAAACGCGCAGGTAGATGAGAGACTCTAGTAGATTGTCTCACTCCTTGACCAATGCTATCCGCTCCCTCTGGAGCATTGCTAGTGGAAGGTACATCACTAGCCCATTGAGTTGATTTCAACTGTCTCTAAGGCAACATCCTCAAAAGTGACTCTCCGAATCTCTGTTTCCTTGATAGGTTGTTTATGCATCTTCGACTCATTGAAGATCACATCTGAACTACGAATGACTTGACAAGATTCCGGGTGCCAGAGACGATATCCCATATCTCCATCTGCACCATATCCAAATGAAAATACATTTGTGTGACTTTGGCTCTAACTTTTGGCGAATTTGTTTAGGCACGTGAGCATAAGCTTCACAACCAAAAACACGTAGATGGTCATAGTGGGGCTTACGTTTAGACCATAATTCTTCTAGAATCTCATAATTCAATGGAGTACTAGGCGAACGATTTATAATGTGCACTGCGGTTAAGACGGCTTCTGTCCAAAAGCCTTGTGTGAGATTTGCCCTAGAAAGCATTGCTGTGACTCTTTCTTGAATCGTACGATTCATGCACTCAGCAACTCCATTCCGAGCTAGTGTGTATGGTGCAGTAAACTGCGTTTTAATCCCCCTTTTAGCACAGGAATTGTCAAACTCCTTGGAGACATACTCTCCACCGTTGTCAATCCGCAACCTCTTGATTTTTTTGCCAGACTGATTCTCAACGAGTGCTAAAAATATTTGGAACACAGGAAGAACTTGATCCTTATGTTTCAAAGGATATGCCCACACCTTTCGAGTAGAGTCATCTATGAATGTCACAAAATAGTTGGCCCCCCTAGAGGTTTGGTTGACATAGGACCACAAACATCACTATGCACTAAATCTAGAGGTTCAACTCGCTTTTGACCCAATAGTAAGTGCACGGACCTAGTCTGTTTTCCATAGATACAGTGCTCATAAACAGGAAATTCAACATAAGACAAGACAGGTAAGTAGCCAAAACGAGTCAGAGTTCTCATTCCTTTTTGGCTAATATGACCTAGCCGACAATGCCACAACACAGTAGATGGCAGCTCGGCTATAGATATGTAATCATGACCAACATCTGGCACATGCATGGAATACAAGGTACCATGCTTCTGACCTCTGAATACAACAAGATTACCTTTGTGTACTATCCACGAAACCATTGCCAAATGTGGTGTTGTAGCTCAAATCATCAAGCTGGCCAACATAAATCAAGCTTTTAGTCAACTTGGGCACATGTCTGACATTACATAAAGTAAAGTGCATGCCATTCCTTAGATGCAATTTGACGTTTTCGACACCCTCAATGTCTAGTTCATAAGCATCACCAAGTCTCACTTTGCCACAAGAGTGAGACTAAGTAGAGAACCACTCTCTATGTGGTGTCACATGGAAACTCGCACCAAAATCTACTATCCAATTCTGTGCATACTACGCATCTTCTGTATAACAAGAGCCTCAACAGGTAGTTCTGCTGTGAAGACCAATACGTCAGAGGTAAGTGGCATAACAACCGCTAGAAGAGTCTCTACAATAGGAGCATTTGAGGACTCTAGCACATTGATCTCCTCTAACTTTGCTTTGCCCTTGTTTGAATCATCAGACTTAGAAGTTTCATTGGATTGTTTATCCTTCTTGCTTTGCTGCCATTTCATGCAATCCTTCTTCACATGCCCTTTTTTATGGCAGTGATAGTACTCGCCATTACGCATAAAACCCCGAGACTTACTGCGTGAGCCCCCACGTTCCTTGCTTTTGGCACGACTTTGAGTGTGACCCCTCTGTCTATCACTAGCAACATACGCATCACCGTCCTTCTTGCCTTCGAGAGATTTCCTGCAAATCTCCTTGGTAAACAGACTCCCAAGGACGTCATTGTACAATAGACCGGTACCAAGTACCGAGTTGCTAATCGCAGTACAGATTGTATCCCAAGATGAGGGTAAACTGCATAGCAAGAAGATACATTTGATTTCCTCATCGAAGACCAAACCCTGAGTGGTCAACTGAGTGAAAATGATATTGAACTCATTAATGTGAGTAGAAATAGTGCCCTCTTCCTTCATACGAAGGTCAAACAGCTTCTTCATCAAGAAAACCTTATTAGTGGCACTTTTGTTCTCATAACTGGAACACAACTTATCCCATACATCTCTAGCAGTTCTTTCTCCAACTATAGTAAAGTACACAGATTCGGCCAAATAAAAACGGAGGGTAGATTTGGCCTTAGCATCAAGTTTCTCCCACTAACATCTGTATACTCGCCCTCTGGGCGCTCCATGATAGGATCTAGCTGGCCTTTTTGTATAAGAACATCTTGAATCTGCTCTTTCCAGATAGCAAAATTCGTCCCATCAAATTTTTGAATATTGTAGTTATACTTTTCACCACTAGATGACATGGCTGAAAGCTAAAGATAATATGGCGATAAATACTGGTAATTCTAGAAAAAATTCGACAGAGTTTCCCCAGAAAAACTGACAGAATCTCAATCCAAAATTGTCATAAGAGATCAATAACGCATAAAAAGTATTGCTCTCAGAGCATAAGACAGGCGCACCAACCACTAACTGTGCATAAAAAGTCAAAAGTTGACCCAAGACTGCCAACACGGCATCAAATGCACCTAGTCCTCTCTATACATGTCCTATGGCGAGGCCACGAAAAAGGGGTACTCCAGCAACCTATATCACCGAAAGGATCTCAACATTCAAGAATCCCCCAGCTCAAGAAAACCTCACGCTATCGACCCTCACAAAAGGTTATGCAGACAAGAAACCAGCCCAGTCTCAGAAAGGGCCTCCGAACCGAGTCTCAGAAACAGTCGGGACTGCCAGAAACAAGCCAAATCGGCTCCACAAAAGGTACATATGGCAGTTTCCGCAACTCAACGTACATCCACTGTCAACAATACTACAAGGTGCAGTATATGCGCTCAAATAGGTGCCAAACAAAATGTGCAAGCAATAAACAAATCCCTACGGGGAGTAAAACCTCTCTCAAAAGAGCTCAAGCACTATCAAAAGTGCCAAAACAATGCATATCCGCATCAAGTACTCCCACTGAAATCTGTGCTGATGCTAAACACCGCAACCTGTAAGAACCTGGATGTCCTGTATGTATGCAAGAACATGTGAGGAGATGGATGCCTGAAAAACCTGAGACAATGTCGATGCCAAAAAGTGCTCCTAATCAGCCCATAAACACCCTCTCAATAACACATGCTAGCCATAAAACGGCTATATACCATCCCAAAGTAGTCTCTGAACAACCTGCACCTGTGTCCTGTACCTGTATCTGTACCTGTAACAAAAGTGGAGTTGAAAAATACAACTCCTGAAGCATAGCTCGGATGAAGCTTTCAATTGCACGAACAGCTTCGAAAGGGGGATAAAACGTCAGGACACCTGCTGAAAACGCTCTCGGAACGTTGAATTTGCCGATGCCAAAATTGGAAACCTGTTTGCACTTTTGAAAGTGCACACGCGTGCGGACGCGAAGACGGCAAGCACAAACCCTGCTCTGATACCAGCTGAAGGTGCCAAGGGAAGCGTGTGCGAGTGCAAGTGCAAGAGCAGAGAGAGAGAGAGAGAGACCTGCTTTGGGTGGAGCGCACAGCAACGCTATCCTATTGCAGCTCCTTATTCTGTTGTATTAAAGAATAAGTGTATATTGGTTAAATTAGTAGATGGGTTAGTATTAAGTGGGATGTCCGGCCAGTTGGCCTGAATACCAACAACGAGAGCGTGAACGAGTGCGACTAGACAAAGATGCATCCAATTTACTGTCTCGTAAAGTATGCATCAGCCATTTAGGCATACCTCTAGCCTGCTCATTCTCAGCCCTTTCTTCATCAAGAACATCATGTACATCTGCATCAGTAATAGGCTGATCTGCAACATTTCCTGAAATCCCCATAGGCTGTACATTTGCCTCATTGGAATTTACATTCGTACTTCCACCACTGAAAAGAGGCAACAAAGTGTCATAAATGTCCTGTGAGCTTACATTACTATCTCTAGTACATGACAGCAAGGGTTGAACAGAATCTTCCACAAACACAACATCCTGTGAAACCAAAATACGCTTTGTTTGTGGATGATACGACCTGTACCCTTTGCTTTCAGCACTATAACCAACAAAAATACATTTGACAGCCTTAACAACATATTTTCTGAGTTGTGTTTGTGGCACCAAAGCATATGCCAAACAACCAAAAATACACATGTGCTCAATAGAAGGCTTTCTATCATGCCATGCTTCATATGGAGTAATAGACTGCAAAGCTTTTGTAGGACATCTATATAGTACATAAGTGGCACACATGATGGCCTCAAGCAAAAAAGAATGCATCAAAGCTTGACTTTTGTCCATACATCATGCCATTTCCGTAAGTGACCCGTTTTTCCTCTCAGCAACACCATTTTGCTGAGGCGTATAAGGCACTGTACATTGGTGTTTTATCCCACAACTAGCCAGAAATGCATTAAATTTATGAGACATATACTTCCCCCCTCGATCGGAATGGAGGGTACCCATAGTACATTTTGAGACATTTATAGCCATAGCTAGAAATTGTTTGAAGCACATAAATACTTCGGACTTTGCTTTAAGCGAAAATACCCATGCATGCATGCCTGGAGTAATCATCAATGAAAGTGACGAAGTAAAGGTGATTACCCAAGGACGGAGTTTGCATGGGCCCACAAACATCACTATGCACGAGCTGCAACCTGCACGTGGCCCTAACTGAACCATCCTTTGGAAACTTAGAATGCTACATCTTACCCAAAAGAAAACCTTTACAAACATGTTTGACAGGTGCTTCAAAGAGGCGGCAAATAAGGAACCATATCAAATTTCTACAAACGCAGCAAACTAGTAAAATTCAGATGCCCAAAACGTGCATGCCAAATTTTTGCATTTGAAATAACCTTTGAATCCACAATTTCATTTGCAAAATTTTGCCCACACTTGTCGTACAAAGTGAGCTTATATATATCCCACGGCATAAAATGCCAGATGCAACACTTTCATCACCAAAATTGAATCATGTACTGTACATCTATCATCCACAAACTCGACTACAAGTCCAAGTCTAGCAAGTGCAGATACAAACATAAGATTCTTCTTGATCCCAGGTACATAAAGTGCATCAACAAGTGTGAAAGAACTTCCATTTGTAGCAGTAAGCACAATCTTTCCAACTCCTTGAACCGGATAAGAGGCATTGTCGGCACAAGTAACAGAATTCCCGTGAGGGAGAGACTCAAGAGAAATGAGGTAATGTGCTTTGTAGCACCACTATCAAAATACCACACATGTGAATCTGCAGCAACTGACATGCATGCATCATGGATAGTAGGATTATAGGTACACTCTGCACTAAAAGCCCATCCTGCATCAACATCAGCATCACAGTCTCAGTCTCCTTTCAGAGAAGACTCAACAATGGCTGCATTTGTAGTGGAACCAGCATTTGCAGTGGAACCGCCCTCTTTCTTCTTAACCTCTTTGGCCTTCAACTTAGGACACTGCTTGATCAAGTGATCATTAGCTTTACAATAATGGCAACGCATCTTTTTTTTGCCCTTATCACTAGAATTTCCAGACGAATTGTTGTAAGCACAAGCATTAGGAACATGTGATTTTCCTCTCGCAGAAGAACCATAAGAAGTGGCTGCATTGCTGTTACCACCCTTTCTTTGAGCAGCAATAAAAGCCCGTTCAATTGCACGTTGTCTAGTCCTGTTTTTTTTGGAAAGTGACTCTTGTAACAGCAATGTTCACAATGCATCAAACTTGAAAACTTTAGGATTTCCTTGGGTCATAAGTCTCCAAGTACTAGCAAAAGTCTGGTAAGAGTCTGGTAAGGCATCAAGAACAGTTTGCACAAGGGAACTGTCTGAAATGACTTCACGTGCAGAAATAAGTTGCTCATTGATATCCTTGACACCAACAAGGAAAGTGTCCATATCAACTTCCTCATGCATAATCTTCAATTCCAGCTCTTTATGCAGCACTGCAATTTTTGCCTCATTGTGGCTTGCATAAAGACCAGCCAGAATATCCCAAGCCTGTTTTGCAGATTTCACTAAACGAATGTGAGGAGTAATGGTGCGCTTCATAGACAACGCAATCTATACATGAGCTTGCACATCCTTTACATTCCAATGAGCTTGTTTTGCCGTAGGCAAAAAAACTCTAACAGCAGCAATCCTTGCAACAAGACCTGCAACATCCTCAACATCGCCTACATCCTTAGAACCACGACGTACATCAATGCCCTGCACAATATTCCAGACGCCCTTTAACACAAGAACATGTTGCATAATGTAAGCCCACACAGGGTAATTGTCTTCATCCAGTCCGTCCTCAGCAACAAATATCTTGAACACATCTCTGTTGTTGTCATCCATGGTAAATGTTGCACCTGATGTAAAAACTGCCCGAAAATAGGAGAAGGAGAGTGGAAACAACACGTGCTATATAGCACAAACTGTAGAAGACTGTAAGGCACATGTTATGCAAAAAACGGCACTGACAGAAATTTTGCACAAAATGACGAAATAGCCAGTGCAGTACTGATTGTAGTGGAAACGGAGTCCGAAATAAGCCCGAATCAGAAATGTGAGCAGACTAAGCTATACGAGCTTATCCAAAATTTTTGTCGATCTGCAAATGCTTGCCAAAACTCACTGGAATCAGAGAAAGTGAGCAGGCGTGTGCTGGAGCTGATGGCGACTAAGCCCGGGAGGACGCAATGGAAAGATAGATAGCCCTAGAGTGATGGGTGTATATACAATGCACGGGGGACAAAACCTCCTAAAGAGGAAAAAAATGCGCCGACGGTCCTAGTGTGTTCACACACATCACTACCACATGTATATAGTAACAATCGCTACTTCTCGATTGGTGATTCTTGCTCGCTCTTCCTCAACGGGCTACCTCTCCACTTGGGATTGCCTTGTCTAGCTGCTTCATGTGAGTTCTGTTTGATGGACATGTGCTTACTCTTGGCACATCAGATATGGGACACTGGCCCTTGTGGCAGAGGCTAACCCATTTGGCTGTAGGCTCCCAGGCTCGGGGGTGAGTTCATATTGGCTCTATGGCTAGGAGGTGAGCTTGATGTTCACTCATTACGTGTGTCTAGGTATGAGTTTCACTTGTGTCATGTCATGTGAGCAAGATGGATTGGATTAGGGACTAACATTGGTATCAGAGCCCCTTCTTGCTTGTATGCATGGCATGACGACGTGCACAAAACCACTAGAGCTGGGCCGTGATGGCCTAGCCTGACAGGCTCTCCCAACTCTTGTATAGGGTGGTATGGAGAGCTACTAGAGGACAAGGGGGGCACATGCCAGCCGGTGGTGGGAATCGTTGAGATGTCGAGCTCTACATCTTGAGCTGGCATCCACTACGGGTCTTGGCTGCTTACGACATTTACTCACTGGCGCGTTAGGTGACCGACATGGAGGATCTCTGCCAGTGATTCTACAGCTGGACTACACTTATAGTGCCAGCCTAGTACGCTTCTAGCGAGTTCACACTTAGTGACCGCATGTACATATGTGCTACTTTTCAGTTTTAGCACTTAGTCATTTTGTACTCTCTTTTCTGTGAGAAGAAGAGGAAGCTTTCCATCTCTGTGTGGTGTGTGCTTTGTCTTGTGTAGCTCTCTTGCATCCTCTTTCTTTACATGGTATTAGAGCCTGGTGCAGGCAAGAGAGGCTAAGAGAGCAAGAGCATCACAATCCCTTCGTTCACAATCCACGACCAGATGCAAGTTTCGTACAAGTCTCCACTACGGGTTAGTTTTAGCACTTAGTCATTTTGTACTCTCTTTTCTGTGAGAAAAAGAAGAAGCTTTCCATCTTTGTGTGGTGTGTGCTTTGTCTTGTGTAGCTCTCTTGCATCCTCTTTCTTTACATGGTATTAGATCTTGGTGTAGGCAAGAGAGGCTAAGAGAGCAAGAGCATCACAATCCCTTCGTTCGCAATCCACGACCAGATACAATTTTAGGGGTTTTTCGTACAAGTTTCTGAATAGGTCTCCAAAGTGTAGTGCACAGAGATTTACTGTACAAGTATAGTGGTTGTATGTACGCTTGATTGTGGACACTCGTTGAGTGTAGAAAGCGTTACAGGTACCATGATAGCAGGTTCAACAGATTTGCAGGTTTTTGCAGATTGCAGCTATTTTGTCTTAGTGCTTCAAGACATCTGACGGTTTCAGTCGGATTGTTACTGAGAAGCTTGAGAAAAATAACTACCCTGCATGGAAGTTCAGAATAACAAATTTCCTAAAAGGAAAAGGTTATTGGGACTATGTAGAAGGAGACAATGAAAAGGAACCAGAGATTCCCGAGGCAAATGCTACAGCAGAACAAAGGAAAGCTTTGAGGGACTGGCAACAAGGCCAGAGCAAAGTGATGTATTGGCTTTCTATGAGCATCACAGATGGCATGATGGGCTATCTATAGGATGCTGAAACCCCCGCCATTGCATGGAAAAACTTAGGCAGAGTGTTCGAGGTGAACACCAAGGCCAGGAAGCTTCAACTAAAGTCGGAGCTAAATCAGGTTAAGAGGAACAACCTCTCCATCAATGGTTATGCCTTGAAGATCAAGAGTATCATTGAGGCTCTTGGATCTATTAAAGTCTCAGTGGAAGACGATGACATTGTCCGTGCATGCTTGGATGGTCTAGGAGATGAGTATGTACATTTCAGGTCTTCCATGAATACAAGAGACGACATCCCCGTGTTCCAAGATTTGATTTCTATGCTTATTCTTGAGGAGAAGAACCTTGACACATCTTCTTCTCATGGCAGAAATAATTCTGAACATGCCTTCTATTCTAACTCCAATAGAGGTAGAGGTCATGGTCGAGGCCCAAGGGGTTGCAGGGGCCAATTTCAAGAAGGTCAATCAAATCAAAACAATACAGGTGGCAGGGGAAACGAGTCTCAAGGCAGGGGGAGTCAAAGAGGTCGTGGTGCAGGATCAAGCAGGCAGCAACATACTGCATATAGCAGAGAATGTTGCACTTGTGGTGAAAGAGGTCACATGTCACGTGACTGTCCAAAGGGAAAAGCAAGTGGAAAGAGAGAACAGTGCAACTATGCATCTACTAGCAGAGATGCAGATGACAGCAAAAAAGAGCGCATGTTTGTTATGCAGCATGTAATGAATACAATGACTGCAGAGAATTCCACCCAAGATGATGTTTGGTATGTGGATTCAGGTGCCTCTAATCACATGACGTCTCGTGGAGAGTGGTTTAGAGATATGCGCAAACCAGATGTGTCAGGCTATGTGCAGACAGGAGATGACACAGCTCACCCCATTGCTCATGTTGGGGACATACCTCTAAATACGAAGAGTGGGAGATCAAAGTACTTAGAAGATGTATTCATGTCCCAAACATTACAAAGAATCTTGTTTCTATTGGACAAATGGTTGAGCAGGGTTTGCAGGTTCTCTTCAATCCAAATGGCTGTTATGTAGAAGATTTCCAGAATGGCTGTAAGCTGATCACAGAGGGCAAATGTGCGGGCAGAATGTTTACGCTGAATGTAGACATGCCTGAGGTAAAAGCTGCATTATTTGCACAGGGCACAGGTGTTGTGGCTGATGTTGACATTTGGTACAAACGCATTGGCCATGTCAATGAGCAGAGATTGCGCAGCATGCAATCAAAACAGATTGTAAAAGGTTTGCCCAAATTCAAGGTCGATGGTATGCATAAAGTGTGTGCAGCATGCCAGTTTGGAAAATAGTCAAAGGGCTCATTTCCACATGAGCGAAATGTATGTAAAAAGCCACTTGAGGTGGTGCACACAGATGTTTGGGGTCCAACCGATACTGCAAGTATACATGGTTGCAGGTATTATGTCTCTTTCATTGATGACCATACAAGGAAAGTATGGGTCTACTTCATGCGTAACAAAAGTGAAGTGTTTGGTCACTTTCAGGACTTCAAAGTCATGATTGAGAAGGAGACAGATATGCAAATCAAGACATTGAGGTCAGATGGAGGGGGAGAGTACTTCTCCAACGATTTTTCAGATTTTTTGCGAATGCATGGTATACGCAGGCAGTTTACATGCAGATATACTCCACAACAAAATGGGGTCGCACAAAGAAAAAACAGGCACATTGCAGAGGTTGCACATGCATTGATGAATGAGAAGAATATGCCTCATCATTTCTGGGCTGAAGCTATAAATACAGCTGTGTACATTATGAACAGGACACCTACAGCTGCGGTGCATGATGTAACACCTGAAGAAAAGTTTACAGGTACAAAACCTGATTTGGCACACTTGAAAGTGTTTGGATGCATAGCTTATGTGCATGTACCAGATGAGTTGCGTAGGAAATTGGATCCTAAAGCAGAGAAATGTATTCTTGTGGGATATTCCCTTGAACAAAAGGGGTACATGTGCTACAATCCTACTACACGAGAATTACAAGTGAGCAGAGATGTAGTCTTTGATGAGATGAGTAGCTAGTATAGTAATGCACATGGCACTATTGGGGCTGATGTAAAAGATGATGTGGTTGTACAAAATGTGAGGCCACAGTCACAGGTTTTGAGTGGACCACAAGAGTCCTCTTCTCATGGCTCTGTTGAGAAGCCATGGAATAGTAGACTACGTACGCAGGTTACTCCACCAGCAGGTACAGGGAATGTATCACGAAAAGGAAAGGAAAAGGTTGATGAACCTCCCTTTATGGCTGATGCATCATTAGGTTTTTCACATGTAGACATGGATTCAGATGGTTCTGAACAAAGTCTTGATGAGGAATTTGGAATTCCGGCTGTCAGGACACCTGGTGTAAGGAAAGTACAAGAAGATGCTAGAGGGCAAAGGAGTGACCCAGGACCGCGCAGATCTAACAGAGTTAGAAATCCAATTCAGAAATTGACTTATGATGGGTATCTAGCGCATCACCAAGCCTACATGGCTAAGGTGATACAGGATGTGGAGCCCACATGTTTTGAGGATGCAGTTGGAAATGTGCATTGGGATGATGCAATGAATGAATAGATGGCTGCATTGGAAGCAAACGACACATGGGAGTTGGTGCCATTGCCAAGTGGCAAGAAAGATATTGGCTGTAAATGGGTGTATAAAACTAAGCATAAGGCTGATGGTAGCATTGAGCGTCACAAGGCAAGGCTGGTCGCAAAGGGTTATGCACAGACGTATGGCATAGACTATGAGGAGACCTTTGCTCCAGTGGCAAAGATGACGACTGTGAGAGCTGTCATAGCAGTGGCTGCATCTAGAGGATGGATTATGCATCAAATGGATGTAAAGAATGCATTCTTGAATGGTGAGTTGCAAGAGGAAGTGTATATGGATCAGCCACCTGGTTATGTCGATCTAGGTTACCCAGATTATGTATGCAGACTTCTCAAAGCTTTGTATGGTTTGAAGCAGGGCTCTAGAGCATGGTATGACAGGATTGCCAAGTATCTTGTCAGTATTGGTTTTAGGAGAGCTCATGCTGATCATTCACTCTATATACGTGAGAGTGATGTGGGGATTGTGGTCATTACCATATATGTAGATGACCTTATTATTGTGGGTGACAATGCTATGGAGATTGACCATGTGAAGGGTCTTCTCAAACAGGAGTTTGAAATGAAAGATTTGGGCGAGTTGCGCTACTTTCTTGGCATTGAGGTGATCACGACTCCAGAGGGTGTATGGCTGTCACAGAGACAGTATGCTTTGGACATGTTGTCAAAGTATGGTATGGCTGATTGTAAGCCAATTTCTATTCCCTTGGATGTGAATGCAAAGCTGAGTGCAGAGAAGGGTGATGTTGTTGAGGATGTCAAGATGTACAGGAAGATTGTGGGTAGTCTAATCTACTTGACTATCACAAGGCCAGACTTGAGCTACACAGTAGGCTTGGAGAGTCAGTTCATGCAGCTTTCGAGGAAGCCACATTTGGATGGAGTACGACATACACTTCGGTATGTGCAAGGGACTCTTGACTACGCATTGTTCTATGCAGCAGATGCGCCATTAGCATTGTATGGGTATACAGATGCAGATTGGGCAGGTAGCATTGTTGATAGGAGATCTACGAGTGGCTTCATGTTCTGTTTTGGGAGTGCTGCTGTTACTTGGAGCAGCAAAAAGCAGCCTATGGTTGCTTTATCGAGCACAGAGGCCGAGTGCAGAGGTGCAGCAGTTGCGGCATGCGAGGTAGCTTGGCTACGCACATTACTTGAGGACTTGGGAGTGCAGGTGGACCAGCTTCCAAATCCAATCCAAGACCCCCAAGATAAACCGCAAGGGCAAAAAGGGAAGAATCGAAAGAAGAAGATTGGGACGTACCCAAACCCAGTAGACGAGATTGAGCAGGTGAAACATCTAAGAGGTTTAGTGGAAGAGACTCAAAGGAAACTAGAACCAGAACCCATGCATGTCAAAATTCATGACACAGTGTTTCCCACGCAAGTTCATCCACCCCACATGAACCATAGACCGTTAGCCATATCTAGTATCATCCAAGAGGGGAGTGAGGACGGGACATCAGAAAGTGAGCATACACCCTTCTTGTTGGAAAGGATGTTTAACGAAGGAATACCTGATCCCATTGAGGAATATGAGATTCCATCCTCACCAGTTCCTAGTCAAGGACCTACACCCTGCAAAACGCCAATGAATGTTGCCAAACTAGCGGACTTCATGTCTTCTGAGGTCCGAACCATGATCATAGCAAAGCTGTATGGAGATCCTGAGTTATTCCTTGCACTTCGAGCATTCCTTAATGGAGAGCTACGAACGGGATTACCGCAGTTTGCGCAACCAAATAGGCCTGACTCAATTATGATTGATGAGACAAATCACGTGCAATCACTTGACTTAGATGGACACGAGTCTGTGATCGAGGTACCCATTAACGAATTAGGGCAGTATTTTGAAGGCGACGAGTCTAATGCGACCCTACCCATCACTACCAAGGGATTAACTATAAAGGGAATTCTTGATGGTGGTGCGGGAGTTAGCATCGTTACAAAAGATTGTTGGGAATCCATGGGAAAACCCCGCCTCAGTGTTACTAACATTGTGGTAAAAATGGCAAATGGTACCATAGCCAAACCTATGGGGATGCTCAAGGATCTTAAGATCAAAGTTCTAGGACACAAGGTACGACATACGTTCATTGTAATGGATTTCTCTAAACACCTTATGTCATATGAAATGATTTTAGGACGACCATTCATGAGGGAAGCACAAATGGTTCATGATTGGTCTAAAAATCATGTCTATTTGCAATTCCAAGACTCTGTCCTTAGAGTGGATTTGGTGACTGGTAAGGTACACCCCTTAGGGAGTAAAACCATTATTGATCATCGCTCTGACACCACAGTTCACTCGGCCCCACTACAATATTGTTACACTTGTAAGAAGGATACAGACATTGGCCAAGATTCTCCTTATATGGATATCCTACCTGGGATGACTGAGTCGGACAATGTGGATTGGGTCCACCTAGCATCAACCATAGACACTTGGGGAAATAGGGGGACGACCTGGGTAACACCTGAGGGGGATGAAATGCCTATACCCTTAAATATGCTACAAGCAATGCATATCGCTTCCGACAAGACTCATCCTAATGTAACGAAGAAAACATACAAGTGGGTCCCTAAAGCTTCTTTAGTGACCATAGCTAGTGCTAAAAAACAGAAGCCTTGTAAGAAACGTACCACTCGCTCCAAGAAAAGTAAGCAAATGTTGCGATGGATCCCTAAACGACTATTGGAAGCCCAAGGCTACTATCAAGGAAATGATCAAATCTGGGTGCCAAAACGTAGATTGTGCTCTTACCTATCACCCGACCCAAGTGAGCCCAATCCCGTAGCTCCAAAACGAATCAATGATCGTGGAAAGAAAAAAATCACAGAATGCTACACACCCACTCCCGAGCTAGTTTGGGTACCAAAGAAAGAACGATTTGTTCCACCTAGCTCAGGAAGGGGGGAGTCCCATGAAGCTTCTAGCTCCTCATGTAATACATCCATAGAGGTAAAAGCTTCTACACAGCCTCCATCTATAGTAGTGGACCTCCATGAAGCTACCAAAGAATCCACACCTCCCAGTGTTCAAGAATCACCTGATGAACCACTTCAAGTTCGATCCTGGGAGAGTACCTTACCACCCTTGCAACTCGACGAGGCGCCTAGGTTAATAGAAAACTACTGGCAAAAATCCTCACCTATTACCAACTGGAACAATTGGTTTCAAAGGGTGACAAGCTCATTTCAAACGGTATGATCTACCCAAGGAAGGGGGGAGTGTTTGTGGACATCCATTATTCACTTGCTTCCCTCTCAACCTTTTTCCCTGACCTCTCAATCACCAATCTTAGGGAATGTACATATAAAGCTTTATACTCACAAAAAACAAAAAAATAAAGAGCAAGAGCAATTAGCAAACGAGTATGCACCTTAAAAGTCAAAACATTGACTCAGACCTACACATGTCACATCTGGTACAGTGAAATAGAAACCTATGCCATAAAACACCTTTGATCCTCATCACTTGAGTGATGGAAGGTAGGTAAGATTAGTACGATAGGAGTGTTTCTGTTTTAGAGTTGAGAGATTAGCGAAGTTCTCTTTTCCCACTAATGTGCCTCCTGGAGGTATTCCTTTTGTTTCCTAGTGTGTACAGGAGCGTGTTGCTATTGATAGGATTTGGACCTTCATGGAACCTTTCTCTCGTTCACACTTCAAATCAAGCGCGGCCATCGACACAAACAGGTGTTTCTTGTCCATTAGCATTGCCCTTATCTTTTTGCATCCATGTTTTGTCTGCCTTGATTGTGATTGGTAGCATAATATTCACCGCATTTGCTTAGTATCAAACATTTAATTCAATGTAATGTTTTGTCATAATCAGTTGTCTAGGTTTAAAAATCAAGCAGTCCGACTAAGCTAGTTTGACCAAGCTAGGTATTAGAAATCTTCTCTTAATACCATGGGGAATGCCTTCCTAATAAACAATGGTTACTTAGGTTCTTAATCCGATTTAGGCAGCATTGTATGAAATGTACTAGGGCTTTCTAGTGGGCTTAACCCTATTGACCTTTAGCTTAAGTATTATAAAGGGAGTTTACTAATGTGATGAGCCTGGGGAGGTGTATCAGTGTTATATGACCCCCCAAAGTTACAAAATTAAAATGCTGAAAATAAAAAAACAAAAAATCAAAGTGCCACAATGTAAAATCTTACGCTGGAAGAGAAATCTCAGCTTGATTTGGTACTTCACTCACATGTATCGCCTATGGTACTAGAGCCCTAGAGGTTCCCAATGTGGGCGCTTTTCCTTGAAAAGCAAAAAACCCAAGGCATACAAAATAAGCACACACATCATAATTGAATCAATGTGAAAAGACTTTGGGGGGTCAACGAAAAGGTAATCAGTCAGGCGATGATTTCATGAGAAATTCCTTTTATGGTAGCTTAACTACAAGGTTTTCTAGATATAGCCTCTAGTCAGCCCTCGAACATGAATACTTGGCTCTCGCGATTAAACAACTTAATTGACCACAGATAATTAAGAAGCTTACCCATGGTATTAATATTCGATCTCTAGTGCCTTTCGACCGTCAAATTAGCGACCCCAGATTTGTTTAATTTTTTACCTTTACATATGTTTATGCATTTGATTACATTGCAATTTAATGTTCATTACTAACAAATTGTTTGAAATTCTTTTACCAATCAATGTGTCTACCTAAAACTGCATATGCTTTTTAAGAGAATGCCATTACTGTGCCAATGTTGTTTGATTTTGCAGTGACTAAAGAAGGCTAAGGACATTCATCTCAAATGCTCTTCCACCTCGACGAACCAACTTCAACTCAATAGCTTCCAAGGACGGAATCTACATCAGGAAGGGGGGCATGTTAACCCTCACGGCACACGGACACCCTATGATCTATAAACGTTGTATTATTTAGAGTCAGGTACCGGGCTTGTCGGACCAATAGGAAAAGGGTAAGAGTGATCGCCGATGAGAGGCGCACTCTAACTGGGACATTCAAGGGATTAGTTGGCTAAGCATGGGCGCCCAAGTGTGAATGGGGTGAGCTCATATAAAAGCCAACTAAACCTAATTTTTACTCATTCTCTCATTTGTGCAATAGAAGAGTGCTCTTGCTCCATCTCCATCTCCATCTTCTTCTTCTTCACCTCCTTGTGTGTGTGTGTGAGAGAGAGAGAGAGAGAGAGGGAGAGTGTGTGTGCGATCGAGCATTACGAAGGCACGACGGCGGCGAAGCGGTTGAGCGCGGCACGACTGCAGCTTCTTCTTCATCGCGGCGAGGAATCCACCACGAAGGCGAGCGTAGAGCGGTGAGTGACACACCCTTTGCTTCCTTGAGCTTGCTAGTTTAGGCTTGTTGTGTGCTTGGAGCCGTCTGCGGCTCGCACACGGTGTATCGGCAAGTCCCTTGCTTCGACAGTGCGGCAAGGAGCGCACATGTGGTTACACTATTGTGAGAGATTTTATGTCTTGATGTGCTTGAGCACTACAAGCGCTGGTGAGCTCTTTTGAGAGTGTTTTCTCCCCACATGGAGCTCCTTTCATCCCAGGCTTGGTGCACTTCTCTTTGGCATTGGTTTATGCACATTGCCCTTGTGCATGTTGTAGAGCCATAGCTTCACTTATGGAAGTTAATATATGTGACAGTTTTGAGTCCATGACGATTACTCATGCGAGACATCGGTCTCGTTCATGTCAACACTTGAGATATTGGCATTGTGGTCATACAGGGTACATTAGGTATTGTTTCTTTAGACGCATGAGATAGCGACGCAGATGTATGCGAGATGTAGGTGCGACTTTTACATATGCTAGAGAGGCAATTACAATGGTAGTATATGCCAGTGACGATGATGTCATGCTTGCCTCAAGTATACCTCTTGTAGATATATCTATGGATAACACACTTTCTCCACAATGGTTACTAGATGGCAATGTTGTTTTGCACATCACATCATGTCATGATTGGTTTAGTAGTTTTTCTAGTGGGAGACTTGGTTGTGTGCGACTTGCTAGTGGTTCAGTGTGTGACATAGAGGGTGCAGAGATGTATGTTTTTCATTTCTCAGCGGTGCATCATACACACTTCTTCATTTGCAATATGTTCCTTAGTTGAGACACAGTTTGATCAGAGTAAGAGTCTGGAGAAAGACTCTTAGACCAAAGGAGCTTTGTAAGAAATGTGGAACAAAGAAAATTGAGAGGATGTTAGCCTCAATGAACATTTTACTTTGGCAAAAATAGACCTAAGTATTGTTTTGATGGACAAAGAGCGGGTTAATAGGCAGAGAAAGTAGTATCTAGGTCAGTTCACAGAGTCAGACACTAGGAAAAGGACAGTTCAGGTAGATGGGCGTGCACCATAATAGTCAGATCAGGAAAAGTTTGAACAGTAGCAGAGCCCAATCAGATGAATGCAAAAAGTTAATGTCAAGCTGCTGAGAAAAAAAAAATGGAGCCTGGACTAGCAAAGGTAAGTGTGTAATGAAAATCAATATTTTGTTATTAACTACAGTTGACAGGTGGAAAAAGCATGACCAAGCTATGGGCTATGCAAAATGAAAAATCACTTATTTATTATTGCATATGACAAGTGGCAAAAGTTGAGGGCTATGTGAAAGGATATCATATTTATGGACAATTTATTATTTAAGTGCTCTTTATAAGCTATGGCAAATTATGTGCGGTCATAGGAGATAATAATGAAGATAAAGGCTTACATTAAGACCATTAGTTAGTACGTAGATTAGAGAGTTTGCATCTATAGCATTATAGGCAAGAAAAAGTTGCGCATAACTTTATAGAGAAGAATTTAGAAGAGATTTAGCATACTTTGATGAAGCTATTGGGAAGGGAAAAAGGAAAAAAAAATCACAAGGAGAAGTGCTTAACACTAGAATGGTAGGACACTTTTATGTCCTTGGACACTTTTGTGTCCTGTTAAGTGACCATTTTGCTAGAATTATTTGAAGAGTATGAAAATGAATTCTAGGTGCTATATATCCACAAAGTTGCCTTATGAGCTGAAAAAAACTTAGCATTTTTTTTTGAGTATCGATCTCACCATTAACCTTACTCTTGCACAACATTTTTGAACCTAAATTTTGTGAAAAAACGGGTCCTGTTTTTGGCTTTTTTTCAATTTTGGCAACTATACCACTCTAAACTTCATGTTTGTGAGGTTTAGATGGCTAGAGGTTAGGCCTTCATAGTTGTCAACATGTTTTGATGCTTGTAGGGAGAGCTAAGTGTTAAAATTGAAAGTTATGACCAATTTACAAGAATTGCATAATCCTGTTTATTGGCCAAAATTAGCACTTTTATGATTTTTTTGGTGGCTTTCTTGATATCCAAATTCAATTTTGATTGTGTAAGTGTAATGTATAACATAAAGCTAATCTTCCTTGAGTTTTGGGGGACCTAATATGCTATATAGCATAGTATATGATGATGGTTGAGTTTTTGATTGCTGAAGAATACGATACATTTTAGAGTAGCAAGTATAACTTTCTCAATATTGCTAGTTTCTTAGGCCAATTGTGTGTATTTTGTAGGTAGTGACCATATCTAATCATAGACTACAAACTTGGCTAGATATTGAGTAGTTTCTATGGGTTTCTAGAGGTCATAATGCTAAACCCAATTTTTTCATGTTTGCTGTATTTAGCACTTTATCATTGCCCCCAAGGTTCCAATTGTAAGAGATCCATTATCCTTTTGACATGCTCCATGACTCCTTTTGAATCCAGAGGGCCAAAGGGAACTAAGAAAACATGTATATAGTATCTGTATTGAGCGTGACTATAGAAACTTTGATGATAGGTCCGCAGAATGGCAAAAATGCAACTTTTTTGTACCTATTTGTTTTGCCCAAAAAAAAATTAGTGAGGTAAAAGCAACCATATGTTTTGGTCAGCAACCCATTGAAGTTAACGGGGCATGTTATCTCATGTCCTACAAAAATCTCCACTCTTATTTATATGCAATCAACCGTAAGAAATTGCTGTTTTGGGCAAAATGCACTGGTCCATCAACTTTGCAGGCTTGTAGTGACCAAGGGATGAGAAAAATTACAAGTTTCTCATTTTTTCCATATGTAGTAGTTATTGAACTATAAGCTCATGAAAGGATTTTTCAAAATGAGTGGATCTACTATGGTTTTGGAATTTTTTCCCAAAACCCTGAAAGGACACTTTTATGTCCTGTTAGGTTACCATTCTAGTGTTAACAAAGAAAGATGAACGATGATTTTTGTGCAAAGGGAATTATCTTCAGAGAGCTTCAAGATATATATGAAGACGCAGAAGAGGAATTAAAAAAAAAAGAAGTAAATCTCATTAGACCTCAAAATCTCTTCAGCGAGTTCAAGGAATCTCCTTTCTCAAGTAGTTGTTTGTCATGAGAACATAGTTTCATAAGACCTCAAGACTTCTCACCTCGCAAAGCAGTTGTGGGAACCATCCTAAGAGAACATGAGGAATCTTCGGGTGAGTTGAGCTTGAGAATCGAATTCAAAGTAGCAATAGAGGTAACGGAACAAACTCCAAGAGACTTCAAGTGCATGTGGGACAAAAATCCAAGAGACTTCAAAAAAAAAAAAAACCAATTGCAGCATTTGTAGAAGAAGCTAACTGCAGTAATGGAGCATCAGGAAAAAGTGATGGCCCTTGTGAGGTTTCGATGGGCAGCCCACTGCCCTGATGTCATCATTAATGTGATCTTGCCGCCGTCAATGGGCGACATTTGTAGGCAATCACATGCACCGCCAACCTCAGCACGTCTGCATCGTCACCAAAAACTCTCACGCCATATGCCACCACTGCAAGTTCAGGCAGGCTGCATGCAGCCATTACGCAAAAGAAGCAAAAATTGGTGGAACCTTTTTTTCCCCTCTTTCACTATCTCTCAATCTCACTCCTTTTCTGCGTAGCTAAATGTGATGTAGGTGCTAGGCGTTTTTTTTTTTTCTCATTCTCACACAAAGTGAGAGAAATCACTCACCTTTTCGCTCTCGCCCACCACCCATGCTCGCATGCAGCCGCACCCAACCAACCAACTCTCTCTCTCTCTCTCTAAAGCCGCCATGCAACTCACACTTGTGCCACCATCAATACCCACCAACCGGCTGTGACGACTTGTGGCTCCTTTAGTTTGCATGGCTATTCATGGCGCAACCACCGTGGTCAGTGCCCCACTTTTTTGCCTTTTCGGTCCATAACCTTATTCTGGAGCAGCCATCTCATCCCTTAACTAATGCATGCCCTTCAAACACACACTCTCTCTCTCTCTCTCTCTCTCTCTCTCTCTCTCTCTCTCTCTCTCTCTCTCTCTCTCTCTCTCAACTATTCAGTCGGATACTCTAGGTCTCTCTTTCTCGTTGATCTTTGTGACTCAGATCTCTCTCTCTCTCTCTCTCTCTCTCTCTCTCTCTATCTATCTATATTTCTCTCTCTCTTTCATCTCCTGGCGCACCCTCAACAATTCAAGTGCCACGAAATGATTGGTTTCTCTCCACAAAGCGATGGCCAAACGTCAGAAGGATGGGTACATTGATACTCTAGCTCTCTCTTTCTCGTCGATCTTTGTGACTCAGATCTCTCTCTCTCTCTCTCTCTCTATCTATCTATATTTCTCTCTCTCTCTTTCATCTCCTGGCGCACCCTCAAGAATTCAAGTGCCACAAAATGATTGGTTTCTCTCCACAAAGCGATGGCCAAACGTCACAAGGATGGGTACATTGGATTCACGTTGGTGGAGTCTCCACCTTTTGTTTATGATGTGGCTTGAATTGAGCCCTCATGTGAGTAACTATTTGCCACTCTGGCCTATGTCGGTGCCCTCCATAACGGCCCTAGAGTTCATACTCAAGGATACCAAAGGTTGAATTTTTTTGGCCATTCGGAGACCACGGGTGGATTCTCACTACCTCCCACCTCCTCAAAGCGGTTAGGATAAGCTTGGGGAGCCGCTCTCACCACTCCCAATCTTCAAGCAGCTTGTAATCTGGTCAAGAATCTAAGGTTCAACAATAGAAGCTCTATCTCATAGCAATTGACTTTGACAAGAGAAGCTAAACGTCAAAGCTTTGGCAAGGAGTTTTAGATTTGGATGCTCTCAAGGCTCTTAAGAATTTACTTTGGCAAACCTTTGAGGCAAGCTCATGGTATTGAAGCTCTCAAGGCTTCAGCTCTTCAGACTTGAAACCATCCTTAGTTCGGCTAGCCATCCGAGGTTTGGTAATTGAAATTGAATTTCAAAGCAATTGACTTTGGCAAGGAATTCAAGGCTTGGAATGACTTCACGGCCGCAATGTCCTCAAGTTATGAGTTGACACTTCGAACAACCAAGGGCCCTCCCATTTGGTTGCATGCATGCAATACTCCAGTTTGGTAGACACGAACATTTTTATATTGACAACACCAATGATGTAGCTGCATTATCAATATCCCATCTTTAATATTATGTCATGCCTAACAAGGTGAGAATCTCCCAAGGCCTGCTACTATCGAGGTGGAAAGTACACTCAATGAACTCGCTATATCAACATTAATTGTCCATCCCATTCTGTCGAGGTCTATTTGGTTTTTAGCCCAAATTTGATCTACTGTGCATAGAGGAGTCATTAATTGATTGTTGTCGATCTTGGTTACTTTTAATTAAGTCATTTATTTCTTCGAAGCAATATTGTTCAAGTGAGAATAATTTTCTAGGGTCCTTTAATACTTTGAAGTATGTACATAGCAATGCATGTCTTAAGGTTTATGTGAGACTCTAAGATCCTAAGTATACTTCATCACATTCACGGATGCTTAGGGTTTTACGGTGAGATGTGAGTATTTGTCAAGTTTTAAAACCATCACAAGAAAAATCTATTTTGTCATGTGTTAAATCATTTTTGCGGACTGTAATGGGAGCTAATCTCATAAGACTTTCTGTATCGAACACACATTAGAAGAAAATTGCTAACATGAAACAAGTCCAATAAGTATAAGGTCCCTAGCTACAACTGGTATGATTAGTCTTTCATGTGTAGTTATTGTATGAGATTGATACCATTTTGAGACAAGTCTAATATCTACTCACTATCCCAAGTTTAAAACTATTCTACATATTTATACATCTCTTTCACTATCCACTGCCTTTCCTTTTACTCTTACAAACTCACACTAGCAATATTCTATAACATTCTATTCTAGAATAAATTCTTTGCTTCTTGCATAGTCAAAAATTTATACTAACCTATAATCTATAGTATTGAATTCATTAAGCATATGATAACTCTCTCGTACAAGACTGCACCACACTCTTTAATGCTCCTAAATGCGTTTACTAATTCTGTTCAATGTGAAAAACACAGGTAGACAGATTTAACTTAGATGTCTTGCTTATCAGCTGCTTCTTAAGAGAATCTCTAAGTATGCAATTTCTTTATGTATGATATTAATAACAGATCTAACAAAAGCATTCTCTCTTCAATAATTTAGTTCTCTCTATAGCCCTAGATGCATCATTCTAATGCTTATTTTACTTTCTTTCTTATCTTAAATCTCCAAATTTTCCCCACCTTTTACAATATCTTCTTATACCACAATTCCTCAGTTTAAAATACTCGATTTGATACATGAATGCTCATTTTATTTAATTTCTTTTAAGTATCTCTCCTTGCAAATATTCTCAAGAGGCTATACTCAAGCAATTTTGCAACATGCAAGAATATCACCGGACACGTTTACTTATCTACATTGTGTTATAAGTTGCAAAATCAAATGTTTCTAATGTCTAGGATTATATTGATTGAAACCTTTGCTGAGATGATTTGTCATACGACCACTTACATGAGCTCAATTGATTTGGGATGATCGTCAACATTTGGTACATACTTCGACATTCCAACCTACTCCATTTTGGTACCAAACAGGTAATAAATATTTTGTTTTTTTTTTCCTTGTCTAGTCTATTGGTCACGTGCACACATATTCGTTGATTTAGGCAGTGTGTAAACGCTCATCCTGGTGTAGATTTTTTGACTTAGGCAACACCAGCTATACGTGCAGATCCGCTGGTTTAGGCAGCATAAGTATAGATTCGTTGATTTAGGCAGCACATCGACGAACTACAAATTCACTATATTAAACAATACTAAATTGGATTCGATGGTTTAGGTAGCATTAGTGTAGATTTGTCGATTTAGGCAGCACGTCTCATTGATGTAGATTCGCCGATTGAGGCAACACCGATAAAAAATCATGCTGTAGTGGTGGCTGGCCACCACTGTTCTTGGTATAATTTTGGTATCTAGGTATATAGTGAAAGGTATTTGTATTTGGAATCATATTTGGATTTTGTATATGATGATTTCTTGTTGCAATAGTGTTTATGAAATTGGAATTGAGATTTATGAAAATTGATTACTGAATGATGAGTGTGACTAATGATATCCCGATTCATCAAGATATGACATATACTGCTTATTCTAGTGGTATGGGACACTAGATATGCAGCATGTAGATGATGACATGCATAAGCCATGTTGTTTAAGTTTTTCAATATATGACACAAAATACAAACCATTGTTTTTGACAAGTATTTTTTGCAGATTCTTATCCTTGCAACTGAGGACAATTGCTTTTCAACGGAGTGATATGTAACGAAAATTGATATTTTGTTATTTACTGCAGTTGACATGGAGAAAAAGCATGACCAAGCTATGGACTATGCAAAATGGAAAATCACTTATTTATTATTGCGGATGATAGGTGGAAAAAGTTGAGGGTTGTGCAAAAGGATATCATATTTATGGACATTTCATTATTTAAGTGCTCTTTATGATATATGGCCAATTATGTCCGGTAGGCCAATGTGTACTCATTTTGAGCATTCAAAAAATCTATAAATAAATACATGCAAAAGGAAAATCTTGCACGGGGGAAGATTGCACCCAGTGCCTATGTCTATTCTTCTTTCCTCTCTTCTCTCCTCTCTCGTCATGTCGATATAGCACTCTGCTCTAGGAGGTGTACCTACACATGCTTTCTCGCTCTCTCTCACTCTTTATCTCTCTCTCTCTCTCTTCACATACAACTTCAATTATACGCTCACTTGATTTGCTAGGTATACAGATTTGTATGTTTTATGTATTGTACCATATAGTTTTTGGTATTTTACAGGCTCTTTGTGCCTCCATCTGTTGCATGGCGACCCATTCAATGAATATGTAACATGAATTTTTACAGAAAAGGAAGCAGAATCATTGGCCAAACAAAAAGGAGGAGGTCAAAATTGGTTGCTTCTAGATGACCAGGAGATAAAAGAATGGAATGTCAACATAGATGAGGCCCCTAAAATGGTCAAGATCACCAAGCATATGAAGCAAGAGATTAAGGAAAAGGCTAGAGCTTTATTTGAGAAATAAAAGGATGTATTTTCTTGGGAATACTATTACCATATACATGTGGTAGTGAAGTGTGTGAACACACTTAGGACCGCAGGGGCATTTTTTCCCTCACTAGGAGGTTTTTTCCCCCGTGCATTGTATATGCGCCCATCATTCTAGGGCTATCTATCTTTCCATGGCACGCTAGGTAATACACTCTCTGTTGTGTGCCTTGATCTTCCTTCATCTTCTCCAAGTTGTGTGTGTTTTCCTGCAATCCTAATTCAAACAATTGGTATCTGAGCAGTTTACGCCCTCTCAGGCTTAGTCGCTAGCATCTCCAACACACGCCTGTTCACTTTCTTCGATTTTTGTGAGATTTGGCGAGCGTTCGCACGTCGACAAAATTTTTGAGAGGGCTCAAAGAGCTTAGTCTGCTCAGATTTTTGATTCGGGCTCATTTCGATCTTCGTTTTCACTACAGGTAGTACTGTACAAGCTATTTTGTCATTATGTGTAAAAATTCCATCAGTGTCGTTTTTTGCATAGCAGGTCCCTTAAAGTCTTGTACGGTTTGTGCTATATAGCATGTGTTGTTCCCTCTTTGTTTCTCCTCTTTTTGGGCAGTTTTTACATCAGGTGCAGGCATTCGTCATGGCCGACAACGACACAGATGTGTTCAAGATGTTTGCTGCTGAGGACAGATTGGATGGGGATAATTACCCTATGTGCGCTTACATGATACAACATGTTCTTGTGTCAAAGGATGTCTAGAGTATTGTGTAAAGCATTGATGTACGTCCTAGTTCTGAGGATACAGGCGATGTTGAGGATGTTGTAGGTCTTGCTGCTGTTAGAGTTGTTTTGCCTACAACTGAGCAAGCTTGTTGGGATGTAAAAGATGCACAGGCTCATGCACTGATTTCATTGTCTGTGAAGAGCACTATTACTCCCCACATTCGTTTAACGAAATCTGCCAAACAGGCTTGGGATATTCTAGCTGGTCTTTATGCAAGTCGCAATGAGGCTAAACTTGCATTACTGCGTAAAGAGTTGGAATCGAAGATTATGCATGAGAAAGATGACATGGACACTTTCCTTGTAGGTGTCAAGGATATCAATGAGCAACTTATTTTTGTAGGTGAAGTCATTTAAGACAGTTCCCTTGTGCAGACTGATCTTGATGCCTTGCCAGACTCTTACCAGACTTTTGCTCGTAGTTGGAGACTTATGACCCAAGGATATCAATGAGCAACTTATTTTTGTAGGTGAAGTCATTTCAAACAATTCCCTTGTGCAGACCGTTCTTGATGCCTTGCTAGACTCTTACTAGACTTTTGCTAGTACTTGGAGACTTATGACTCAAAGAAATCCTGAAGTTGTTAAGTTTGATGCATTGTGCACAGTGTTGTTGCAAGAGTCAGTTTCCAAAAAAAGCAAGACTAGACAACATGCAATTGAACATACTTTTATTGCTGCTCAAAGAAAGGGTGGTAACAACAATGCAGCCACTTCTTATGGTTCTTTTGTGAGTGGAAAATCACATGTTCCTAATGATTTTGCTAGCAGCAAATTTTGGTGATAAGGGCAAAAAGAAGATGCGTTGCCATTATTGTAAAGCTAATGATCACTTGATCAAGCAATGTCTTAAGTTGAAGGCCAAAGAGGCTAAGAAGAAAGAGGGCGGTTCCACTGCAAATGCTGGATCCACTACAAATATATCTATTGTTGAGTCTTCTGTGAAAGGAGACTGTGATGCTGATCTTGATGCAGAATGGGATTTTAGTGTAGAGTGTACCTATAATCTTGCTGTCCATGATGCATGCATGCCAATTGCTGCAGATTCACATGTGTGGTATTTTGATTGTGGTGCTACAAAGCACATTATCTCACATCGTGATTTGTTCACCTCTCTTGAGTCTGTTCCTCACGAGATTCAATTACTTGTGCCAACAATGCCTCTTATCCGGTTCATGGAGTTAAAAATATTGTGCGTACTGCTACAAATGGTAGTCCTTTCACACTTGTTGATACACTTTATGTACATGGGATCAGAAGAATCTTTTGTCTGTATCTGCACTTGCTAGACTTCGTCTTGTAGTAAAATTTGTGGATGACAGATGTACAGTACATGATCTCAGCTTCGGTGATGAAATTGTTGCATCTGGCACTTTATGTCATGGGTTGTATAAGCTCACTTTGTATGACAAGTGTGGGAAGAATTTTGCAAATGTAGGAGTGGTTTCAAAGGCTATTTCAGATGCAAAACTTTGGCATGCACGTTTTGGTCATCTAAATTTTGCCATTTTGTTGCGTTTGCAAAAATCTGATATGGTTGCTTCTTTGCCGCCTCTTGAAGCACCTATCAAACATGTTTGTGGAGGTTGCATTTTGGGTAAGATGCAGCGTTTGAAAATTCTAAAGGATGGCTCAGTTAGAGCCACATGCAGTTTGCAACTTGTACATAATGATGTTTGTGGGCCCATGCAAACTCCGTCCTTGCACAATTACCTTTAATTTGTGACTTTCAATGATGATTACTCTAGGCATACATGGGTATTTCTGCTTAAAGCAAAGTCCAAAGTATTCATGTGCTTCAAACAATTTCTGGCTATGGCTGAAAATGTCTCAAAATGTACTATGGGCACCCTCCATTGCGATCGAGGGGGATATATGTCTCATGAATTTAATGCATTTCTGGCTAGTCGTGGGATAAAACACCAATGTACAGTGCCTTCTACGTCTCAGCAAAATGGTATTACTGAGAGGAAAAACAAGTCACTTACAGAAATGGCACGATATATGGTTAAAAGTCAAGCTTTGCCGCATTCGTTTTGTCTTAAGGCCATTATGTGTACCACTTATGTACTAAATAGGTGTCCTACGAAAGCTTTGCAGTCTATTACTCCATATGAAGCATGGCATGATAGAAGGCCTTCTATTGAGCACATGTGGGTTTTTGGATGTTTGGCATATGCTTTGGTGCCACAAACAGAGTGTAGAAAATTGGATGATAAGGCTGTCAAATGTATTTTTGTTGGTTATAATGTTGAAAGCAAAGGTTACAGGTTGTATCATTTGCAAACAAAGCGTATTCTGGTTTCACGGGATGTAGTGTTTGTGGAAAATTCTAATCAACCCTTGCTGTCATGTACTAGAGACAATAATGTAAGCTCACAACACATTTATGACACTTTGTTGCCTCTTTTCTGGCTTTCCAATAAGGCAAATGTACAGCCTATGGGGGTTTCTGAAAATGTACATGATGTACTTGATGAGGAAAGGACTAAAAATGAGTAGGCTAGAGGTATGCCAAAATGGCTGGTGCATACATTGCATGATAGTAAATTGGATGCACCTTTGTCTAGTTGTACCCGTTCAGGTCCATGCATCTTGTGCATCAGATTGTTCTGCTTTGGCTATGTCTAGCTTACATGATATTGAGGAACCTCTGTCTTTTGATGAAGCACAAAATTCAAGAAATTGGATGGCTACCATGCAATCAAAATATGATGCACTTATAGAAAATGACACATGGTGTAAGGACATGGGTCCTACGGGCAAGGCCACTGACACGGCCGAACATTGTGTACGCTAGGGAGAGGCTATAAGATAGCACGGTTGGGTGGAGACTAACACATGTATTACCACTACCCTTTCACTGGTATTTGAGCTATTTTTGGAGAAGATGAAAAGCGGGTTGCATGTGCATGTGACGTGCTGCTTCTCTCCCACGCTCCACAGACAGTGACGTCTCCATTGTGTGCATGGACAAATAGCAACATCGATGGCGGATGCCCCATGTACGTCCTCCACAGCACATGACCAAGGCAAACTCGACCGACAACTCGACGGCACCGAGGCTCCGAAGGCTTCCGTTGGCACTGTTGGCACCGCGCATAGGAAGGCCCACTTAACCCTTGCATGAAGGAGGGTTGAACCCACCCCATGAGGGTAAGAGGCCAACACTTTACCGTCAAGCTATTGACCCTTGTTGTGTATAACAAGGAAAGATAGCATACTTGTGTTGAAAGGAAAACTAGAAGGAAAGGGAAAGCTTCAAACTTCAAGGAAGTAGTTTCACCCTTCCTTTTCACTTCTTGGAGGAAGGCAAGTTTTCCTCTAAAAATTCTTTTTTTCTCAAGGAGGTAGCTTCAAAGTGAACAAAAGCCTTCACAAAAACGACGAGTTTTTATGAAGAATCAACAAAGGTGTTTTTACAACGAACGACACATGAAGCGCTACAATTCTCGCAAGGCGAGGTTCGCATGCAACACAAATTGCGGAGCATACAAAACACAAAGACTTCAATTTCACAAGGTACAACTTGACGTTTTTCTCTCTCTTTACATTAGTATGTGTTTACCATGGCCAGTGAGGATATACCACCTACACACACTTTTGATTTTGGGCACGTAGATCAAAATCAGGGCACCACGGGCGCTGCTGACACTAATATACATGATGATGATGATCTAGGAGATCATGGGCTTGTAGCTATGGCTTCTTTCAAGACTTTAGAACATCACCAAAGCGTACTTGAAAGCAACCTCCTTGCACTCAATGCAAATGTTACCAATCTTACAGAGTTACTTGTGAAATTTATGAATTCACAGACGGCTCAAGAAGCCACAAGTGGCACGGTTCAAGGGAACCAAGCTGACACGACTCAAGGAGTCCAAGAGACAAGTGCTACAGAAGATGCAGAAGGTAGCAATGCATTACTTAAGAATATCACCATTCCTGAGTTTCACGGGGAAGAGCGTGATCACAACAAGGATGCGGTCAATACGTTCTTACACAAATGGAGTGATATTCATAGATTGAGACACACCTCGGATATAAAGACGGCTGTGGAAACAAATCTATCTCTTAAAGGTAAGGCCTATAAGTGGTGGATGACATTTCTAATAGATACTTGTCCTTCGTCTTGGGCTGCATTTCAAGCTTCTTTCTCCAAAGTGTTTTTGGACTCTAATGAAGAAGATAAAGAATTGGTTAGCATGGGATGCATGCCACATGTCTGGCCTCTCTCTCACACAGTACCTTTTGAAGTATCGAAAAATCATATTAAAACTAGAAGGTCTAGATGAATTCCAAAAGATACGGGTTTTAATAGGGGTCTTGACAAAGACTATCGTCTTCATGTCAAGATCCAACATCCAAAAACTTTGAAAGAAGCCATCAGTCATGCTCAAAGATATGATGATGGCCAAGAGAGGAAAAAAAATGTTCCCTACTCTAAGAATACTTTTGCTAAGAACAATGTGGCTAAGCCTCTTGGAACGTATGGGAGATCTACCTCGCCATTGGCTAATAAGAGACAATCTACCTCTCCACGTCCACAAGAGGCTAAGAAGCCTAAGCACTCACGAGATACTCCACATAGGTCTCTTAGAACGGTTGATTTTGAGCATGCAAAGAAACACAAGTTGTGTTTTAGATGTCTTTCGGACCAACATAACAAGAAAGATTGTCCTCTTTTGCAAGTCAATGAGAAGGCCATGCACACGGTGTAGCACCTCACATTAGATTCATCTCCTAAATATTGTGATGTAGAGGTTCTTCATATGGAAGAAAAGCACAAGTATTGTGTGCCTGCTTCAATGTGGCAGTCCACCTTTGGCCCCCATGATTTGATTCGCATGCATGGCACCATTAACGGACAACGTGTTTGTATTTTAGTGGATGATGGTGCAACTCATAACTTCTTGAACTATAAGCTAGTTAAGAAATTGAAGCTTACACAGACTCACTGCTCTCACAAGTATGTGGTGGAGTAGATGTCTGGGAATGATAAAGAAGTATGGGACACGGTAGTTCAAGGGGTTGAGCTTATTGTTCAAGATCATACAATGACCCTTGACTTCTAAGTTATGAACATGGACCGTGCTGATGTAGTTTTAGGATGGGAGTGGCTACATGGTTTATGAAACATATTGCATACTAGTTATGAACACAAATCCTTATCCTTCATGGCCAATGGTAAACATGTGCTTTTGCTTGGTGAGAAAAATATACCATCTGCACCTCTTATATGTACAACAAAGCTTTCTATTTTGCAAAAAGCAGATTTAATAGATGAAGTCTTTTTGTGTTACTGCTTGTCTCCGAGTCTTGTGAATTCTCAAGAGCAAAGTGCGGTGAATTCTAGTAATGGTATGCAAAGTGCAAAGAATTCTAATGATAAGCAAAGTGTTAACAAATCTAACGAGCAAAGTGCTCTCAATTTTAATTCTATAGAGCAACATGCAATTGTTGTAAAACAAACATTACAGGAATTACAAGATTCTCCATCCCAACATAACTCTAGTTTACTTTCTCCTTTTGCACGGCAAAAGTTGACTCACTTACTCACGAAGTATAGTGATGTGTTCTCAAGTGATTTACCACCGGGTTTACCCCCTACACGTGATGTGCAGAATGGCATAGATGTCTTGCCAAGCACTAAACCGGTGAGTAAACCACCTTATCGTATGAGTGCTAAAGAAGCCAAGGAGGTTGAGAGTTAGTTGGCTGACTACCTTGCTCATGGTTTCATTAGACCTAGCACTTTGCCTTGGGCATCACCAATTCTATTGGTAAAAAAGAAAGATGGTACTATGCGCATGTGCATAGATTATCGCGGATTAAATGCGATAACCATCAAGAACAAGTATCCTCTGCCTCGAGTGGATGAGTTGTTTGATCAATTCCACGGGGCAAGATACTATACAAAGATAGATCTTCGTTCAGGATACCACCAGGTGCGTATCCTACTGCAAGATATCTCCAAAACTGCCTTTAGAACACGGTTCGGGCATTTTGAATTTTTGGTTATGCCTTTTGGTCTAAACAATGCTCCAACTACATTTATGACACTCATGGATAGTGTCTTACGTCCCTATCTTGGAAAATTTGTTGCGGTTTTTCTTCATGACATTCTCATTTACAGTAAGACTGAAGATAAATAAATAGAACATTTACAATTAGTGTTTGAACAGCTACGAGCTCACGCGCTGTATGCTAAGCAAGCAAGTGCGATTTCTTCAAAACACAGATACATTACCTCGGTCATGTGATCTCTTATTCTAGCATCAAAATGGAAATTGAGAAGGTCGCTGCCATTCTTTGATGGCCACATCCCAACACGGTTGAGGAGCTTCAAATATTTTTAGGCAGTATATCCGTGATTATACCAAAATTGCTGTTCCTTGACGAATCAACTTAAAGCGAAAGGTAAGACCTTTTCTTGGGAAGAAGCCCAAAAATGTATTTTTGAACAACTCAAGGTAGCTATAGCCACTGCTCCCATCCTAGCAATCGTCGATCCACTTAAGCCGTTTGTGGTAGAGACTGATGCTAGTGATAAAGCAATTGGTGCGGTACTTCTCCAGGAGGGAAGACCTATAGCCTTTGAAAGTAAAAAGTTAGATAGAGCTCAACAGAATTATTCTGTATGAGGGAGAGCTCTATGCCATAATTCACGCTTTAGGAAAGTAGCGAGACTATTTATATGGTTCCGAGTTTGAAGTAGTTTTTGACCATGAGAGTATTAAGTGGTTTACTACTCAATGGACTTGAAGGGCCGTAAAGCTAGATGGGCCAAAATCCTTCAAGATTATGATTGTAAGCTACGATATCGCAAGGGGTGATGTAATGTAGTAGCGGATGCACTAAGTCGGATGCCTCATATTAATTCACTTGCTTTCACGAAAATAAAGAGTGGATTTTTAGAGTCATTATGTGGCAAGTGTGCACAAGATCAATCATATGCTAAAGTGTGGAGTGCAGTTTTAAAAAGGGATCCCTCACACTCACATGTCTTTGTACAACCAAATCAACATGTCTGCACGCGCAGATAAAAACTCCAACACATAGAGCTCCACCCCTACTCAGGAAGAGCTTAAGCGATGGAAGAATTTTTCCATTGATGATGGCTACTTACTCCACAAAGGTAGAGTATGTGTGCCAAAGGACTCAGACACCAAGCAC
This sequence comes from Adiantum capillus-veneris, assembly GCF_014529385.1. Classification (NCBI taxonomy): domain Eukaryota; kingdom Viridiplantae; phylum Streptophyta; class Polypodiopsida; order Polypodiales; family Pteridaceae; genus Adiantum; species Adiantum capillus-veneris. The sequence goes on along the minus strand of NC_140954.1, from coordinate 125,366,856 downwards.
CAAATCTTATTTGAGTGTCACAATAGTCCAAGTGCTGGTCATCCAGGTATTCGTAAGACGTATGCCCTAGTTAGATGGCAATTTTATTGGCCAGCCAGGCTTACATCATGATGTTCAAGAGTACGTACTAAACTACCAACAGTGCCAAGTTAATAAGGTAGAGCGCCTCAAGGTAGGTGGCCTTTTACATCCTTCAGAGATTCCACAAGGTAAGTGGGAGAGTATCTCTATGGATTTTGTAGTAGGACTACCTCCTACAAATCATGGCCATGATGCCATGTGGGTAATTGTAGTCCGTCTCACCAAGATGGGTCATTCATTCCCACTAAGACTACGGTTAAAACACCGAAATTAGCACGGCTATTTGTAGAGCATATATATAAACTCTACGTTCTTTCCGCTAGTATCATTAGTGACAAAGATCGAAATTTCGATAATCACTTCTGGAGAGCTATGTTCCAAAAGTTGGAAACTAAACTTAATCTAAGTGCGGCTGATCATCCAAAAACGGATGGTCAAACAGAAAGAGTTAATCAAGTGCTAGAGGATATGCTACGAGCGTACGTTAGTAAGAAGCAAACCAATTGGGAAGACTACTTACCTATATTGGAATTTGCTTATAATAGTTCAAAGAATGTGACTGTAGGGTTTAGTCCATTTATGCTTTTCTCCAAGACCATTTTGACATGCTTCGAGTTGCTCGACAAAATGTTAAGCAAGCTCAAGATCGATATAGGAAGTACGCAGATGAGCATCGTCGTCTTGCTACTTTCAAAGAAGGAGACAAGGTTTTTCTCAAAGTTTCGGAGCATTCAAAAAGCCTGAAGACGGGAAAAGTTGCTAAACTTTCACCACGCTATTGTGGACCGTTTACCATTCTCAAACATATAGGTCAAGTGGCCTATAAGTTAGCTCTTCCAGAGCACTCACGAGTTCATCCTGTTTTTCATGTTAGCCGTTTACGAAAATAGCTAGGACAAAATGATAATGTCATTGACATAGGTGTGTTAGTTGACCTTATCGAAGTGCCAAGCATCCCTCATGAGCCCGAAAAGATTTTGGATTCTCATGAGCTTTGTTAGGAAATAAGACGTAGCTAAATAGATAATTGAGTAGATTACTTAATGGAGAGAGATAGATTTATATACACGAGATTATAGAGTAGAGAGAGAGAGAGAGAGAGAGAGAGAGAGAGAGAGAGAGAGAGAGAGAGAGAGAGAGAGAGAGAGAGAGTACACACGATATACGTGGTTCACCCAATGTGGGCTACGTCCACGGGAAAGCAGCCACTCAATGGCTTTAGTACTTCAAAACAAGAAGTAGTTTACAAAGGGATTATACCCTTAATGAAGCTCCCGCCTTGCTTCACTCTCACCACCTCACACTCACCTTGTTGCATCAACTTCACACTATGAAATGTGTGTAGAAATGGCCTCCTTTTATAGGCCAAAAGGGCTGCCCTCTCTTATGAGAGACAACCATGTGTAGCCGCCCTTGTGCGAATAAGTCCAAATCGGACCCTCCAATCCGCCCATGTGTGGCCGCCCTTGAGAAGACAAGTCCGCTTTTGAATTCGGCCACCGGCCACCGGCCATTGACTTCCGACCACCGGCCATTGGCCATTGACTTCCGACCACCGGCCATTGGCCATTGACTACTGGCCACCGGCCAACCGACCGATTGTTTTCCGACCACTTTCCGGCCGCCGTCCGGCCATAATATTCCGGCGAAAAGGAATATTCCGACGAAAAAAAGTCTCCAAGGCCTTTAAAGTTGCCCCTGATTCTTGTCCGTGAAAATTTTGGTTTCCGGTGAGTGATTTTCCTTCACGCACGATGGCTTCTCCTCATAATGGGGGCCTTACAAATGTGCGCTTTTACCACAGAAAATTACAAGGGTAAATCAGGCTCCATACTTAACAATCTCCCACTTGGAGACTGATCTCCAAACCAAACCTGTGACTGCTTTCCATTCTGGCTTCTTATCCTTGAATTCCGATTGAAGATGAGCAAAAGCTCAACTTCTCTTTGTTGACCACCTTTGTAAACATGTCTGCAGGATTTTCACTTGTATGCACCTTTCCTAGCTTTAGCTGTCCCTCTTCCAAAAGAGTGCGTATGAAGTGATATCTCACCTCAATGTGCTTTGTCCTTGAATGAAAGGTTGAGTTCTTCGCAAGATGGATAGCGCTTTGGCTATCACTGTACAAGACACAATTGTCTTGTTTGAATCCAAGCTCTTCTAAGAATCTGTGAAGCCACAGAATTTCTTTGCTTGCCTCCGTCATTGCTACATACTCTGCTTCCGTGGTAGAAAGTGAAACCACTTTCTGCAGCTTTGAAGCCCAGCTTACTGCTGTGCCTCCAACCGTGAACACATAGCCAGTAGTGCTCCTTCGAGTATCTTTGTCACCTGCCATATCTGCATCAGCATACCCTTCTAGAAAAATATCAGTTCCTTCAAAATACAAAGCATTTGTTGTTGTCCCTTTTAGATACCTAAGTATCCACTTCACAGCTTGCCAATGCTCTTTACCTGGGTTGTCCATGAACCTACTCACAACTCCCACTGCATGTGCAATGTCTGGCCTTGTCCAGACCATAGCATACATTAGAGAACCTACCGCTGCAGCGTATGGAACTTTAGACATATAGGCTATCCCCTCTTGTGTCTTTGGACACATATCCTTTGTTAGTTTAAAATGACCAGCCAAAGGTGTAGAAATTGGTTTTGCGTTTTGCATTGCAAACCTTTCTAATACCTTCTTGATGTAATCTTCTTGAGATAGCTTTATTGTCTTCTTCGTCCTGTCCCTTGATATCTTCATGCCAAGTATCCTCTTTGCAACACCTAAATCTTTCATTGAAAAAGATTTGGACAGCTCCTCTTTTAGGTCTTTGATGTCCTGCATGTTAGCACTTGCAATCAACATGTCATCAACATACAACATTAGGATGATGAATTTCCCATCTCCCAAATTCTCCGTGTAGACGCAATGATCCGAGTTGCATCTTGTGAATCCATGATCCAACATCCATCGATCAAACTTCAAGTACCATTGTCTTGATGCTTGCTTTAAACCATACAAGCTCTTCTTTAATCTGCAAACCATTTTCTCCTTACCTTTTACTTCATACCCCTTTGGTTGAAGCATGTAGATTTCCTCCTCTAAGTCACCGTGAGGGAATGCCGTATTTACATCCATTTGCTCGAGATTTAGATCATGAGCAGCCACAAGGCTTAAGACAAGCCTAATTGAGTTCATTTTTACAACAGGAGAAAATATTTCATTGAAGTCAATACCTTTCTTTTGAGAAAAACCTTGTACCACAAGCCTAGACTTGTACCTTTTCTTCCCACCTTCCTCTTCCTTTAGCTTGTACACCCATTTGTTTTGAAGTGCCCGCTTACCTTTAGGCAACTCAACCAACTCCCATGTTTGGTTGCGATGTAGTGAGTCCATCTCCACTTGCATGCTCTTCGTCCATTCTTCTTTGGATTCAAGTTGCATAGCTTCTTCATATGATTCCGGCTCTCCAGAATATGAGATCAAGAGATGGTTGAAGGAAGGAACAAACCTTTCTGGAGGTCTACTTGCTCTTGTAGATCTTCGGGGAATAGGTTGAGGCTCCTCATTTGGTTGACGTTGTTGCACATTGTCACCGTTTGCAGTCCTTGAGTCTTCACCGTCCTCAAGCTCCATGTACTCATCACCTGCTTCTTTTGTTTGTTTTCTTTCCAAGTAATCTTTGTATATATTTTGTTCGTTAAAAATTACATCCCTACTCCTTAAGATTTTACCATCTTCAGGATTCCATAGGCGATACCCAAAGTCTCCTTCTCCATAGCCAATGAAGAAACACTTTTTGGACTTTGCATCTAACTTTGATCTTAGGATTCTATCTATGTGCATGAAAGCTTCACACCCAAACACTTTGAGAAATGCATAATTCACCGGTTTACCTGTCCATGCCTCTTCTGGAACTCCCCCATCCAATGCCGTTGAGGGTGACCGATTGATTAAGTACACAGACGTACTTACAGCTTCTGCCCAAAGCTCAAGCGGTAGGCCTGCATATAGCCGCATGCTTCGTGCTCGTTCCATGATTGTCCTGTTCATCCTTTCTGAAATCCCATTTTGTTGAGGTGTCCTTGGGGTTGTCCTTTGCCTCCGAATGCCATTGCTAGCACAAAAGCTTTCAAAAGCTTGGCTGCAATATTCGCCTCCATTGTCAGATCTGAAGCATTTAACCTTGGTACCTGTTTCATTCTCCACAAAGGCTTTCCACCTTTGAAATATGGAAAATACATCGGATTTATTCTTCATGACATAAACCCATGTTTTTCTAGTCGCATCGTCTATGAATGTTACATAGTACAATGAGCCACCAAGTGATGGTGTACTTGCAGGACCCCAAACATCAAAATGAACCAACTCAAGTTTTTTATTTTTTCTTTCATTTCCTGATTTTTGAAATCTTACCCTCTTTTGTTTACCATAAACACAATCTTCACAGAACTCTAAGTCCACTTCTTTCAAACCTGGTAGAAGCTTCTTTGTTTGAAGGATTTGCATTCCTTTGGCACTCATATGCCCAAGTCGGTAGTGCCACACCGCACTGTCAACTCTTGTAGTTGCTGCACAAGCTGAAGGTTGCGTGCTAACAGTACACAAGTAAAGTGTACCGACTTTTTCACCCTTGGCAACCACCAAAGATCCCTTTGAGATCTTCCACTGTTTGTTTCCGAATGCAATGTTGTGACCTTCATCGTCCAATTGTCCTGTAGAGATCAAATTTTTGCGAAGAGAAGGAACAGGCCTAACATCTTTAAGCTTCCATTCATTTCCGTTAGTAGTTTTGACAGAAACTGTACCTTTGCCGACAATCTCACAAGCTTCATCATCTCCCAAGTATACATACCCAAAATTACCTTTGGTGTAGTCTTGGAAATGTTGCTTGTGTGGTGTCGCATGGAATGAAGCCCCGAAATCTACTATCCAGGAATTAGACACATTGTCTAATGAGAGAATTAGAGCATCTTGCTCTACTTTACCTGCCACATTGGCCTCCGATGTTGGCTTGTTGTCTTGAGACTCTGTCTCCTTCTTCTTCTTGGACCAACAATCCTTCTTGACGTGGCCCTTCTTGCCGCAGTTCCAACATTCAAGAACTGACTTTGTGCGTGACTTGCTCCGCCTTGAGCGATCACGACCCTTTTGGTTTTTGAACCTCTCCTTAAGCCTTCCTCTTGTTTCCACTGATAGTGCAGCACTTGATGATTCTCCTGTGCTTCTCCTTCGTATTTCCTCGCTTAGGAGAACACCCACAACATCATCAAACTTAAAAGTATTTGTGCCAGAGATAGAATTACTTACAGCCATCACAAGGCTGTCCCAACTATCCGGTAGAGATGATGGTATAAGGAGAGCTCGCACTTCGTCATCGAAATTGATTTTCACTGATCGAAGTTGACTTATGTTTGTGTTAAAGTCATTTAGGTGTTCTGCAACTGAACCATTCTCTACCATCTTTAGATTGAACAAGCGCTTCATAAGAAATACCTTATTGGATGCCGATGGTTTCTCGTAGAAGTCGTCAAGTGACTTCATCAAGTCCTCCGTGGTCTTCATCTCCGAAACATTGAAGGCCACCGTTGACGCCAAGCTTAACCGGATTGTTCCCAATGCCTTTCGATGAAGGACAATCCATGCTTCATCTGCCATTGTTGCGGGCTTCTTCTCAAGACCGCCTAGTGGCAAATAGAGGTCCTTCTGGTAGAGATAGTCTTCAATCTGCATCTTCCAATGTTGGTAGTTTTTACCGTTGAACTTCTCAATCTTGAGCTTCCCTTCCTCCGCCATAACTCCCACTCAATTCAAGGAATCCTTTCCTTGAGATAATTTAGCTACGAGCAAACCTTTCTCTGATACCAGTTGTTAGGAAATAAGACGTAGCTAAATAGATAATTGAGTAGATTACTTAATGGAGAGAGACAGATTTATATACACGAGATTATAGAGTAGAGAGAGAGAGAGAGAGTACACATGATATACGTGGTTCACCCAATGTGGGCTACGTCCATGGGAAAGCAGCCACTCAATGGCTTTAGTACTTTAAAACAAGAAGTAGTTTACAAAGGGATTATACCCTTAATGGAGCTCCCGCATTGCTTCATTCTCACCACCTCACACTCACCTTGTTGCATCAACTTCACACTATGAAATGTGTGTAGAAATGGCCTCCTTTTATAGGCCAAAAGGGCTGCCCTCTCTTATGAGAGACAACCATGTGTAGCCGCCCTTGTGCGAATAAGTCCAAATCGGACCCTCCAATCCGCCCATGTGTGGCCGCCCTTGAGAAGCCAAGTCCGCTTTTGAATTCGGCCACCGGCCACCGGCCATTGACTTCCCACCACCGGCCATCGGCCAACCGACCGGTTGTTTTCCGACCACTTTCCGACCACCATCCGGCCATAATATTCCGGAGAAAAGGCCATAATATTCCGGCCATAATATTCCGGCGAAAAGGCCTTTAAAGTTGCCCCTGATTCTTGTCCGTGAAAATTTTGGTTTCCGGTGAGTGATTTTCCTTCACGCACGATGGCTTCTCCTCATAATGGGGGCCTTACAAATGTGCGCTTTTACCACAGAAAATTGCAAGGGTAAATCAGGCTCCATACTTAACAAGCTTCGCACCAGAGATCATTCAGACGACAGGTGTTGGTAAAATGGCTAGATAGACCCGAAGAAGGTTCTACATGGGAGAATGTCTCCGTACATAAGAAACATTTTCCTATGTTTGTTTTCAAGGATGAAAACGATTCTCCAAGGGGGGGGGGGGGGGGGGGGGGTAATGTAAGGACATGGGTCCTACGGGCATAGGCCACCGGCACGGTCAGATAGTGTGTACGCTAGGGGGAGGCTATAAGATAGCACGGTTAGGTGGAGACTAGCACACGCATTACCTCCGCCCTTTCACATGGACTTTATGTGATTTGACTCCTGGAAAAAAGGCCATTGGTACGAAGTGTGTTTACAAGTTGAATGCAAGCCAGATGGTGAGATTGATTGCTATAAGGCTCGACTTGTTGCAAAGGGTTATGCACAACAAAAAGGCATAGATTATGAAGAGACTTTTGCTCCCACTTGTCGTATGACTACTGTGCGTTTTCTATGTGCATTGGCAGCTCATTTTGGTTGGGATGTACATCACTTAGACATTGTTACCACTTTCTTGAATTGTGACATATTTGAGGAAGTTTATGTTTCACAACCTCGCAGTTTTGTCAAGAAAGGACAAGAGGATAAGGTGTGCAAATGTAACAAAGCTTTGTATGGGTTGAAGCGATCTCCTCATGCTTGGTATGAGAAGGCTGACACTCATTTGGTCAAACGAGGCTTTCATAACAGTCCAACAGAAAGCACATTGTATGTAAAGCGTGAGGGTCATGTACTTATCATTGTGGTTCTCTATGTAGATGATTTGTTGACCAAATGAGAGACATATTGCTGAATTTAAGGCTGATTTGAATGCTACTTTCAAGATGAAAGATTTGGGGCTGTTGCATCGTTACTTGGGTATACAATTAAGCAATGTGATGGTGGTATTGCCTTGTGTCAAAAAAGTTACATAGAGACATTGCTATGTAAGTTTGGACTTGAGGATTGTAAACCTATTGCCACTCCCATGGAAACAGGTTTGAAATTGAGTCTTCATGATGCTGGTGATCCTACAAATGTCACTCTTTACCAAATTGCTATTGACTGCCTCATTTATGTATGCAAACGAGGCCGGGTATCCAGTTTGGTCATCAGATTTATGCATAGCCCAGGGTCTAAGCATTGGCAGGATATCAAGAGGATTTTTTGCTACTTGAGTGGCACTTTACATCTTGGCTTGTTTTACCCCAAGGAAGGATCATTGCCGCCAGACTTACATGCTTTTTCGGACTCAGATTGGGTTGATTGTTTTAACACGCTAGTGTCCACAAGTGGTTTTTGTTTCATGCTTGGCAGTTCATGTATATCATGATTGAGCAAGAAGCAACCTACTGTAGCTACTTGTCATAAAATCTAATATTTAACCAACCCAAATGATTTTCTCATATTAAAATGATCATTTAATATGGGAGAATAAACGGGAACAAGGATTAGAATATAGGTATGTGCTTTCAGGTCTATCTCAACACGGGGCCAATGGTAAAGGGGCCCAAATGAGAGATGACCTATCAAAGATCAAGTTAGCTACTGGAGCTTAAAGACCTTAGGGTTAGCTTCATTAAAGACCTCCAAATGTTAGTGTTAAAAAGTCCTTTGACCTTAGGTAAGCTAGGGCTGAGCTTGAGGTGGGAACCCGGCCTAAGCTTAAGGTGCTTGAGGTGCTTGTTGTGCTTGATGACTAAGGTTCTTGAGGTGCTTGTCGTGCTTAATGACTAAGGTGCTTGAGGTGCTTGTCATGCTTGCTGACTAAGGTGCTTGAGGTGCTTGTCGACTAGGGAGCATGAGGTGCTTGAGGTGCTTGTCGACTAGGGAGCTTGAGGTGCTTGTGGGAACACCACCGAAGCTTGAGGTGCTTTGTCATTCTTGCTGACTAAGGTGCTTGGGGTAAGGTGTGCAAAAGTCAAAACCTATACCTACAAGGAGGGGGCGAGCCCTACAAGAGGGGGGTAGAGAGAGAACACACACCCTCACACAAGGCAAGCTTGGTACAAAGAAGGCAAAAGGGACACTTGTCAAGCTCCTCCTCATGTTGCCCTCATGGTGTACCTAAAGCCTATTGGTTGGCCTCCCCAAGGGGTCCGATGATAAATTAGTTAATTTAATTAATTTTTTTAGCATTTATCAAGTCCTCTCTCTCAAAGGGGAAAGGGGGACACTTGTCCCAAGGCTACCCTTGTTGCTTGATATGCCCCTGCTTGTGATTGGCTAGGCCTGGAGGGGTCCAATGTGCTTCAAGCATGAGATACAAGGGGGGGTGGACCAAAGCATGCTAGGGGGTTGCTTGAGGGGTATACTCTCCCACACACACTCTCATTGTGTGTTGTGCAAAGTGCAAGAGCTCCCTCTCCTTCTCCAAGCAAGTAGAGAGGTTGAGAGCCTACACCAACACTCTTGGCTATGGAATGTCAGGCCAAGGGCTAGAGGATAGGGCCCCGACCTAGGGGAGTCAGGGACTTAGGCCAACGTCTGGACTGAAGGTGTGGACAGGGGATCCAGTTAGGGCAAAGGCCCATGGGCCCTCTTATAATAGGTTGGTTGGGAGGAGGATCCGACATTTAGTCTCCCCTCGGCCTTTCACTGGTATCAGAGCTTAGGGGCAGAAACCATGGAAGGGGGAAAGGACTCTCTAGTTTCTCTCTCGATTTCAGCATGAGGCATGGCCTCCTTTTCAACAGGGGTTGCTCTCTCTCTCTCTCTCTCTCTCTCTCTCTCTCTCTCTCTCTCACACACACACACACACACACACACACACACACACACACACACACACACACACACACACACACACACACACACACACACACACACACACACACACACACACACACATTTGGAAGAGCAGGACGTGCATGTCTGGCATGCTCATGCAGGGCATGTGTGCAAGGCGGCTAAGCAATAGGATCATGACGAAGGCCGTGTGCAGGGCCGCTAGTGCCGAGGAGGCAGGCAAGGTCGAGGTGCATGAAAATGAATGGGGTTGGGCTCATTAGGGTCGCGAGGCCCCAACTAGTGGTTTGCGACACAGGGCAGAGCCTCAGTTCAGAGCCTCAGTTCGCCACGAATGGGACCCTGCGTGGTTTTTCCTTCTCGCTGCGCCCTACCTTTGTCACTGCCTTGGGCATCCCCTTTCCAAGGAGGCTTTCCCACCCCGCACCATATCTACACATAAGCCCTTGAGGGCTTGCCGAGCGGTACAAGCCGATGGCAGTACACGAAGCTGACATGGATCGCAGGCCATTCCCAGTACGACAAATTTTTTTCGATTATTTGAAAATTGTGGTTTGGCTACGACAGCTCTTAGACACCCGAGCATGATTTGCGCATCAACAAGGTGACTCTACATGGTTGCGAGTCCACTTGGTCATGCAGCATGACAGATGTTACACTACGCTACAAAGACATGTTCTCACCATTCGGAGCGGACTTGTACGAGTCATTTTTTGATGTTCGGCAACGCATGTGACAAATCGAATGCATGCAAGGCATGGGCCGGGTGTCATGGAAAGGCTTCAATATAGAGAATACAAATTATGATGATATGCAAGGCATTTTACTATCTATTTCAATCATGATACCATCTTCAGGGATCTTCAAAACCTTTATTTTGCTACAAAGTTAGAGTTTCCTAGCACTCATGGCAAGTTCAGGCAGGGCTTGCTCAATAAGGCAGGATGTTGAGCATGAAGTCACAGGCCAGGTGAATGCAACCACTATTGCACACCTCAGATACACTTTGTCTGGTAATTCTAAGCTTCTAAGTTTGTTGCAAATAAGGCAAGGCCTTGGTAGCAGGAAATGGCAACGGTATTCACCAAAGCATTTCTCGGTTTTATTCTTGTTGGCAACTCATTCCATTATTCTGATAGAAAGATCCATCGGTAGGCGTCGTTCATGAGGTACATAGTTTCTTTTTTATTTCTTGAGCATGTGCTTGATAACTATGGTATGCCATGGACGTTTATGAGTGGTCAAGGACAATAGTACTCAAGTCAAGCAGGTACGCGGCACATCTATTGCACATATTTTTCTATTTTTCAACACATTGTCCAGCTCAACAAGGTTGATTATTTGTGAATGCTCGACAAGGTTAACATTCTCTTGTTATGGCATTGTAAATTGGCAAGAGCGAGTACTTCTGTGGAACACGGCTTCCCTTTTGACATTTGGCACAGTGGTTCCCACATTTTGGAATATGCTAATAGCATACAAACTTAGGAAAACTTTCCAAGATGTCTACATGTTTTCAAATCACACGAAGACATAGCTATCTCACTCAAGCAGCACATATGGCTATGAGCCCGCTTCGAGCGAACTACCAAAAACCTCGTCATAAGTGGGCAACAAGGTTAGTACATTTCAAGTTATGTTTGTTATTGTCTATGTTTTACTTTTTATTTTGCGAAAGATCTCTCTGCTGTGCAAAGAAAAGTGCTTGGTCAGACTCCGTACGAAGCAACTGTAAAGCAAAGTGCTTTACCTGTCTTCATGTGAAGCACGGCTTCTCTTATGTGCCATAGTCTTATCGATTGACTTTGGATGAATGATAATGGCACACATCTTTGGCACTATATGGATATACGCTCATGATTTACGCAACGACGCATTGTGATGTATCCATGCCAATGTAATCGTGCTAGGTACATATACTAGAGGCTCACATGGTTGAGAGTTTCATTGAAGCCAAGGGCTTATCATTCTATTTTTTAATATGTCTGCATGGCATACTAGTACAATGGACGCACAACACCCATCATTGCATATGCTTCCGCTATAGCACTAGCTACTCTGTTAAGGATGAGCTCCGTTGTTGCTGTTTTTAGACATTTTATTTTTATGTTTATTCACAGGCAACGTGCCAAACATTTGCACCCTGATACAATCACGATCACATACACGGTAAGTGGGTCAAGATGTGACTTTTGGTACCTCTCTCTACGAGGGCATAATACAATTACACTAATGTACACTTATAGGATAAGCTATGACACAGGCACGGTCTGCACGAGAGCATTTGAAAAGGGCATACAACACATTAGAATACAGGGATTTCCTCAGCCCAGCATTCTCTCTCTCTCTTTCCCACTTCTCTCCAGGAAAAGTGAAACTAAGCATGATTTATTAAAATCTTTTTATGTCAATACGGTAATAGTAAGGGCTAAGCGCCATCTATTGACACTTATTTTAGAATGTCTAAGAGACATCTTTTTATAATCCATCAGTGATTGCTTTCAACATCGACCAACTCTATTCAATAGAGTACCCATCGCTTATAATAGACACGCAAGGGTCTTGCCATTACAGATTTTTTGGGTATTATTTTAGCACTACACACTTTACGTGTGACAGTCTAATTGGGTTTTTGACCATCTTAAACTCTTAAGGGCTTATCTCTACCAAGGTGTATGGATGAAGCCAACATTTTGACAGCACGGCTGTTCACACAAAACCACGATTATGGATTTTTGGGTGTCCAATTTCGGTGGAGATCCTATTAGCACTAAGAGTGTCTATATGAGTACAATTTGGGGTAAGACCCAGAGCGTGATTATTAATCACTTAGTAAGGGTTGATGGTCTATTCTTGGAACCTTAATACTTGCATTTTCAAGGAAAGAAGTCCACAAACTGCCAAGGGGTAGTGGGATTATTTCAACTTCCAAAGTAATGAAATGCCACGGGCAAACCCAAGGGTGGTCATGGACAAGTGGTCATGGACAAAGGCCACGGACTGGCTGCTCGTTGAGCAGTTTTCATGCAACATTTAACCAAGGGGTTTGACAATGTTGCTTTAATCAAGGGGTCTGGATTGCAATGGCAAGGTTACATGTGCAATACTACTTGCATTTCACTCATTTTCAATTAGTGTTCCTAGGCCTTTGCATGCGGGAAATTTGGGCAGGTGCCTTTCCCTCCAGATAAGTGAACACTATGGTCAGTCTCCAGAGAGATGACAAGGTCATGTAAGAGCCAAGAATTTTGGGCCATTGTGTCCAAAATACATTTTTTGCATTACGCAGTTATGGATCCACTTGTAGGGTTTTATTTGGCACATGTTGTCACATGGGATACAACATGGTCTAGGAACTTAAGGAGTTCGGTTTAGCTAGTGTGGAGCATGGATAATGAGGGTCTCTCTCATGCACATCACATCCGTATTTTACAGTTACCTCCACACCCAAGTACATCTCGTACTTGAAGGACGTTTTTTCAGACATCCTTACCTAAGACATATTCCACATGTGGAGAATATTAGTCTTTGGGACAGACACTGGCGCCGCTACTTGAATTATGTGTCACGAGGATGTCCCTAGGTGCTGGTCATATCTGTTTTCTAGACCATTTTCAACACGATGTATCAGGTGCAATTTCAATGGACAAAAATTGTCGAATACTTAAAATAACTTGTTAAGGTACAAGTGCTGCTAAACAACATTACAGATGGTTGTTTATACATATAGCAAATCTATGAGTTGTTAATGAAAAAGTTTTATTGTTTGCACCTAGAAGTGACTTTTGTTTCACCTTCTATTATGGTTCAAACGTTCTAGCAAGGATTGCAAATGGTTGCAATAGAAAATATTTAGTTTCTTTGTGCAACTATTTACACTTCTCTTCAATGTGTGCTAGGAGCATCACATTCGCCAAAATTATTGGTAAGGACAATTATGGATATACTGGTTTGGATTTGTTTTTTTCTAAATGCATGCACACTAGGTGTTATGGGCCCTAATGTTTAGCAAAAGCTGATTTGGAAGGGCATGCTTATTCATCAAATTGTTGCTTATATGAAGCATTTTGCACTCTATGTGCAATATCTCTATGAGATTACTTTTGGGTCTACCAATCACCAATAGAGGTCATGGATCGGTTTGGGTGCTTGTGGATTTTTCAAGTTAACCACGATGGTTATTCCGCACATTGTTGATTCCTCAGCAATGTTGTACAATATTGTGATCCTCGTTTACCAGTCATCTGGGAAGACTGTCTGTAAACCGTGGGGGAAACACACCTCAGTACTGTCAGTTATCCAAGGGGATAGGTAGATTACAAAGTGTAATCTTGTGCTAAAGGATATGCAAAGTGCGTACATTAGCACCCAATCAATCCAATTAATAATCATTTATTGCTCTACTTGGAGTTTGCTTACCATAAGATAAAGCATGTTTGCGATTAGGTTTAGTCTCTTCATGTATAAATTAGGTTCTCAACCTTGAACACTAGTTATGGTGGGGTTGTTTACTGGTGAAATTTGAGAACAAGTCAAAGACTTACACTTGGCTGATGAGTTATGTCAGCAAGTTACCTTTATGGAAAGGGAAAAGTGGTACACTTGCAGGTATACCTTTGTTGTGATAACTCGTTTAACATTCTCATATGCATTTTAAATGGAGTCTACACACTATGATTGGATTGGAACCAATAACACAAGATGGTTGCAAATGGACAAAAATGTGCAAAATCAAGATGTTATTCTTGATTATATTGGACCTCCTACTGCACCATGTTTCGATCAAACAAACAACTGGATCCATGAGGGATACCATTGTGAAAAACATTAGTGTTCTTATGAAGATCCTATCACTTTTGTTTTTGAGGATGAAAATGCTTCTCCAAGGGGGGAGTAATGTCAAGCCAAGGGCTAGAGGCACGGCCCGACCTAGGGGAGTCAGGGACTTAGGCCAAGGGCCGGATTGAAGGTGTGGACGTGGGATCCAGTTAGGGCAAAGGGCCTACTGCACCATGTTTCGATCAAACAAACAACTGGATCCATGAGGGATACCATTGTGAAAAACATTAGTGTTCTTATGAAGATCCTATCACTTTTGTTTTTGAGGACGAAAATGCTTCTCCAAGGGGGGAGTAATGTCAAGCCAAGGGCTAGAGGCAGGGCCCGACCTAGGGGAGTCAGGGACTTAGACCAAGGGCCGGATTGAAGGCGTGGACATGGGATCCAGTTAGGGCAAAGGGCCATGGGCCCTCCTATAATAGGCTGGCTGGGAGGAGGATCTGACATTCAGTCTCCCCTCGGCCTTTCATGGAATGCAAATCCAACCAAGAGCCATGCTTCAATGCTTAAGCTTGCCATCTTCTCCATCTTCTTACTATGCTATTATGTATGCTAGCAAGAAGAGTGATGATAAGTGAGGAACTAATTCTTTCTCCTATGAAATGTTTCTTCTTCCTCTTCCCTACCCTCATTCCCTGCTAGCTCTCTCCACCTTCGAAGGTGTTTGAGGTCTTGGGATTGAGGCTTGGGATAGTTAAGGCTTTCCTCAAAGTTTATGTTATGCTCGTGATGCATGAAGCCTTCCATCTTCATTGCATCACCTAGGTCACAAGAAACACAAAAGATTGTATTGTACCAAGTCTCTCTTGATGGGAGAAACTATAATACAAATGCCTATTGGAGGGGGGACCGGTTCCACATAAATCCGGCCCTCAACTGTTGTCATGTTCTCTAATATCTCTCTCTTGCAAAAGTATTGTTTATGCAAAGTTAACTAAATGCTATGTTTATGTTGCTACCATCAATTAAGTTCACCCGCTATGCTCTCAAAGTAATTTCCCAAAAGTACTTTCTCTAATTTCCGCTACTTTCAAAGTTAATAGGCCATTTCCATTACATTGGTATCAGAGCATTTGGTTTCTGTTTTCTTGCTTAAAAAGAGAGGTCCTTAAGTAGCCTATAAATGGTTGAATTTGTTAATTATATTAGGGTAAGTGAGACTGGGATCTATTATCGACTTTGTTGAGCCCACTATGTGGGATATGGTGCACACCTCGAAAGCTTTGGACTTAGTAATGGGTCCTTTTTAGACTTGCCTATAGCTTTACCATTATTGAGCCATAAGAAGTCCAAAAGGAGCTAGCCCTCGGCAATTCTGCAATATTATATCCACTCCACTAATTAACCACTTTGAGCCGCGGGTGTAGATACTTAAGTGCCAATTTTCAAAGGCTAAGAGGAGTGGCAACTAAGGTTTTGAATCGTCAAAGCATACACTAAGTAAGTACACAAATTTTGTTAACATGGCTGACAATAATCAAGAGATTAGAATGAACATTGATAACTTTGATTTTGCAAAGTTAATGGTGACGCCCCCATGTATGTCAATTATCTTGTTACTAGGTTGCAACAAGCTATGGGCAACCCTGCTTTGTAAGCCGAAGTTACTCAACAACTTCGCGTTTATGGGATTACCCTTCCTCTCCAAGAGGAGAGAGAGCTTATGAGGCCTCTTGAAGAGACCCCCAAAATAAGACTCTCTACCATACAAGAAGAGGAATCCAAAGAGAAAGAAAGCAATGAAACTTTAAGTTCCTCTGAAGATGTGGCTCCATGTAGACGGTGGTCTAGACGATTGCCAACTCCTCCCAAGAGGAAAAGATCAACACACAGTCCTTCTCCTTGTCACTCTGAAAGGGAAGAGAGGAAACAAAGGAAGAAAAGGGCAATAAAGAGGTCACCCTCTTCTCCTTCTTCTTCACCTTCCTCCTCTTCCGACAAAAGCTATGGCTATTCTCCTAGAGAATACAAGAGGGGAGGACATCGCAAATCATATCCTGCATGGCAAAGGTCACAAAAGCTCAAGAAATTCAAAGAGGGAGGAAAGAGTATCTCATTTCTCACCTATGATGGCATGTTTGGTGCCATCAACAAAGTATTGGCCTTCATCCAGCAATTTGATACGGCCTTTGGAGACGAGGGCTTCATGGAGTCCTCCAAGCTACACCATGTAGCTATGCACTTCCTGAAATCGGCCCGTCAATGGCGGGCTAGCCTTTGTGGCAATGGAGAAGCTCCAAAGACATGGAAAACTCT
This sequence comes from Adiantum capillus-veneris, assembly GCF_014529385.1. Lineage (NCBI taxonomy): Eukaryota > Viridiplantae > Streptophyta > Polypodiopsida > Polypodiales > Pteridaceae > Adiantum > Adiantum capillus-veneris. The sequence goes on along the minus strand of NC_140954.1, from coordinate 125,350,313 downwards.
AAGAGTTTCCATCATGAAGCAATTCCTTGCAAGCGATGCAAGGGACAAAGTGCTCACCGCATGGTGCAGCTTGAAGCTTCTCTCTCATGAGTCTATCCACAAATACGTAGACAAGTTTTGGGACTTACATCTCAAGGCTACTGTCTTCCAAACGATAGACTTTGTCGAGCAAAAGCAACAGTTTTGTGCGAGAGATGGCGGAGTATGTCAACTCTCAATGGCGAGGTTCTATCAATGAAGTAATCCACCGCACTGTGGTTGCTTTGCGCATCAATTTCCAACAAGGGGCTAGACAGAATGTCAAGCCCATGGAAAATAAAGACCAAGGTGATGCCAAGGGAAAAACCAATGCCCAAAATTCTTCCGAAGGCAATTCCAACAACACCAATAATAACAATCGGTCCAAGGAGAAGGGAGTTTACAAAGGTAAAATCAAACTCTTTCCTCAAGAGCTTGAAGCTTTTTGCAAGGAACATAAGTGTTTTAAGTGTGGGGAGCAAGGCGATGGCTATCGTTCTTATCCCAAGAAAAATGTTTGCAATGAGACTCCTAGGGCTTCCACCATCGAAACTCCAAAAGAGAATGCTCATTGCAAAGGTGCACCTCTCTCCTATGCTTGGGGAAAGGTAAGAGAGCACCTCAATCTATAGCTGCTATAATCACCTTAAGCGGCTTGCCATCAAGATCACATAACTGGTAAGTAGATGTAAAACAAAATAAGGCTTAAACCATATCATCAATGGTCTAGCTCAATCATTTGGTAGTTGTCCATCATAATTCTTTGAACTATATATGTCGTATCACCAAAGCATTCAATTATGAAAACTTGTTTAGTGAACCCCGCCAGACGCAAGTGCTCCAGTTAATGATACACACGACTTGAGCATCAAGATCACTTTAGGGAACCCTGTCAAGCTCAAGTATGCCTTACTCTGTCTGCACACGAAATAGCCGTCAAGTCCTTTACTTCAAGTTCTGTAGCAGAACCAAATCAAAAGATATGAAGATACTTTATCAATTGTCCAAAGATGTCAACTGGAAGCTAGCCATATAAGATTACTGACCACAAAATCCAAAACTCTTTTCTTGATAGCATAAATCCAAAAACAAAACCTAGTGCCAGGTAACCTGCTACTACAAGAAAATAAATGATATCTCTGAATCTGCAAGTTGCTCTTCAATAGCTCCCAGGATCAAATGGGATAATAAGAAATTGCCCCAATAGTGGAGCAACATAATATCCACATAAGCACACACATCCTGTATCAATCAACTTCAAGAATTTCTGCTCCAAATATGCTATTCCAGGATCTAGCAGAAAGAAACCACAATATATACTAAAAAATACCCATCCATAATGAACCTGTCTTTGAAGATCTTTCGAATCACTTGGATCAAATACCATTAAGATCACATAGTATTGATGGCCTCCGCAATATACTAGAGCTTCACCTGAAGCATAGTGCAACAACCATATCTCATAAAATTTTGATAACTTAAGATCGTTACCAGCAAGAATTAAAGAATTCTGACTCCCTTTTACTGGTAGCCACGACATCATTGACATAATAATTACTAGGAATAGTATCCAAATCCAGCCACATTTGGCACATTGCCCAAGAAAACAAAAAATCCTGTGCACTTTATGCTATATCAGGGATGATTTAGTAGCGTCACCCCCTCTAGCTTCATAACCATCATGAAAAACCTTAGGACTTCCTGGACTTGTATCATCAAAGAGATTTTTACCTGGGTTTTGAGGTTGATAATGAATAATAGCTTTATCCTGAAGATCTTCATCCATAATATCCTTGGAAAAATCACCCTTGGAAGTCTCAACATTCAACAAAGCTTTAGGAGTTGGCTCCTCTTGCAGCCCGTATATAAGCATAGATGTAAAATCCATGTCAATATCCTGTTCATAATCAGCATAATCTAAGCAATCTTCATACTCATCCTTATAATTCTCTGCTTCCTCATCTGCATCCATGTTACTTAGAAATACATCATAGCACTGCAAAGGCTCATCTGACACCCCCTCTGAAGAGGTACACACATCAGTCTTCTATACTATCATAACCATCTCCTTGAGATCTAGACAAGAAATGATCGATTATGGCATCTTCTTTCATGATAATAGCATCTGCAAACATATGGTTAGTAGCAATCATAGGTTCATTCACATCCTCAGGCTCATCCTGTGCTGGGTCCACAATCTTGGTCACTTCATCAGCTACTGTGTATATAATAGCTTTGTTTATGCACTCATCTGCAACAAACATGTTGTCTTTCTCGGCTATAGTGCAAATAGTTTCAGCAATATCCTGTAGAGGCTCATCTGCTTGATGAACTCCTTCAGAATAACCCATGTCAAGGTCAACAGCTTGCGAACCGCTTGCTGCATAGTCTATGTCTTCACTGGAACCATGATTAGAGGTAGCGTCCATGCAAGCAATCTTTGAAAAAAACTCATATAAATATGTTCCAACATTAAATTCATTGTTTACCTTTTCTTCGTTGCTCAAGTTAAGCTCCTCTGAAACTGAATCCGCTACTTCCAGCTTAGAATTTTCTTTGGATTTACTTCTTGCAAAAATATGCTCCCAGAATTCATCATAGTTGAGGATCTGCATCTGATCCCCTTCACCTTTACTGAAGACAACCTTACTTCGTTCAGTAATCTCCTTTATTTCTCGATCTAGAATACTTGAGCTTTCATAAATAAATTCCTCTGCAAAATACTCCCACCGTGTGGGATATTCTTCTACCAGTTCTTGAACCTGCTTTTTAAAATCTGAGTTTACAGCCTCTTCAAAAGCTGCAATCATCCGATCTTCTGGAATACTTCGGCTCTTCATCTCAGCTTTATAACATTCAATAAAACCTTCTGGATCATATCCCTGAAAAATATAATACTGCTCCCGAACAGCATCAAGTGCTAGCTCTACAGCATCATCAATCTGGTTTTTTACCTGCATAGCTTTTACTTCTTGCAAACATCTCTGAACTAAGCCCAACATTTTTGGCAGATCTGCTACTGCTAGATTTCTATCAAATCTATTGAGGTTGTAATCTTCAATAAACTGCTTCAACTCTGCTGGAATCTCCATCTTGTCCTCCCACCCCAGCTCGTTTCGCGTCGGGTTCACCAAGAATGTCGGGGGATTTGTGTTCGAAAGGTGAGCCGGGAAGGCGCGGGGCCTCTGGCTGTGAGAGGTGTGAGGAAGATAATTGCAGCAGACACAATGAATGTGGACAAAGCTTGAAATTAATAGCTTGAACAAGATCCTGAAGCTTGATTATCATTAACAATACCGCTACTTACATTATTTAAACTCCTTCTATGATTAGAGTGGCTTGAAAGCTTGGATTAGAGTGGCTTATGGTGTCTTTGATTAGATTGGCTATGGAAGATTGGATGAGAGTGGGCTATGAAAGCTTGGCTTGTGATTAGAGTGCTCAAAGCTTTTGGCTTCCTCCCCGCTAATACATCAGAGCACGAAAACTTGAATATCTCCTAATCGGTGCAGAATTAGCCTCTGTGCGTGATACGCAAAAATGCTCAAAACGCCCTTTTCCCACTGCCAACGCGGCCCGTTTTGTCCAGAAACCTGTTTTATGGAAATTTTATAGAATAGGACTTTTTTGGCCTCCCTCATGCAGAGATGTGAAGTCTCTCACACACTTTCCTTTTTACCAGTGACCACATGTCTTCCTCTACCCAAGTTGCCTTATATGTCCTAAGAGCACTTTCACATGTAAAACCTTTTCTTCAAGCATAAAATCTCTACGCTTAGCTTTCATAACCACATAAAGCATACACTTTCTGGATCTCCTTGCTTGTTTTCGAGCACTGGTCACTACTCAATGAATGTGTGATCTTCAAATAGACTTTTTCTGCTTCTCTTTACTCTTTTTTCCATCGTGGAAGCGGAGCGGCACGACATCGGCCAATGGTAAAGAGACCCAAATGAGAGATGATCTGTCAAAGAGCAAGTTAGCTAATGGAGCTTAAAGACCTTAGGATTAGCTTCATTTAAGACCTCCAAAGGTTAGTGTTAAAAAGTCCTTTGACCTAAGGTAAGCTAGGAATGAGCTTGAGGTGGGAACCCGGCCCAAGCTTAAGTTGCTTGTTGTGCTTGATGATTAAGGTGCTTGATGTGCTTATCATGCTTGTTGACTAAGGTGCTTGAGGTGCTTGTCATGCTTGTTGACTAGGGAGCTTGAGGTACTTGTGGGAACATGTACGCTTTGCCATACGTGTAGAAGTTGGGAACTAATTGCCTGTGCACTGTGTGCGAGCCTCAAAAGGCTGCAAACACACAACTAGAAGATCCTAGCAAGCTCAAAGGGATAGGGCTGTGTCACTCACTGTTCAATGCTTCCGTCGTGAAGGATCATGTGCTGCGAAGAAGAAGGAGCCGTTGTCGATGTCGCACTCAACCGCCTTGCCATCACCGATGCCACTGCAATGCTCGATCACACACACACACACACACACACTCTCTCTCTCTCTCTCTCTCTCTCTCTCTCTCTCTCTCTCTCTCTCTCTCTCTCTCTCTCTCTCTCTCTCTCTCTCTCTCTCTCTCTCAAGCGCACACATACGCGCGCGCGCACACACACACACATACCTGTGAGCACACGAAGGAGAAGGAGACAGAGATGGAGCAAGAGCACTTCTCAGCTTACACCTCAACTAGTATGGGGCAGTTAGCTAACACTAGAATGGTAACAGGACACTTTTATGTCCTCGGACACTTTTGTGTCCTGTTTAGTGACCATTTTGCTTGAATTATTTGAAGAGTATGAAAATGAATTTCTAGGTGCTATATATCCACAAAGTTGCCTTATGAGCTGAAAAAAACTTAGCATTTTTTTTGGAGTATCAATCTCACCATTAACCTTACTCTTGCACAACATTTTTGAACCTAAACTGTGTGAAAAAACGGGTCCTGTTTTTGGCTTTTTTTCAATTTTTGGCAACTATACCACTCTAAACTTCATGTTTGTGAGGTTTAGATGGCTAGAGGTTAGTCCTTCATAGTTCTCAACATGTTTGGATGCTTGTAGGGAGAGCTAAGTGTTAAAATTGAAAGTTATGACCAGTTTACAAGAATTACATAATCCTGTTTTTTGGCCAAAATTAGCACTTTTATGATTTTTTTGGTGGCTTTCTTGATATCCAAATTCAATTTTGATTGCGTTAAGTGTAATGTATAACATAAAGCTAATCTTCCTTGAGTTTTGGGGGACCTAATATGCTATAGAGCATAGTATATGATGATGGTTTTGTTTTTTGATTGCTGAAGAATACGATACATTTTAGAGTAGCAAGTATAAGTTTCTCAATATTGCTAGTTTCTTAGGCCAATTGTGTGTATTTTGTAGGTAGTGACCATATCTAATCATAGACTACAAACTTGGCTAGATATTGAGTAGTTTCTATGGGTTTCTAGAGGTCATAATGCTAAACCCAGTTTTTTCATGTTTGCTGTATTTAGCACTTTATCATTGCCCCCAAGGTTCCAATTGTAAGAGATCCATTATCCTTTTGACATGATCCATGGCTCCTTTTGAATCCAGAGGGCCAAAGGGAACTAAGAAAACATGTATATAGTATCTGTATTGAGCGTGACTATAGAAACTTTGATGATAGGTCCGCAGAATGGCAAAAATGCAACTTTTGTATACCTATTTTTTGTGCCCAAAAAAAAATTAGTAAGGTAAAAGCAACCATATGTTTTGATCACCAACCCATTGAAGTTTACGGGGCATTTTATCTCATGTCCTACAAAAATCTCCACTCTTATTTATATGCAATCAACCGTAAGAAATTGCTGTTTTGGGCAAAATGCACTGGTCCATCAACTTTGGAGGCTTGTAGTGACCAAGGGATGAGAAAAATTACAAGTTTCTCATTTTTTCCATATGTAGTAGTTATTGAACTATAAGCTCATGAAAGGATTTTTCAAAATGAGTGGATCTACTATGGTTTTGGAATTTTTTCCCAAAACCCTGAAAGGACACTTTTATGTCCTATTAGGTTACCATTCTAGTGCTAATGGTTGAGCGTGAAGTTGTTGTGTAAGTTTGATATAAAATAATTTAGCATACGTTACCTTTGTTTTAATCTTTGGAGTATACTTTTGTAAGTCAATAATCTTCATATATATAATGGTTTATTACTTGTATTTAGAAATCGTTGATTGTAATTGAATTCAATATTTTTATGTTCTTTCGGTAAGTCGATCGAGACAACATGACATATAATAGTCCAGGAGAAAAACATTTTCGAACTATTAACAATGACTTACCAAAGATAGTACATCCTTGGGATTTATGTCCAGTCATTGCATATGCTAGTGTTAGTGGAAAAGATGTTTTATGATACATGTTCCATTGTATGTCTTTTTTTTATATTTAGATCTTCTAATAGTTACATTTTGTTGTGTATGATTTACACGTATTATAAGTTTTGTTTAATAGATGTTATATTGTTATATTTAATATCTACGATTGTCCCAAAAGTTCCATTAGCTATACCTATTGCTAGATCTATGTTTTGTGTAAACATTACTAATGCCCCTATTGCTACTTTGGATAGGGTATGAAATTTTGTATCATTTATCCAATGTTGTAGTTCTGGTATATGATTTGCTGTTGTAGCAATATCTATATTGAATATATTGGAAGGGTTGAATATCTTTAATAATATGAGGTCATTATAGTATATGACATCTTTATTATGTGTACATAATATAGTTGTGTCTTTATCTATATATTGTTCTAAATCTTTCTCTTGTATAAATGTATCTTTTAAGTATTTATCTAATTGTGATTTAAATGGTTTACTTTGTTTGATTATATTTAAGAATTCAATGAAGTCTGGATCTCAACAATGACGTATTGAGGTATATAATGTGTGGTGTATAGCTAATTTCCAAAATGTAGAATTTGTTATTACACATTTTTGGCATATCAAGTCTTAATTTTTATAATTACATATTGCAGGCAATTGCGCTATATCTCCAAATAGAAGTAGTTTTTTAGTGTTAAATATTTCTAGCATAGATAAATTACAAGCTTCTGAAATTTAGAGTATAATTGTATGTAATATTTGTGATGTCATCATTGAGAATTCATCAATTATAATTACATTAGAAGATCTTATTTTAATTGAACGGATATCATTTGGTTCTAAATTAGAACGAAATAATTGATTTTTATTAGGTAAACAAAAAAAATAATGTGAAGTACGTGCTAATCGACTAAGTCTTGTAGCTGCTACTTCTGTGGTTGCTATAAGAAGGACTCCTATGCTTTTGGTTATACATTTAAATGTGATATATTGAATTAGAAACGTTTTTCCAAATCCAGGTGTTCCATTTATTATATGTAACCCACCCGATTTTTTGAAAATTTTATTGTATATTAGTTATTGCTCTTTAGTCAAAGTTGTATTTTCTATGTGTTTAAGCTCTTGTAGATGTATTATTGGATCATATTGATTCTCTCCTACAGTTTTAATATTGGTTTGTTTTTCTATAAAATCATTTGATGTTAAATGTTCTTCTAAATTATGTATGGGATGCATTTGAAGTATTTGATTTGTAATTTGTTGTTTAGATTCATCGATTAATAGATGTAATTGAGAATAATTTCCAACTAGATTCTCTATGTCTTCTTCATTCTTTATTATTTGTCGCATTTGACATTCTAAAAAGTAAGATTTTTCTGTGTTATTAATTGAGATTAATTCTTTTTCATTACGAAAATGTATATGTTTTAATAGAATAGTAAAAAAAAAACCTTCCATTTGATGGATAGGGTGAAAATCGGTAAATCTTACTAATTGTTTATACTCTTCTATTTCATTTCCAAATAAATCATGCATTTTACATATTTTCTTTGTTGTATGCTTGAGTATTTTGTTAATTCTATAGTGACGAAAGTATGAATAAAATGTTAAGCTTTCCAATTCTAATGGTCTTGCTGTATATAGATCAATTGGATGTAGTATAGAGGTTAAAAAATTTTGTATTTGTCTTTTTTTAGGAGGTGAACAATCTATATAAGATACCTTTTCTGATTTTTTTATGATTGGTATCTCTAAACACATCATGGCTGCTTCGGTTGCTGATATTGGTTTTGTTAATACATAAGAAGATATTAGTTTGAGTTTTGTATCATCAATATTATATAGTCCTAACGTTTTCGCTGTTTCTAAATCGATATATATTTTTCCTATAGGTTCTGATTTCAATGCATATTTTAGTAAGTAATATGATAAACCTGTATTGGTTACTTTTTGAATATTCATATGAGCTTGCCATAACAATAATACTCCTGCATGATAAGGGACCACATTTCTGTGTTCTAATGTTGGTCTATAGTAAAGCTATCGTTGAGTTTGTTCATGAATAATTGGCTTAGGATTACTTTGAATATCGTATGGAAATCCATATTTACATTTAATTTTTTTATTTTGTAATTCTATTTTACAAGATTCTCTACAATTATGTATTTGTTTTTTGATAACTAAATTATGCAATTTATATTCAATTGATGTTGGATCAAATTTATTTATTGTATGTAAATAAGGTATATGGCTATCTATCTCTAAAGATATTCGATCGATATCGTTTGAATCTACCCATAGCATTATATGTGCATGTGGTGAATCTCTATTTTGTATCTCATATCGTATTAGATAGTGGTTGATGATACCTAATAATCCATTAGGAATAAATATGTATTTGTTTAAAAATGTATGTAATCGTTTGTGAAAAATCATCATGCACTCGGCTGGACAATCTGTCCAATTGAGTTTTAAGTCTATCTTTTGGATAATTTTTTCTAAATCTTCTATTTCTACCCATATACTAGAGGATACTTCGTCACAAGTTAGGGTTAAGAAGAAGTTAGGTAAACCAAATGACTCTACCATGCATAATAAATCTTTTAAATTCTTACGATACCATGACAGAGAGCTTGGAATTGAATAAGAGATATTGTGTTTTAAGATATAACGTATGGTATCTAGATTAGATGCATGTGGATTTTTAAGTTTGAATTTATCTATATCTGATTGTAGCATTGTTAAATTTGTTGAATTTGCTATTATCAAAGCTTGACGTAATTGGTACATCATCAATAAGTATGGCTTGTATAAAGTGAATATTGAGAAGAATGAGGCTATTCTCATTTTTAGATATGTATGAAATTTTAAAGCTCCATCATCAGCTCCATATCCTAATGGAAATAGAAATGTAAATAGGGCTTTCTCTATTGTAATATCTTCTAAATTAGATACTCCATCTAAACTTGCATATAAGTTAATGAATTTTTTGTTATTTAATCTTTCATATATAACCCCACCATGAGATAACTTACCTATTTTGTATTGTGATTTTAGTTGTGTGTTGTTTACTTGATCTAAGATACCTAAATAATTTTTATTGTGTGCTACTATCATTAAGTCATAAGGAGAAGATGATGCATGTTTGTTTAGAAAAGTAGTAATTGCATTAGAAGGAATTATAGGAATTGCTAAAGTTTTTTGTGGTTGTTCATATATAGTATAGAATTTTTTTACTAATGGATTATTTTTTACTAAAAAGTGCAATAGTGTGTTTATGTCATGTGAGTTTTTTTAAGAATATTTAATAAATCATTACTATTTTGATATGAAAATAGAGGATTATCTAATAATGATCTTTGTTCTATATTACCTATGGCTATAGATGTTATCTTTTTACTGATATTTAAAGAGATATCTAAAGTAGATAGCATTTGTACTTCATGTACATTCATTGTTAGTATTTTTTTTACATAAGTCGGATGATAAGTTACCCAATATTTTCCTCTAATGTTGTTTTGAAAACATTTGGAACAGTTATAAATTTCTATATTGTCTTGTTTGTTAGTTTGAAATGATGTTAGATATGGATTAGATAATTCATATCCTCGTAAATAGGTATTTGTTTTTTCTATATATTTTAAGTTTTTTTTTTCATACTTAAAAAATAACTTTCCACAATTGGAACAATATTTATATGATTTGATCGAATTAGAACAAATATTTACCCATGAATCAAAATTTAAATTAAAAATGTCAAAAGTTGGAAGTAAGTTTGTTTTTCTACGTAAATGTCTTATAATCTTGGTATGCTTTGCTTTTTGTTTTAGTTTGGATGCTTTGTTCGTAGGTAATAGTTTATTTGTTTTCATCTTCAATTATGTATTGTTTATTATTATTTTGTATATTTGGTGACCTTAAGATTTCATTATATTTATATTGATAGGTATATTATTTGTATTGAGCTTAGACTAATATTCTAATTTGGAAAGAAAATCTTTTTGATCTTATTGTGGTTATCAAAATACTAATATTAAAATTTGTTTTTTTATAGGTGTTTAAAATATTTTTAAATATGGCATACCTTGTGTTATAGTCAAATGTTAAGTTGCTTCGTAGATGTTGAAGAGCTTCTTGTAAACTAGCAAATGGTAAAACTTAAGAAGTTAGAATATACAGTTATATATAATTTGATGCTAATTACCAAAGGAATGATAAGAGAACAATGCTTGACCAGCTTTGGTAAAGCTTTGATTGACATGTGTGGTATGTGATATACTTTTGACAACACACAAGTTCTTGGTAAGCTTTATGTTTGCAATGCTATCTCTTGGAGTCCACTTATATGCAAGGTCAAGGTGAAAGCCTTAGTCTATTTATTTATTTTTAACGCAAAGGCATGCATCTCTCCTAATCACTAATCCTTGCATTTGGAAGGAATGTGGCACCATACAAGAAATCAACCAAGGAAACAAGAAGTCGACCAAGGCAAAAGATTCAAGATTTGATGAAAAACAACATAATACTTGACAAAGCTTTGATTGACATGTATGCCAAATCATACCATAAGCTGATATGTGGTGGATCAACTTCAGAAATTGACGCATTGCAGACTCACTGAACTTGGTCTAGATTCACTTTATGTTTTTCAGTGCATTTCCAGGAATCAGCTTTGCGATCTGATCGGGTACACATCTCGTATCTGATAAACGACGGATCAACTCATTCCTCTGTTCCATGATGACAAGCTCCTTCAACTGCAGACAATTGGTTCACTTCCATCAAGCTGCTTGTGAGGACACAAGCACGTTTTAAAAAAACGGGGAGTAGATGGAAGCACGACCACATGGTATTATAGGTGCTTACCTCTCGAGCAAAACAGGGCATGGGGCCCCCAATTATGTAGAGTGGGCACACTGATGGTGATAATGTTTCTGGTATGGTTGATGCTCGAAGGGCTTGGCAGTCACGAGCAGGGCACGCAGGTGATTAGCAGTGTAAGGAATGCGACACGGACAAATGAAGAAGACCTAGCTGATGTAGGACAGAACTCGTCTTGCGGGAATGCGGGTTTCAGTGAGCACTAGCCCGCGCCTCGTACGAGTTGTTTTATTTGGAGAGTTGCTTGGCTTGGATCCACAATAGTGGAATACAAGGTCAATGATGATGTTGGGTATGCTTGGCGAGTGAGTATGCACAAGCGTCTGCGACAACTGTACCAACATTTTTGAGAAAACTTTCGGACCAAACTATTATATCCCTGTATCTCACTCGGCTATCTAGCCCGGATATTATCTGTCCATTTCTTCTGGACCATCAGGGGGGTAGTCCGATGTATTGCAAGACGCCTCACATCTTCTGGTAATTCACCTCGTAGAGGAAAAATCTCATGGCCATCTGTGGCCTGCATTCGAACCAGCCCCTTCTGATCCATTAGGAGCAACACCTGTTTCTTTACCTCTTGTTTAGCAAGACCAGAAAACGGTTCTAATCCTTTGGGCTGGATTTCGGCAGATGCAATGACTGTGAGGTCCTTTGGGATGGGGAATTGATGGCCTACGAGCTAGATGGGAAGATTGCGGGCTACTTACGTGAAACTGATGATAAGGAGCGTCAGGTGGAGCCTGCCGACTCTCTCCCCTCAGAAAATGGGGAATTGCCAATGTCCGTGAACATGCATGACTTAGAAGCTAATGAAGGGCTAATGCCCAAAACCATCCACATTCCACTCCGGAATGGCTTGCATCCATACCTCACATGCTCTGGCCTCCAGGCAACCTGATCTGAGCTTCCCCATCGAGCTTTTCCCTGACCGAAGACCAATGGGAGCACGCTTACAACCAAAATGAATAGCTAGGCCTCTTGTCGGCTCGGAGCCCTCGAGGCCTCGGATCATGAAAGTGAGCTAGTAATGCGTGGAGGGTCCCGAAGTGTTCTCCAAAAATGGGACCCGTAACACTCACCCCTCCCTCAAAAAAGCTCGATGTCCTCATCGAGTGTACATACATTATCCATAGAGCAATAACCCCCATCTTTCGGGCACAGCTTACATTGTTGGACACCACTCGAAGCCACATATGCAGTGTCATCCACTGCCATAATTTTAGTCCAAGTAATCAACCAAACGAAGTCGCTCGATTGCCATCCCCGCATTTCTGATTTACCCATCAACGCACTACCCTACTGGCTGCAATAAGCATATAGTTTATTTGCCGCTTCGATACCCAGAATCTAGTGGTGCCATCTTAACCAACACCGTCGAATGAGCAAAAGTGTGAGCATGATCACTCTCCAAGCATACCCATCGTCATCATTGACCCCGCATTGTCCTGTCGTAGCTCCAATCCAAGCCACTAGCCAAACGAAGCAACTCAAATAAAACGAGGGCTGGTGCTCACTAGAGCCCGCCCACTCGCAATATGGATCGTGCCTTACATTGGCCAACTTTTCCTCCCATGAATATTTGAGCGACACCTCACCTGGTTCACATGACCAGTCAAAAACACCGTTCTTTAGTACCTCGCAAATAGTACTCCACCTCGCTGATCAGCCCTCTTCAAGGAGGGATAAACCATCAGCCAACCACCTATTTTTCTTGCTACCTGATATGCCAGGCACGGTATCGAGTACACTCTACCTGTCTTGCCCCTCCTCTCTCGTATTCCGCTTCGTCATGGGGGAATGCAGCGACCATCTGTGGGCTTGCAGTAAAACCAGCCCCTGCTGATCCATTAGGTACACCACATGGCTGCTTACCTCTTGCTCATCAAGACAAGAGAACGGCTGTAGTTATGCATCAAGTCCCAACCATTATGTATCAAGCCCTTGCTTTCGTCTACCTGAAAGACCTCGCAAAGCTGCCCGCTCGTAGGGCCACCATCGGTCATTGCCACACTTTGGCTCAGGATTCTAAAAAAAAAAGACCAGTCAACTCGCATGTCTTTACCTTCAGTCGGCCCTGCTCAATCCCATTGAGTAACCCGTTAGGGGGCTCCTTATTCATAAAAGTAGGCATCCCCGGTCGCCATACATCTCTCTCACCGTTCCATGCTGCTCCTATGCTGCTCCTCGTGATCATAAGGTGCCAATAGCACAAAATGAGCATAAAAAAAAATATGGGTTCTATCTCCCGGTAGGACCTCTAGATACTGACATCTTCGGACACCCACTCGGCCCACTCTTTGTCATATCCCTGCATCTCGCCCGGCTCTCTAGCCCGTACCAACTGTAGGCCTCTAGCCTGTACCAACTGTCCATGCCACCTCGACCATTGAGGAGATCGTCTGCCACATTGCAGGACGCCTCGAGTAAAAGGACATCTAGTCCTCTGAGTGAACCATATCTGGCCAGTCAAGACAGGCCTGGAAGCTTAAGCTGCCCATAGTTAGGCTTTGCGCATCTCCCACCAATTAGTACTTCGTCGAGGGTACTGAGGCGGTCCGGGGCGGGCAACAAGAAGAGCGGCCTCTAAACACCCTTCGAGGCTCCCGTGCTGCTCAATTGGGGCTGGGGCAAGCACAATTAGAGACAACAACAACCCACAGCCAGAAACCAAACAAGAAAAGGGGCACCACCTAGTTGTAGATGCAAACTAGGACGCACGTGATATCTCCTTGTACTCAAATGCACAAAGAGAGGGGAATGCAAGATAGCCACACACACCAGACACAAACATTCACCACACCAGAGAGAGGTAAAGAGCACAAATCAACTTGAGCAACTCAGTCTTAGCCTTAAAGACTAGATGCACACAAAGCTTGATGAGAAATAGAGAGACAACACAAAACTTGACCTTGTTGCCAATACACAAATTGTCTTAGGGTCACGGGAGCCCTCTCACCGAGCACCCTCTTACAATTGACCTTTTAGGCAAACAATTCAACAAGCCCTCAAACCACCAAGCATGAAATGGCACAACAAACTTCAAGGACAATATACCTTCAACCACCTGATGAGCCAACTTATCAAGTCAATTTGGAGAGAAGAGTCGTAGTTGCAGCATACAATTGCACCCAAAACTATAAATCTTATTTATGCACAAGAGTAGGCTACAAGTGTGGTGAAGAGTATGGCATACACTCCACTCCTCTAGATGGCATAACTAACTTCAAGCTTCTCCATGCACCTATGTGTAATGATGGAATAGAGCACTCACGATGCACACACTCTACACAACTAGGCTTGAAGAGTGGTGTGTTATGTGTTGAGAATGGTGTGGTGTAGTGTGATCATGTGATCTTTTACAAGGGAGAGAAGGGCTCTATTTATAGGTTTTAGAAGCCTCGATTAGGATTAGGCCTAATCAAGTTTATTTGAAGGAATAAAAGATTATGCATATTTTTATTTTATTTTATGAGGGTGGGTCTCTCTTGTCCTTTGAGTCACATGGATGTGAGCTCAAGGGAAGAGAATTATTGAGGATGAAAGGAGAGAGGATTGAGTGAATAATTGGGGAGTGCCTACTCTAGTAGAGGGTGCATTTTACAATAAGGTTAGTGGTCAGTAGTTAGTAATTATCACTACAAAATATTTACAAAATCATTCACCAAATGGTGAGATATATGATGAGAAAATTTAGAGAAGGGATGAGCTTGTAAAGAGAGGTTGAAGCTTTGGAGAAGTTGACATTCACCTCTTTACAACACCGGAAGAAGAAGCGGTCAGCATGGCGAAGTTGCACGTGTCGATCAAGCTATGTTATCTTCAAACCTTGGAAAATTCATGATAAAAGCATTCATTTGCAGAGGTTAACCTTGGATTTTTTTTGATTTTTTGAAGTTCTTTACGAAGCTGAAGAGGGTATCGTAATATGGACATATATGTAGAGAGAAAGGGGGACACATAGGGTGTAGAAATGGAGGATGAAGGCTATGGAGGTGTGAGAGATGTGGCAATGGTGAAGAGGGTGAATTAGGACATAGGAGTTGCAGGTTTGGGAGTGGGAAGGAGAGGGAGGAGTGTGTGTGAAAGAGGAAAATGATAAAGTGGAAGAGGGAGTGGGGCTGGATAGCATGGGCAAACTGGGGTCCACCAATAAAATCATAGCTCACAGCTCGTAGCTCAAAAAAATATGAAAAAAATTTGAGGTGAAAGTTCAGCTCACGAGCTACAACTTTTGTTTGTATCACCTTTTCAAATTCGGGGAGCATGTGATCTTTGAAAATTCAACAAAACCGACTGTTTTTTCCACTGCACAAGGTCCTTGTGAGGTCCTTCTTTGGATGATTCTTTTGAATACCTCCAAGAGTGAGCTCCCCATGGTGCATGCATGCATGACGCATACCCTTGACCTTATTTGGTAGGTCTATAATTGAAGATATGGTTGAGATCATGATATAAGTGAATAGTACAACTAAGAAATCCAAATATTGAGGGGTCTAAAAAAATATATACATGTCAAATATAAATAATATAGGTGAAAAAAATATAAAGGGTTCAAAATAAATCTCTCTCATTATAAGTCTACCATAAAAAGATGAATATTTTTTGTGGTCTAATTTATGAGAGTAATAGAGAATAGATGTAGGAAGGAAAAAATCACAATAGTGAAAAACTATACACATAAATAGAACTAGTTTTTTTGGATTTTTGTTAGGATGGAGTTACACAAAAAATAAGAGAAGCTTGCATGAAATTATTTTTATATGGAATAAAGAGTATGCAAAATGGTAAGAAAAAATATGGTAATGGTGAGTCAATGTACATAGCATAAATAACACACCATAGGTAGAAATATTTAAATAAATACCAAAATAATTATGAAAAATCCTTTTATTTAGGCCCTATATACAATGAAATATTTACACACAAATGGGCCATAATATACTTATATTTTTTTATATTTTTGGCTCAACTAGCCCAATGACTAGCTAGCTGAGGGTTTTTAAGAAGATATGGGAAAAGTCCCCTAACTCACACACACCTATATACAGTGAAATGGTAGGGATAGCCACAATGTTTGGATGATTTTGGTAGGGTGGGTTAACTCACTATGGCAATTACGGAGAGCCGAAAAACGGCTATCAGTACCATGACTGAGAACTGGCGAACTGTGCCATCCTCAGCCTTATAACTGTGCATTTATCGAGTATATATGTGACCTTGGTGGTCTCTCCTGAGAAGGCCAAAAGCAGAAGGACAAGTACCAGCCAAGTACCCACAGCACCACAATTCAAGGACCCATGAACTTCACCCTTTTTCCAGCAATAGTCTAACCTTTTCAGCCCATGTTCATCAGTGTTTATGCTACAGAGTATGGTGTGGCAAGGAAACTCAATGAATCGGATGCAAATGCCAAATGTGGTTCCCTGTTCAAAGCACAAGAAGTTGTTGATTAACTTTCTGTCCAAAATGTAATCTCTTGGAACACGTTTGTGGAAGGATATTCCTAACATGGCTATGGCAAGAAAGCTCTTGGATGTTTTCAGCGGGCTCAAAAGGAAGGCCTTATACAAGGCCTTGACATGGGTGAGTGAATTCAAGATGAGATGCTAGTCGGGGGACTGTTGGAGAATGATGTTGTGTTTTCCAATGCATTATTGATATTTATGACAAATATGGTGCCCAATGGGACTTGGGGAAAGGGCCCCATGATTGGATTGCAGGTACAATGACAATGCAATACAAAGAGACCAGGATGTATGAGGAAGTAGAAGCAAAAGGGACACTAAGCGTGATCAGCCAAAGCAGCTCTAAGCCAGGCGAATTAGAGCTGCTTGCTGGTTTTTTGAAGCCGGATGTGGGTTCACGTAGGTCATGTCACATAGAACAGCGGAGTATGCTACTAATGAAGCCATAGATGGCCGATGGGTCCCCCCTTGACAATAGGAGCATGCATACATGTAATGGACAATATAGGGTTGAGAAAAGGAGCCCCACCCTCTCTCAGCAAGACTCCCCTTCCCTCAGCCATCAGCGTTTTCAGCCATCGCCAAAAGGACCTTCCTCTTGGCGTTTTCCAGAACCTGCTATCGCCATCCCAAGACCACCTTGCCCTGGCGTTTTACCCCATTGGCAGCAGCACCATCAAGAATCACTAACACTAGGATTTTCTTGCAGATCTGCAGCGTTTTCAGCATGCACTAACACCAAGAACACATCATTGGATCAACGTTTTTTATCATCAGTTGCAGTAGAACCTCCGTAGCCGGTAAGGGTTTATTAGCACCTGAAAACCTGCAAATTTCAGCAAGAAAACCTCTGCTGTCCCAGCGTTTTTCAGCAAGGAACTTTCTCCCCAAAAACATAGCCAAAGAGCAGATTACAGCAGTGTTTTTCATCATCTTCTCGACCCGACAAAAACAGTCTTTTTTCAGCCATGAACCCATCAAGAAATAGTCATTTTCAACCACCAAGAAGTTCACAGATTTCAGCCTAAGTCGTTGTCGTCATCACCGTCGTCACCATCGGCATAGTCCCATTGCATCAGTCCATTGCATACGCATTGTACATCTTTGTGCAATCAAGTAGACCACTCTCACCAACGAGAGTGGGGCCTTCGGAGGAGGGTTTTACAACCTCTCGGGTGTCGTATCTCTTCTCTCTCCTTCTCTCAGTCTCATTCACTTGCACGCACAATGTCCACTCACTTTGTGTTGTGGTCATAGCACTCCCCATAAGACGGAAAGCTCTCTCTTTCCCTAAGAAGTAAAAGGAACCTTGAGCAATAAAGATCACTAATCTTGAGAAAATACAACATTTATTCCGCTGCACCTAACATTGGTATCAAAGCAAGGGGACCCTTGAGGGTTGGGACCCGACATCCGTGTGTCGTCTCTTTTCTCTCTCTCTCTCTCTCTCTCTCTCGTTTCTCTCTTTCTTTGAGTTCAGTTCAGTTCTCTCAAGTGAAGTAAAGTGTCCCTTGTGTTTGTGTGTGGAGTACTAGATCCAAGCAAATCCTTATTCTCTTCCGCTGCATTTGACATTGGTATCAGAGCAGGGAAACAAGGAGACAGACACCCAGCAATCAGGCAGCACCTCAGCAGGAGCCCTAGAGTTTTCTCAAGAAGAAGAAGGCCCAGATCAGCCTGGCATTTTCAATTTTCAGCAGACAACCCAGCGTTTTCAGTTTTCATCCTTGACGCCGTCATCGTCGACACCATCGTTGTCGTCGCCATCGTCATGGTCATCGTCGTCGAAGTCCCTATCTTGATGACGACACCATCGCCATCGTCATTGCAAATCCCTATCTTGACGACGACACCTTCGTCAACGTCATCGCAGTCCCGGACTTGAGGATGACACCATTGTCGTCATCGTCACAGTCACCATCGTCATCGACATAGACCAGCAGTACCCGTCGTCGACATCATCGTCTTCGACATAGACCTCGTCGTGGAAATCACTGTCTTCGACACAGAATCGTCATGGACATCACCGTCTTTGACACAGAACCGTCATCGACTTCACCATCATCGACACAGAACCGTCGTCGACTTCACCATCTTCGACACAGTACCATCGTCAACTTCATCGTCGTCGCCAAAGACCCTTAGTACTTTCGTTGACTTCATCGTCTTCGACATAGACCTCATCGTCGACCTCCCCGTCTTTGACATAGAACCCACATAACTTGTCATGGACATCATCGTCTTCGATATAGACCCCTTCAGTACCTCAGTAGCATCAATACCCTTCAGCATCAGCATCATTGTAGTCGCATTTGTGCAAGAATAAAGAAAGTACTTGATTTGGCAACAGAGCAAGGGGGCCCTTGAGGGTTGGGACCCGACATCCTTGTGTCATCTCTTTTCTCTCTCTCTCTCTCTCTCTCGTTTCTCTCTTTCTTTCAGCTCAGTTCAGTTCTTTCAAGTGAAGTAAAGTGTCCCTTGTGTTTGTGTGCGGAGTAATAGATCCAAGCAAATCCTTATTCTCTTCCGCTGCATCTGACATGGGCTCTCCTTAGAGACAGATATGCTCGATTAGCACTAGAGTCTTCACGACAGCTGGCATTGTGCCAGATATGCGCAAAAAAGGCCTCTCTTTGGATGCAATCACCTATGTTTGCACATTGGAGGAATGTGGCCTTATAGTACCTAACATGGTGTGGCAAGTAGGTTCTATGAACTGGATGCAAATGCCAAATGTGGTCCCATTATCAAAGCATTAGAACTTGTTAAAATGAGCTGTCTAGTGAAAATCTCGTCTCCTGGATGCGTTCATTGTAGGATATTCCCAACATGGCTATTGCAAGGAAGCACTACGATGTTTTAACCAAATATGAAGGCAAAAACTTTCTTCAAATGCAATCACCTATTCTTGCACCTTGAAGGGGTGTGACCCTACACAACAACTTCATATGGGTGAGAGAACTCATGATGAGATTGCTAGCCAAGAGGTGTTGGAAACACATGTGCCAAATGTGGTGCCCTTGTGAATGAACTTGATGAGCTCTTTGTACAAAATATTGTGTCTAGGAATGCAAGATATGCCCAACATGGTTGTGGCAAGAAAGCTTTGTGTTGTTTTCATCGAATGCGAAGGGAGGGGCTCTCTACAGATAGAATCAGCCATGCTTGCCCTTATGTTTCCCTACAATGTGTGGCAAGGAAACTTCTCTAACCAGAAAAATTCCAAATATGGTGCCGCTATCAAAGCATGGAAAGTTCTATTGATGAGCTTTCTATCCAAAGTTGCGTCTCTTGGAACCCATTCTATGCAGGATATGTACAACACAGGTGTTGCAAAGAACCTCCAGGTTGTTTTAACCAGATAGGAAGGAAAGTCCTTTCTCCAAATGCAATCACCTATGCTTGCACCTTGAGAGGTATGTGGCCCTACATAGATTTTCACATGCATGAGAAAATTCATGATGAGATTGCTAATCAGGGGTTGTTGTAAAAACATGCTGTGCTTGGCAATGCGTTGGTCTATATGTATGCTAGAAGGCATGTGCAATTACCTATGCTTTCACCTTGAAGGCGTGTGTCCTTATGCTACTGAGCATGTTGTGGCAAGGAAGCGCTGAGATGTTTTAAGCCCAACTTGGCTCTAACAAGGAAGCTCTATACTACTTTCACCAGCTGCGAACAGAAGGTCTCTCTCTAGATGCAATTGGCTATGCTTCCTACTTGAAGGACAAGGCATCTCTCTAGATGCTATCACTTATGGTTGCACCTTGAAGGCCTAAGGTCGAGATGTATACCAGATGTGGTGCGATTTTACCAAGGGCAGTGTCAGTAGGCGCAGGGTTGTTTCCACCTATGCTTGAACGTTGAAGGTGTGGCTCTCTCATGTGCTTCAGAGAATTCACGATGAGAATGGTAGGTTGGGGCAGTTGCGAATACTCATCCTTGGAAATGCATTTGTCACTTTGTATGCCACATGTGGTCCCTTTATGAAAAAATGAAAAGTTGCTGGTGAGCTTTTTTTGGCCCAACATGGTTGTCGCAAGGAAGGTCTGTGTCACATATATGCAAAAAAGGCCTCTCTCTGGATGCAATCACCTATGTTTGCACATTCGAGGAATGTGGCCTTATGTTACCTAACATGGCGTGGAAAGCAGGTTTTAAGAATTGGATGCAAATGCCAAATGTGGTCCCATTATCAAAGCATTAGAACTTCTTGATGAGCTGTCTAGTGAAAATATCGTCTCCTGGATGCGTTCATTGTAGCATATTCCCAATATGGCTATTGCAAGGAAGCACTAGGATGTTTTAACCAGATATGAAGGAAAGTACTTTCTCCAAATGCAATCACCTATGATTGCCCTTATGTTGCCCTACATGATGTGGCAAGGAAACTTCTCGAAACCAGAAAAATTCCAAATTTGGTGCGGCTATCAAAGCATGGAAAGTTCTATTGATGAGCTTTATATCCAAAATTGCGTCTCTTGGAACACATTAATTGCAAGATGCCTTCAAGGTGAAAGCATAGGTGATTGCATTTGCCACCTCCTTTGGCATCCATATAGACCAAGGCATTGCCACCCATTCGCATCGTTAGTCAGGTGGGTCCGAGACCCCCATCCTTCCATACCAGCCATCTAGCCACCCTGTTCCATGCTGCTCCCAATGAGCATCAGTTTGTAAAGGACGAGCATAAAAAAGAATCTGGGTTCCATATCCCAACACCCCCAAGTAATTTCATTTTCTAACAAACACCCGGCCCACACTTTGTCATATCCCTGCATCTCTTTCAGCTCTCTACTCTAGATACCACCTGTCCATGCTATCGGGACCATTGAGGAGGTCGCCCGCTGTATTGCAGGACACCTCGAGCAAAGGGACATCCATACAAGTGCGTTCATGACAGGACCTGCACCCTCTTGCTCAACTATATCCTAATGACGAACACTCCCGGAGGGTCCACTTTAGACCGTCTCGGCTCAGCGACTAAACCATAATAGGACTCAGAATCCCTTCCATTTAGAGTCTCCATAACCACAAGCATGACCTGATCAACGTGCATTTCTTTGTCGAAGGGACTTGCGCTCGACACGTTTCCATAACACAGACTTGGCTGTCCCATGATTGAAATTACCAGCATCTGCATACCCTTGTCACGCATCTCTTCGTCGAAAGGGCTCGCGCCTGCTACTTTTCCATAAAACAGACCTTTGTCACGCCTTTCCTGGTTTTGCCTGCATAATATCCCCGGCTCACCCTTCAATACCACAGCTTGCCTTCTATCAACCTGATATGGACAGGTTCAGGTGGTTCTACCCGCGACCCCTGACCACGCTGGCCTTCTTTGTCAATACCCATTTTGCTTCCCCTGCGCTCTCGGGAATAGTCTCCCACAAGGAGGCTGGTACCGCCGGATAACCTGAAAATGGCACCCCACGAGACCCCTCCAACAACCTTTCCTGCCCTTGATGCCCACAAGCCAACAGTCACCTCCTGGCACTCCCCCCCACTTCCTTCATTCGCACAATACTCACTGTGTGAGTCTGGCTCGCTGATCACCGATTTCCTTAGTTCTGGTTTTCTAAACACAGCACCATCATGCATAAATCATTCAAAAGCCTCTCTCCATGAAAGATGCAAATACAGGATGGTAATGAGGACAAAGTACAGGTGAGAGCACATGTATGTAGCCTTCTGATTGAGATCTCACAATACTCATAGCTTAGCACGCTAGTTGATTAAAGGGAAGATAGAACAGATTCTGAGGTTGTCGCATTTGATTGGAACTAGATGATGAATAGCACGAATGTCGAGAGCGTACGAGCACGCTGAAAATAGATCGACAACACCGTTTTCATCACCTTGTAATTGTGTTTTTTGGGTGGACAACAGCCTCTTGGCTTGTGATTTTAACAGAGGATGAAGTTACCTCCTGCTAGGCAAGCTGAAAATCGCTGGACAACATCGTTTTCATCACCTCGCAATTGCGTCTTTGGGTGGACAGCAGCCTCTTGGCTTGTGATTTTAACAAAGGATGAAGTTACCTTCTGCTAGGCACGCTGAAAATCGCTGGACAGCACCGTTTTCATCACCTCGCAGTTGCGTTTTTGGGTGGACAGCAGCCTCTTGGCTTGTGTTTTTAACAAAGGATGAAGTTACCTCCTGCTAGGACACCATCTCGTCATGGTTCGTATGGTCCCTCACCAGTGACTGATATAGTACACGGTATCTTCGACATCAGCTTGATCATCTACGGGCGTACAGTCCTTGGGAAATCCATTCATTGTAGCCATCACTAGGCGGTTGCTCACTCCAAAGGAGGTGGTGACTCTTCCATTTTCTCACTAACGGGTGGCAAATGACAATGACCAGGGGGGAGGTACAAATCCAACGGGCGATCCATCATTACCACTTGGCGTCGAACATACTTGCTGATCAACGATAAACAGAACGAATAAGCCAGCCAAATTTACCTCAGTCATTGTAATGGATTTCACTGGACAACACCGTTTTCATCACCTTGCAGAGATGATGAATAGCACGAATGTCGAGAGCGTATGAGCACGCTGAAAATAGCTGGACAACACCGTTTTCATCACCTCGTAATTGCGTTTTTTGGGTGGACAGCAGCCTCTTGGCTTGTGATTTTAACAGAGGATGAAGTTACCTCTTGCTAGGCAAGCTGAAAATAAATGGACAGTATCATTTTCATCACCTTGCAATTGCGTTTTTGGGTGGACAGCAGCCTCTTGGCTTGTGATTTTAACAGAGGATGAAGTTACCTCCTGCTAGGCATGCTGAAAATCGCTGGACAGCACCGTTTTCATCACCTTGCAGTTGCGTTTTTGGGTGGATAGCAACCTCTTGGCTTGTGTTTTTAACGGAGGATGAACTGCTAGGACACCATCTCGTCGTGGTTCGTATGGTCTCTCACCAGTGACTGCTATAGTGCACGGTATCTTCGACATTAGCTTGATCATCTACGGGCGTACAGTCCTTGGGAAATCCATTCATTGTAGCCATCACTAGGCGGTTGCGCACTCCAAAGGAGGTGGTGACTCTTCCATTTTCTCACTAACGGGTGGAAAACGACAATGACCAGCGGGGAGGTACAAATCCAACGGGCGATCCATCATTACCACCTGGTGTCAAACATACTTGCTGACCAACGGTGAACAGAACGAATAAGCCAACCAAAATTTACCTCAATCATTGTAATGGATTTCGCTGGACAACACCGTTTTCATCACCTTGCAGTTGCATTTTTGGGTGGACAACAGCCTCTTGGCTTGTGTTTTTAACAGAGGATGAAGCTACCTCCTACTAGGACACGATCTCGTCGTGGTTTGTATGGTCTCTCACCAGTGACTGCTATAGTACACGGTATCTTCAACATCAGCTTACTCATCTACGGGCGTACAATCCTTGGGAAATCCATTCATTGTAGCCATCAATAGGCGGTTGCGCACTCCAAAAGAGGTGGTGACTTGTGGTTTGATATGGACACACCTATGCACTCATCGAAGGAGTTCACACAAGATTATGCGAGTTGGTTGGTAAGTATAATGGAAAAGACAACAGGGGTCTCGTAATCGAGATGATCGACCCTCAAATGCAACTAATCGGAAAGGCGAATGCGTGGATTCCCCCTTGGAAAACACATGTTGGAAGAACAGGGGATGAGCAGGATAAACCCGAATCAATGGGCCGACAATTGATCACACGAATTGGTAAGTGTCAGCTAGCGGGGACAGCCAGGCAGCAAGTCATGCTGAACTGGAACGAGACTAGACAGAGGGCCTCTCTCTCCACGAAAGATACAAATGGCTTCGAACATACTTGCTGACCAACGGTGAGCAGAACGAATAAGCCAGCCAAAATTTACCTCAGTCATTGTAATGGATTTCGCTGGACAACACCGTTTTCATCACCTTGCAGTTGCATTTTTGGGTGGACAGCAGCCTCTTGGCTTGTGTTTTTAACAGAGGATGAAGTTACCTCCTACTAGGACACGATCTCGTCGTGGTTCGTATGGTCTCTCACCAATGACTGCTATAGTACACGATATCTTCAACATCAGCTTAATCATTTACGGGCGTACAATCCTTGGAAAATCCATTCATTGTAGCCATCAATAGGAGGTTGCGCACTCCAAAGGAGGTGGTGACTTGTGGTTTGATATTGACACACCTATGCACTCATCGAAGGAGTTCACACAAGATTATGCGAGTTGGTTGGTAAGTATAAGGGAAAAGACAACAGGGGTCTCTTAATCGAGATGATCGACCCTCAAATGCAACTAATCGTAAAGGCGAATGCGTGGATTCCCCCTTGGTAAACACATGCTGGAAGAATAGGGGATGAATAGGATAAACCCGAATAATTGGGCCAACAATTGATCACATGAATTGGTAAGTGCAGCTAGCGGGGACAGCCAGGCAGCAGGTCATGCTGAACCGGAACAAGACTAGACAGAGGGCCTCTCTCTCCACGAAAGATACAAATACCAGGAAGGTTGCCATGCCTATAGCACGTACGTGTGTGTGTGTGTGTGTGTGTGTGTGTGTGTGAGAGAGAGAGAGAGAGAGAGAGAGAGAGAGAGAGAGAGAGAGAGAGAGAGAGAGAGAGAGAGAGAGAGAGAGAGAGAGAGAGAGAGAGTTGTACCTGCTTTCTCTCTACGAGCAGAACCTGCCGTTGGCAAGAAGAGCACTTTCAATAAAACATAAAAAATTGAACGATTTTGAGGTTGTCCAATTGATTGAAACTAGATGATGAAGAGCAGGCCTGCAACAAACAGTTCAAAAGCCTCTCTCTCCACGAAAGATGCAAACAATGGAACCCAAGAGAGAAGAAAGTGAAAATACACACAATATATGATGGTAATGAAGTACATATGCAAGCAGCCTTTCGAGAGCTCACAATACTAATAGCAGTAGCCACAATTGATTAAAGGAAAGCTTAGTTTGTGTCGAGCAAGAAGGTTGCCATGCCACGTACGTCTGTGTGTGTGTGTGTGTGTGTGTGTGTGTGAGAGAGAGAGAGAGAGAGAGAGAGAGAGAGAGAGAGAGAGAGAGAGAGAGAGAGAGAGAGAGAGAGAGAGAGAGAGAGAGAGAGAGTTGTACCTGCTTTCTCTCTATGAGGAGAACCGTTGGCGAGAAGAGCACTTTGAATAAAGCAGAAGAAATAGAACGTCGGGTGCACTGAGAAAGTGGAAAGAGAAAGTCGCGATTTCATTGTGTCTTTTCGCTAACGTGGCATAGCTCTCCTTTCAGCTTTCAAAAAATAGTCTTTGGGCTAACTGCCCTAAAGAATGAGGATTTTTAGGTCAAATGGACCTTTTATAAGAGTTTGGCCCATTCACAGATGAGCACCCACAACGGTTGGTCATTGCAAAACTACTGTAAAAATAAGATAAGTGGTGCGCCCTTTATTGGTGATCACCTACACACCTATTGGACCGACAAGCCCGGTCCATGACTCAATCAAATAAATAATATGCGTCCGTCGAAGATGATAGGGTGTCCGCGAGGGTTAACATGCCCCCCTTCCTGATGTAGATTCAGTCCTCGGAAGCTATTGAAATGAAGCCCGTTCGTCGAGTTGCAAAATCATTGCAAAATCAACCAAAATTGGCACAGTAACTGCATTCTCATATACAATTAAAAATAACATGTAGTGTAGGCACAAAAATTGATTGGTAACAGACTATTAAACAATTTGTCAGCAATTAGCATTACACTATAACATAATCAAACGCATAAATAGTTGTAAAGGTAAAAAACTAAACAAGTTTGGGGTCTCTAATTTAACGGTCGAAAGGCACTAGAGGTCAACTATTAATACCATGGGCAAGCTTCTCAATTTTCTCTATTCAATTAAGCTGTTTAATTGCGAGAGCCAAGTATTTCATGTCCGACGACTGACTAGAGGCTATACCTAGAAGACCCCGTAGTTAAGCTACGATAAAAGGAGTTGCTCATGAAATCATCACCTGACTTATTCCCTCTTCTTTGACCCCTCAAAGTCTTTTCACATTGATTCAATTTTGATGTGTGTGCTTATTTTGTATGCCTTGGGTTTTTTGCTTTTCAAGGAAAAGCGCCCACACTAGGAACCTCTAGGGCTCTAGTACCATAGGCAATACATGTGAGTGAAGTACCAAATTAAGATTTTACATTGTGGTACTTTTGTTTTTTTTATAAAAATTTTAATTCGTTTTTAACATTTCAATTTTGTAACTTTTTGGGGGTTCGTATGACACTGTTACCCTTCCCAGGCTCATCACGCTAGTAAACTCTCTTTATAATGCTTAAGCTTAAGGTTAATAGGGACTAAGCCCACTAGAAAGCCCTAGTACATTGCACACAATGCTGCATAAATCGGATTAAGAGCTTAAAGTAACCATTGATTATTAGGAAAGCATTCCCCATGGTATTAAGAGAAGATCTCTAACGCCTAACTTGGTCAAACTAGCTTAGTTAGAATGCTTGATACTTTAACCTAGACAAGAGATTATGACATAAAATTATATAGGATCTAATGTTTAATCTAAGCAAATGTGCTGAATATTCTGCTACCAATCACATTTAAAGAAGACAAACATGGATGCAAAAACAAAGACAAGGGGCAATGCTAATGGTAAAGAAACACCTCTTCATGTTGATGATCACACTTGATTTGAAGAGTAAATGAGAGAAAAATTCCATGAAGTTTCAAATCCTAACAATAGCAACACATTCCTGTTCACACTAGAAAACAGAAGGAATACCTCTAGGAGGCACATCGGTGGGAAGAGGCACCAACCTTTATTGAACATAATCAAACATCATAAGGACCCCTAACCTAATTATTTGCACCCCCCTCCTAAAGAATCAAGGGAACAAGATATTGTAGAGATGGGGAGGTAACCCTAAGGCTAAACCCCTTCCTCGTCATCATCGAGAAAAACAAAGTCATCATCCGTGAGACCATTTGTTCCATCCGTGTAATCATGTAACTCTTCCTCATTATTAGAGGCACAAATGTTCACGAAGAACACCACTAGACGTCTATAGTCATCTTGGTCAAGAGGGTAAGTTTGTGCAATCAAAGAGACGTCCTCTACTAAGTATGGATCAATCGTGGTCAAGAGACGTATCAACCATTTGAACTCCTCGAGATTTCTCTCACACGTTAGCGTACCTACCAAATCCTATTCACATGCAAGCACCGGGTGGTACCTTTGACACAAGGTAGGAGAAGGTGACTTTAGCATACTAGCCATATCTATACACATAGATAGATGATGGTTAGTGTGCAAATATTATAAGGTTCATGTCAAAAGGTCGTGTCCTTGTGTATAATGTGTTTTTATGATTTCAGGTCATGTACTAGAACTTGTAGGTTCCCAAATTTTTGTTTGCTGGCTCTTGCCCTTTTACGTTTTTTTTTGGTATAAGTTTTTATATATACATTCCCTAAGATTGGAAGATTGAGGGGTCACAGAGGAAGGTTAAGAGGGGAGCAGGTGAATGATGGATGTCAGCAAACACTCCCCCTTCCTTGGGTAGATATACCTTCTGGAGTGATATCGTCACCTTTTGAAACCAATTGTTCCAAGTTGTTATGGGTGAAGACTTTGACCAATAGTTTTTGACTGCCCTAGGCATTTCATGTAGTTGTAAGGGTGGTAAGGTACTCTCCCATGATTTTATTTGCAACGTTGTTGTAGGTGGTGAACTTACAACGGAAGGTGCAAATTCTTTTTTGTCTGTATGGATATGTACAATGGTAGGTGGAGGTTGTGTCGAAGCTTCTATTTCCGTATATGAGCTACATTAAGAGCAAGAAGCTTCATTTCTTTTTTCTATGGTTGAGTTGAGAAAAACAAGCCTTTCTCGCTTGGTACCGAAACTAGCTCCGGATCAGGTGTATAGTGCCCACAATCTTCAATTGGCTTTATCATCACAGGATTTGACTCACATGGGTCAGATGACAGGTAAGAACACAATTTACGTTTTGGCACCCAAATTTGATCATTTCCTTGATAGTAGCCTTGGTCTTCCAATAGTCGTTTAGGAATCCAATGCAACATTTTCTTACATTTCTGGGATCGAGTGGGGCGTTTCTTACAAGGCCCCTATTTTTTAGCATCAACCATGGTTGTTGAAGAAGATTTAGAGACCCACTTGTACGTTTTCTTAGTTATATTGCGATGGGTTTTGTGTGTCTCATTTTTTGTTTCAACTACAGAAGTTGAGGCTTTAGAGAGTTGGGCTATAGGGACATATGGTTCGACCTCCTGGACATGCATTGTTTTGGGTTTTATTTCCTAAAGAGCCAATATCTCACGGACTATGGCTTGGGTGGCAGGGCTAAGAGTTGGGTTCTGTGTTGTGACTCTCCTAGTCCCCCAATCAATCGTGCATTTGGTCGTTATCATCCATGTGCGTCCTAAGTTTATATTGCTTTCAATAGTTCCAACAGGCATGACCAAAAAGTCTTGAGCCACAACCCTGTTGTCATAATTGACAAAAGTGTGCCAGATACCAAAAACCGCATTTTTTTTTTCTTGTTGACACCCTTGACTTGGATAGTACTCTCAGATAGAGATGGCTTTCCCAACTGACATCACACTCCATATGACAACAGATTATATTTAGCAGCCATGTCTAACAAGGCGTTATATAGCACTTTCCCATAGGTGCTATTTAGTTCAATAGGGTATTGTAGAGGTGTGCCAGAGTCCAACCAATCATTTTGTGTTTCAACGTGGAATGCATGTGTAGCTCCAAGGTTGGCCTCGTTGGCGTCTTATGGGTTGTTGTCGCTCCTTAGCCTTAGTTTGAGTTTGTATATTCTTCAATTCTGTTTGTGCTTTGGCTGCTATTTTTTGATGGATGGCACGTACCTCCTCTTGGCTTAAAGGATCATAGTATCTTTTAAATTTTCTCCCATTGAGGAATCCAATGGTTTCAACTCCATCAAGAGTTTCCACATGAATGGTACCTTGTGGGGTGATTTCGCATACTCTATGTGGTCCTTTTCCCGCATATTTCAACCTTTTCTTTTTGTTACACACTCCACACATAAGGACTTTATCACCAACATTGATATATTTCTTCTTTAGATGACGGTCAAACCATTTCTTCCTCCTATCTTTCTCCACGAGTGCATTTTGCACAACCAATTGTCTTTCTTCGTCTAACCTTTCAAGGATATAAAAACGCTCAACTAAAGGGTTACCATTCCAACCTTCTTGTGAAGCTACGTGCAGACTAGGAATTACAAATTCCCATGGCATAACTGCTTCTTGGCCATATACCATTTTGAATGGTGTATAGTTAATAGCCACTTTGTAGTAAGTACGATAAGCCCATAGAGCTGATATTAGCTTCAAATCCCAATCTGTGCAATGAGCTTCGACTGTTTTGGTCAAGATAGAAATTAAGGTCTTGTTAGTGCTCTTAGCTTGGCCATTTGCTTGTGGATAATAAGGCGTGGACTTATGATGGGCTATCATGAAGTTTGTCGTGAGTTCCTTTATCACTCCATTTATAAAATGATGAGTACCATTGTCACTCACAATCTCAAAGGGACAACCAAATCTTGTAATAATGTTCTCAAAGAGAAACTTGGCAGTTGACCTTGCATCAGCCTTACGTGTCGCCCTGGCTTCCGCCCACTTTGTCTCATAGTCAGTGGCATCGATAATATATCGAGATTGAGTGTTACGAGTTGCCAGACCAATTGGGCCTACAAAGTCTAAACCCCATTTTTCAAATGGTTGAGTCACTTTAACAGGATGTAAGGGCATCTTATCCTTTCATTGTGTGATCTTGTAACGTTGGCATTCATCACATCCTTTTGCAAAAAGTGATGCATCCTTAAATAAGATAGGCCACCAATAGCCAGATTGCAACAGCTTTCTAGCAGTTAGTTCCCCTGAGAAATTTCCTCCGGGCTATACCCGTATGGGCTTCTTGTAGTATGTATAAATACTCATCCTACGCCATCAAGTACTCTCTCTCTCTTCAGCGCTTCGCAGGCTTGTGGGCCGTACCCACTCTCTCTCTCCCACTGTCTGTCCACGCGTGCATGCAAACACACACACACGCGCACTGCGGCTTGGCGTTTTCTCTCTGCACCCGGGCGCGCCATCGCCTCGCCTTCACCGCTGGAAGTCAACGCCACCAGCGCCAGGTAGCAGGTAGGTTAACCCAATTAAAATTAAAAAAATTAAAAAAGGCTTTTAAAAAAATTTACCAAAATAAAAAATTAAGATAATTAAATAAAAACAAAAAAATCACAAAAGACAATAATAAAAAATCAAAAAATCCATTAGAAAATAAAAAGAAAAGCGATTTTAAGGAAAATCACATAAAGATTAAAAATATACAAAAAAGAATAAAAAATCAAAATTTCAATAAAAAATAAAAAAAGGATTAGAAATTCACAAAAAATAGAAAAACTCCCCATAAAACTTATAAAAAATAAAAACCTCATAAAAAATTCACAAAAAAATTAAAAACCTTACCAAAAACCCATAAAAAAAAATAAAATTATATAGATAAATCACAAAAGCTGTAAAAAGTTCATAAAAAGTCACAAAAAAATCTAAAAAATAAAAAAATGAATGGAAAAATCCTAATAAATGAGAAAAAATTTCATAAGACCTTAAATGTTTTTGGCAAAATTAGAAAATTCACAAAAAATTCTTAAAAAATCAAAAATTTTCCAAAAAAAATCATTAAAAATCATAAAAATACCAAAAAATAGAAAATAGAAAATTTCTCAAAAATTTAGAAATAATAAAAAGAAAGTCGTCGAAAAAGCCAAAAAGAGACAAAAAAGCAAAAAAGCAAAGTTGAGAGAATTGCACACCGAGCAAACAAGCAAAAAAGAAAAAAAACACACAATCGAGAAAATTACACACCACAAAGCGAACCAGATCAGTAGAAGAACAGCTGAAAACAACCAACTCAAAGCCGTTTGAGCGGCAGACAAATTTTAAAATTTTGCATGCTAGAAATTGGCAAGTTCAAGTAATTGCATTGAAAATTAGGTTTTAATGAGACGAATAGGGACACAAATCACATTGGATTGCAGATTAGGCTATTCAAAGCCCATATTTTCATCATTTCAAAGGCCCAAATCAATTTTGAAACTTTCAAGCTAGAGTTAATCAACTCTTGTGAGTCTGAAGAGCATTCAACTGCAAAAGTGCTTTGACACAAGAAGTTTAATCAAAAGCGAGCAAGAGAAATTCTGCTAATCGAAACCAAAATATGCTAGGAGATAGTTTTTACAGGACCAGTCAACATGGACTCAAATTGAGCTGAGAGTTTAAGTACAACAGAGCAAGCTAGTAGTAGTGGCAACATCGATACAAGTGCAACATAGCAGATTTTATAGCTATATGGCTACAATGGGGATAAAGTCTTATATGCAGATTCAAAAAGTCATATATAGTCAATGAGGAGCAACAAAAGCAACACAGTAGCCACTATCCTATTGATAAGAGTAAAGCCAGATTCAGAAAACTCCCAGATGCTCACAGACTTTAGTGGAGCTAGGTATTGCAAGCTCAAAGATGAAGTGCAGATAGAAGTTCAAAAAGTCAACCCAAGTGGTTATTCAAAAATCTGCACAAGCCAGGAAAACATACAGTTGGTGAATATGCAATCAGGGTCATTGTATATGGATTACAGTGGTTAGATCTATAGTCAAGAAATAGAATTGGAAGATCCAACATATTAACCAATAGAAGCCAGTCTAATTGGAGAACCAAGCCAAAGACGATACAAAGGTCAAGATGGAGCATTCTACAATTTGATGCTCAATGTTTTAAAAGAAAACACCGACAACTTGGCCAACATAGAAGCAGAAACTTCTCAGCAAGAGCTTGACATAACAAAACCAAATGAAATACCACCAGTCATGACATATTTCTCAGATTGTGGACAAAAAGGTGGACGTTTTTATGAAGATTGTCCAAGAAATCCAGACAACAAGGACACATCAACTTCCAAGCAACGCACAAAGCAAATTGGAAATGCAAATCTCGATGTAAGTGCATCTAGCTTGTCACTTTTAATGCAATCAGATGATCTTACCGTTAGAAGCACCAGTAAAAACATTGCAAGTTCAAAATCAACATAAAGATGCACACGCACCTGAAAGCTTAAAATTGATTCTTTGAACAACAAATTCCTCCATGAATTTGGTCAAGGTGTCTAGATGTCACCGAATGTTGAAAAGAATGTTAGGTTTGCAACTGATTCTGCATCCACTACCACAAGTGTGCAATCATTCACGAGTTTAAGGGACACGTCAAACAGAATGTTGTTAGCATTGTACGATACACATAATTCATATGCACACTATGTAGACCAAAAAGGGCAAATGAACAAAAAGGATCAACCAGTGTTTGAACGGCCCACATACTGGCTCATAGAAGTGCGTCCAGTGATAGATCAGAAAGGATGGTTCATTTCAGAGGAAAGAATCTATTATAGCCCATCCTCTCTAGAGTTGAAGGATATTACCTGAGTGAACCCATAAATCTGTTCAAAGCCAAACTCTCCTCCATAAAAAATCAATCTTCGATGTTGTAACCAAACGAGCATATACTTTGACCAAAATAGTCATAGATATAGACGAGAGTCTAATATCTATGATGCCTTGGGTCCTGAAACCACAGAAGCTCATATCATAGGAGACCCATGGGATAGAAAATATCAAGGCAAAGATAATGCTATCTATAGCTTGACTTGGGGAATAATTTGTCATGTTTCATGGAGATAGATAGGAAACTATGCGGGAGGTTTATGGATGCCAAACATCAACAGTGCTACCCAAAGTGTGCCTTCATAGTCCCAAAAGGTGAGACTAAACCAGAGCCAAACAATTTTGAACTCTTACAATGAAGCAGGCTATAATGATCACCCTAGGAAGGGGGGAGCTGCAAATCCATCAAAGTCAGCTCATGTACCAGGAACTGCAGTAGCAGTTAGCAGCCCTAGAACTTCTAGCCAGCAGACCTCTTTAAGGAAGAAACCATTGAAAGATCATATGGTTCTTGGAAGTTTCCAATTGATCCAGATTCCATCAAGTCTGTAGATAAATGGGGACAAAAGTTTCAACTAATCTCCACAAGTCAAAGTCAAAAGCCGAAAAATCCAATAGTGTTCAAACAGTTACATGTGATCAAGCTCACATATGCATATCGAGATGCACATGGTAACGAATAACTACTGTAAAAATAAGATAAGTGGTGTGCCTCTCATGGACGATCACCTACACACCTATTGGGCCCACCAGCTTGGTCCATGACTCAATCACATAAATATTATGCGTCCGTCGAAGGTGATAGGGTGGTCGTGTGAGGGTTAACAGAACACCACCCAAGCTTGAGGTGCTTTGTCATGCTTGCTGACGAAGGTGCTTGGGGTAAGGTGTACAAAAGTCAAAACCTATCCCTACAAGGAGGGGGTGAGCCCTACAAGAGGGGGGTAGAGAGAGAGCACACACGCCCTCACACAAGGCAAGCTTGGTACAAAGAAGGCAAAAGGGACACTTGTCAAGCTCTTCCTCATGTTGCCCTCATGGTGTGCTTAAAGACTATTGGTTGGCATCCCAAGGGGTCCAATGATAAATTAGTTAATTTAATTAATTATTTTAGCATTTATCAAGTCCTCTCTCTCAAAGGGGAAAGGGGGACACTTGTCCCAAGGCTACCCTTGTTGTTTGATATGCCCCTGCTTGTGATTGGCTAGGCCTAGAGGGGTCCAATGAGCTTCAAGCATGAGCTACAAGGGGGGTCGATCAAAGAATGCTAGGGGGTTTCTTGAGGGATATACTCTCTCCCACACACTTACACACTCTCATTGTGTGTTGTGTAAAGTGCAAGATCTCTCTCTCCTTCTCCAAGCAAGTAGAGAGGTTGAGAGTCTACACCAACACCCCTGGCTATGGAATGTGAATCCAACCAAGAGCCATGCTTCAATGCTTAAGCTTGCCATCTTCTCCATCTTCATTACTATGCTATTATGTATACTAGCAAGAAGAGTGATGATAAGTGAGAAACTAATTCTTTCTCCTATGAAATGTTTCTTTTTCCTCTTCCCTACCCTCATTCCCTACTAGCTCTCTCCACCTTCGAAGGTGTTTGAGGTCTTGGGATAGTTAATACTTTCCACAAAGTTTATGTTATGCTTATGATGCATGAAGCTTTCCATCTTCATTGCATCACCTAGGTCACAAGGAACACAAAAGATTGTATCATACCAAGTCTCTCTTGATGGGAGAAACTATAATACGAATGCCTATTGGAGGGGGGACCGGCTCCACATAAATCCGGTCCTTAACTTTTGTCATGTTCTCTAATCTCTCTCTCTTGCAAAAGTATTGTTCATGCCAAGTTAACTAAGTGCTATGTTTATGTTGCTACCATCAATTAAGTTCACCCGCTATGCTCTCAAAGTAATTTCCCAAAAGTACTTCTCTAATTTTCACTACTCTCAAAGTAAGTAGTCCATTTACATTACACCACTTCTAGTTGTGAGATTGGGTACAGGGAAGTCTTTACATCTACGGTTGAGTGTGTATATCTCAGACACCTTATGGCTGATTTGGGTGTTGGACAGAACACTACCAAGACTATCTACACTGACAGTCAGAGCGCATTAGCAATTGCAAGGAACCCGGTTTTTCATGCTTGCACAAGGCACATTGAGGTGCATTACCACTATATGAAAGAGAGGCTCTCAAGAGGAGAGATTAGCTTGGCTTATGTGCCAACGCAGGACAACCTTGCAGATCTTTTCACAAAGGCATTGTCTCCTGAGAAGCTCGAAGCTTTCCACAAAGCTTTGGGCTTACTCCCCTTTGTGGACTGATCATGTCCTCAGGGCACTTCCCTTTCCTCATGTGCCAGCTCTCGTTCACCGCATCACTCCAGTGGGGATTTGTTACCATATACATGTGGTAGTGATGTGTGAACACACTTAGGACCGCCGGGGCATTTTTCCCTCACTAGGAGGTTTTTTCCCCCGTGCATTGTATATACGCCCATTATTCTAGGGCTATCTATCTTGCCATGGCACACAAATTACCACACTCTCTGTTGTGTGCCTTGAGCTTCCTTCATCTTCTCCAAGCTGTGCATGTTTTCCTGCAACCCTAATTCCAACAAACACAATAACTTAAAGGTGTTGATCTTGAAGTGTGTCAACATAGGATATGACTAAATTCTGATGCTAGACCACTAAGACTGCAAAGCTATAGAATGAACCCCAACTATGCTAAGAAGGTCAAAGGAAGAGATTGACAATCTCTTGAAGGTAGGGTTCATCATTGAGGTTGTAAATAGTAACTTGTTATTCCCAATAGTAGTGGTTCTTAAGAAAAATGGAAAGTTAAGTGTATGTGTTGATTACAAGAAGCTCAATGCTCAAATCATTAAAGACCCCTTTCCACTCCCATTTATAGATATGCTTCTTACTAAGATTGTAGGCCATGAGATGTATAATTTATGGATGTTTCTAGTGGCTACAATTAACTAAAAATTGCACCCGAAGATAGAGCCAAAACAATGTTTATCATTGAAAGGGGAGTATTCATGTACTGTCATGCCATTTAGACTTTGTAATGCTCCAACCACTTTTCAGAGGTATATGATGTAAATTTTGAATGAACTTTTTCACAAGTCCATGGCAATATTCATGGATGATTTCACTATCTTCTCTAGTGAGAAAATGCATCTACTCTTCCTGGAGATGGTTTTTGAAAAGTGTGAGAAAAGGATTTCTTGAACCCATTGAATCAGTTTTCATGGTATGAAAGGGTCAGCTCTTGGGACATATCATCTTTAAGAATGGCATTGAGACGGCTAATGACAAGATTAAGTGTGCTCAACAAGCAAGAGCACCGACAAATGTCTTTGAACTGAGCTCTTTCTTGGGATTTGTAGATTTCTATCAAACATTCATTCATATGTTTGCAGCTAAGGCACTTCCCTCATATGAGTAAACCAAGAAGGGAAAAAGGTTTGATTGGACTCAGGAATGTGAATGGAGTTTCTAGTGCTTGAAAGAGGCAATCAACAGGAAGCCAATCCTTTGCCAACCAGATTGAGATGTAATTTTTCGTGTACATGAGGGTGCGTCTGGAATGGTGATGGGGGCTATACTCGCCCAACGTGATGGGAAGACGCCAGACATCGGTTTAGTTCAAATGAACAAGGATATTCCACTATAGATCAAGAAGCATCAAAAATGGTTTTCAGCGCCACAAAGTTCAGACACTACTTGCTAGGCAAGCTATTCCACTTCTACATTGATCAATCATCAGACCCTTCTCTTTTTGATCAACAAAGTAATCATTCCGTATAGGTTGATTAGATGGAATATGTTTCTGATCAAATTTGAACTTAAGATTTTCCATAAGCTAGGAAAAACACATTGTGGTGCATATTTTCTATCAAGAAGTACAGAGGGCATATCAAACATATAATTGAGGGATGAACTAGTAGATGCTGAGATTTTTGAGAATGCAGCTGTGGAAGGACCAAATCTGGAATCGCAAGATGTATAGGACTTCCTTCAATTTGGAAGCTTTCCAAAGGATTGGTCGTAGGCAAACAAAAAGGCATTGATCATAAAGAGTTTGAAGTTCACCATCATTGGAGGAGCTCTATACAGATTAGGTATTGATGGGGTACTTTGCAAATGTGTGCCTATGCAAGGAATGATGCAAGTTATCACAGAGACTCATAGTGGGGATGTAGGTGGACACTTCTTCACTGACATTACTTATAAGAAAATCATGCAAGCAGGCCTCTAGTGTCAAACTATGATGGATGATGTTAGAGCATTTTGCAAAACCTATGACATTTGTCAGTGGATGGGAACACCTCTGACTCTAGTACAACCATTAGGAGTGTTCATGAAGTGGGGATTGGACTTCATGAGTCCATTTAAGAAGATTAGTCTCAAGAAAAAAATGTACATTATGGCTACTTGTTATGTGAGCAAGTGGGTTGAAGACAAAGCATTTCCAAATAACACTACAAGATCAACATTAATATTTCTATATGAAAATATCATTTGTAGATATGGATGTCCCATTGAGATAGTCTCAGATCAGGGTACACACTTCATGAATGGAACAATTCAGATACTGACTGAGATATTTTCAATAAAGCACCGAAAATTCATGCCATACTATCGTAGGTGCAATGAACAGGCAAAGAGAAATAGCAAGTCTATAAAAACAATCCTAACCAAGATAGTTCAGAGGGAGCCACATCTATAGGATACAAAGCTTTAGGCAACATTATGGGATCATAGAACTTCCTATAAGGTCATCAGTGGCATGATACCTTTCAAAATGGTATATGGCACAGAGGCAGTAGTTCCAATGGAGTTTGCAATCCTAAGTCTAAGGTTAGCAATAGAGCATGTAATGGACTTCAATAAGAATCTAAAACAAAAGAGTAGATGAATTATTGCATCTGGATGAGATCAAGAAATGGGCCATGTTAGAACAAGAAGCAGTTCAACAATGAAGGAAGCATTGGCATGACAACAAGATCAAAGTTAGGGAGTTTAAAAAGGGTGATTTGGTGTTACTGTATCAGTCAAAGCTGGGGCCTAAGAAACCTAATCTAAAAATTGCATGGTTATGACCTTATGAGGTAAATTGGGTGTTTTGCTAATGGCACATTAAGGTTGAGAGATCTATCAAGACTATTGTTGCAGGTGTTTGGTCAAGCAATTATTGAGTTTGGTAGAAGAGAACCAAAGGAATCTAGAGCCAGCATTTAGGCAGATCTAGATTACATACATAAACACTCGGTCATAAAAAAATTGCAACAGGGCATGAGGTGTAGTTTTGGTTTCCATAAAAAAACCCAAAAATAGCCCAAAAAACTCAAAAAATGAGCATTTAAGCTCGCAAGTTTTTTTCAAAAAAATTATGGCTAAAAAATCTTAAAATTTCTACGCCATGCTTCACTGTTATTCATTTAACAATGAAGGATCTTGAAAAAAATGGAGAATTGACAAATTTACAATCACATGTTTAACTCAAAAAAACTACATTCCCATAATCACATCAATTTTTGATCAATTAATAAAAAATAAACTTTGTGATTTCACTATTGTGATGAAAAATGCAAATAAAACACAGGCTTATAATTTACAAACCCCAAATTTTGCATCTATTTTTTTAAAAAGTTAGTAATAAGACTATCTCTACTTTTGCAACAAAGCTTCATAAAAGCTAAAAACTAAAATTATGAAGCAAGGTTGAAAGCATATTTCTTCTCTTTGTCATTCACAATTTGTTTTTCTTTCCCTTCTAGAAGACAATATAAGATATTGTGTGAGGTATTTTCTCTGACATCAACAAAATAACCTACCACTTTGAAAATGCTTTCCTCATTGTTGGGACCTTTATCATCAACGGCATAAAGAAATAAGTGGTTCAATAATTGTTTGATTTTGCCCAAAAACACCTACTCAAATTGGCCAAGCATGACCTTCAGGCTTCTTGTGTCATGCATGCTTTCAAAGGATTGAACATCATGAGCTGATGCTTTTTTTTGCTTATGAGAGGTAGCAAGCATACCTCTAGGGGGAACAATGATTCTCTGTAAAGGCACCATCGATAAAGTCTCGTCAATACCTTGAGCTTGTTCTAGAAATTGATGAGCAGCTAACAAATGTCGTCGAGGAGCACCACTTTCAAAAGCGAAAGGAAGTGGAAGCAATTGTCTTCTAGAATCTGCTCCAGCTATTGACACACGCATCCTAAGTGCTTGAAAGTGAGGATTGATAAGAGCAAGTTTACTACGTGAGGGAGTGAGTGAACTTGTACGACCTAAACCAATTAGAGCAGATGAAGATTGGTTAGTGAGATTAGATTGTTGACCTCTTCTTTGCTTCTTAAAAACATAAGCATCACTAGAAGGAGAAGGCCTTACAAAGAAGAAGTTGCAAACATCGACAAAAGAACCATAAATTCTTGCTATCAAGCATGCCAAATCCAAAATATATACTTAAGAACAACAAGAAGGATATAAAATTTACAAAAAAATAAAAAAAGAATAAAAAATCCCTCCTATTTCAAGGCTTTCTTAAGTAGAAAATTAAGAATTTATGTGTATTCAAACAAAAAAGAATCAAAGTATGTCTTTAGTTATGGCACAATAGACCTTTTATATGTTAAAAAAATGATACCAAAAGCAAGTGTATTATGCTAGTTCCATCTCCCTTGCTCTAGTGTCTCAACAACAATAGGTGCTACAATAGTACTCACACTATCTCTTTGCGGAGTGACTAGAGAAACACTCAATGGTTCAATCTCCAAGCCAACCACATAATCTCGCAAATTTCTTACAACTAGTACTTGTTTGACCAAGTAAGACCAAAGAGAGTAGTTTATACCATCTAACCTATACTCATTGAAAAGTATATCAAGAATAGAAGAATCACACTTGCTTTCTTCTTGTGTCCTTATGCATATAACAATAAATCCGCACCATGTGTACAAAGATCTACACAACTAATGTATCAAACAACCAATGGAAACTTTATCTGCACAAGATTGCCAAAACATAGCTCTCTTTGTATGTACAATCCATCTTGCATGTGTAATTCTAACCTTCACACCAATACATGTTTTTTGTAAGATACACAAGAAGTTTTTTTGTATGGCTGAAAACTATCTTCTGTTGTGATGCACAAAACAAAATTTTGAGGACATAAATAGCTCCAAAAGGGGGGTAGAACCTGAGGACACCTCTCGGGAATTTCTCATTTATCCAAGTTTTGGACCCGAAAACTTGCCTCTAAACTTCGCGCGCATGCGGAAACGCAAAAACGATTTGCACACAATCATGCAAAGTACAGACGTGAAGATAAAGCAAACTCACACAGAGAACAAGGAGATGGAAAAGACATACCTAGATACGACCTCTGGAGAGAGAAAAACCTTCTCATTGTGTTTTGGGATACAAGATTGCAACAAAGTTGTATTCTAGAATACACCTATGCTACAAGCTTGTATTCCAAAATACACTTGTGCTACAAACTTGTATTCCAGAATACACTTGTACTTCAAACTTGTATTCCAGAATACACTCGTGATACAAACTTATATTCTAAAATACACATGGGTTACAAACTTGTATTCTAGAATACACTTGTGTTGTAATTTTGTATTCTAAAATACAAAATTGTTTCAATTTTGTGCTCTAAAATAGAGAAGTGCTAAAACTTGTATTCTGGAATACAAGATTGAAGTACTCTTGTCTTCTAGAATTTAAAAAACTTGAATCCTAAAATACTTATACACAACAAATGAACAAAAATCTTCATACTCGTGTATTCTACGATACAAGTGTATTGCAAATTTGTATTCAATTGATGTTCATTGATACAAAGTAGATTGAGAAGATGGAAATACAAGTAAACACTACTTGAGGTGATCAAGGTGACTAAGAACAAGAAAAAAAAAGGGTACTATGTATCAATAAATTAAACTTGCAGGATATGAAAATTCTTGTTTATGGTCTCACTTTGAAGAAGTTTGGTCATCTTTTCAACAAACCATAAAAATTTTGATGGAAAAATTTTAAAGATTGTAATTGAAAGCCTTGAGTCTTTAATTGTAAGCTTTCAAGGAGATAATTGTTTTTTTAGTGGAATGTTGTGTAATTTTTTTTGGAATATTTGTATTTTTTCATTTTACAAAACTTTCTATATAGACTTTAGTTCAAAAAATTGAAGTCTTTTTGACAATGTTCACTGTTATTTTTTTAAATTGCTCCAAAAATTGAGGTTTTTTTAGTTTTTTGAGAGCTTTTGGCCAAATTCAAGGTGAGGTGTATTTTTCGCAATTTAGGTGTACTTTTTGATGACCAAGTGTTCACAATGTTCCCTACACAAAATCAACCTCAAAAAGACCATAGACCACTAGCCATACCTAGTGTCATGTAAGAAGAAAATGACTTTAAGTCATTGGAAAGTGGGCGTACTCCCTTCTTCTTGGAAGAATGTTTACAAAGGGATTACCTGACCCTATCAAAGAAATGGAGATCCCATATTCCCCATGTCAAGAGACTAAAGCCAAAAAAGTGCCATTAAATATTGCCAAATTAATGGATTTCATGGCTTTAGAAGTTAGAATCACCATCATGTCTAAACTATATGGAGACCCCGAGCTATTCTTAGATCTTCGAGATTTCCTCAATGAAGAACTGAAAGTCGGGCTACTGCAATTCGCACAGATGGATGGAGCTAGGGAGGTGCCAATAGAGGAGGAACACTTAGATCCAAAACCCAACCTAGATGAGAACTCTGTTGTTGAAATACTTGTTAACAAGTTGGGACAATACTTTGAAGGCGATGAATCCAATGCGACCATACCAATCACTACCAAGGGATTAACTATGAAGGGAATCCTTGATGGTGGTGCTGGGGTTAGCATTGTAACTAAAAATTGATGGGAGTCTATGGAAAGACCTCACCTTGGGACTACAAACATAGTAAATATGGCCAATGGGACTATTGTTAAACCTATTGGGATGCTAGAAGATATCAAGATCAAGTTCTTTCGACAAAAAATAAGGCATACCTTCATTGTTATGGAGTTTTCCAAGCACACTATGCCATCTAAGATGATCTTAGGATGTCCTTTCATGAGGGAAGCAAAAATGGTGCATGACTGGTCTAAAAACCATGTTTACTTGCAGTTCCCAGACTCTGTCATTCAAGTTGATCTTGTAACTGGCCAAGCACATCCTCTAGGAAACAGATTTATAATTGATCATAGATCTGACACCACAATTCACTCGGTCCCATTGCAGTATTATTACACGTGTAAACAGGACACTGATGTTGGGGAATATTTCCTTATATGGATGTTCTACCTGGGATGCTTGAGTTTGACAATGTGGATTGGGTCCACCTAGCAGCAACCATAGACACTTGGGGAAATAGGGGGATGAACTGGTTAACACCCGAGGGGGAAAAAATGCCACAACTCGTACCTTTAAATATGATAGGAGTAATGCATATAGCTTTTGATGACCTACCATATGAATGCTTGACTGACATTGGAACCAGTAGCATCTCAAAAGACTAAATATGATAGGAGTAAT
Organism: Adiantum capillus-veneris; assembly: GCF_014529385.1. NCBI lineage: Eukaryota > Viridiplantae > Streptophyta > Polypodiopsida > Polypodiales > Pteridaceae > Adiantum > Adiantum capillus-veneris. The sequence goes on along the minus strand of NC_140954.1, from coordinate 125,307,463 downwards.
GCATATAGCTTTTGATGACCTACCAAATGAACGCTTGACTGACATTGGAACCAGTAGCATCTCAAAAGACTATAGCCCACACAATTCAAAGCTGGAATCATCAATTGAAATTGACTATGAGGACAAAGAATCTAAGTTAAATCTTGGTGCAAATGTGGGGACAAACCATTCAAGGCCCAGTGATGCCCTAGATGACAATCTATCCTGGAGAGGAGAAGACACAAGTAGCGATTCATCTAGCGATTCTGCATTGGTGTTTGGCCATAATAAAAAATTAGACAAGAGGAGTAAACAATATAAGAGGCAAAGATATCAAGCCAATGTACGTGCTAGGATAAATGAAAAGAAATCTACCATAGAATGGCTCAGTTATATGGGGGCATTTGATGCTCATCAAAAGTTGGTAGATAATTGGGGTGAATACCTTCAAAGCGTCATGTGGTGCATCCCACAATCCATTGACATTGCACAGTTTGAGGCTACAGAGAAGCCACATTTGAGTCGTACCGTAACTGAGACGACAAAATCGAGAGGTAGCTCAACATAAAAGGAAGTGGAAGAGAAATCACAATCCACAGAACAACAAGACCCCATAGATTTTCATCTTGCACCTAAGCATTTAAAATCCTACACCATGGAGGAGCATAAGGTTGTGTATACAAAGGCCCAAAGAACACCTATCGATGGAAGTAATGGAGTCTATGATGGTCCAATGATAGTTAAGGAAATAGAGTTAATAGACTCAAGTGAGGAGTCCAAACATGTTTTCATTGCCCAAGATCTGACAGAGACTTAAGAATATGTACTTAAGGAGCTTCTCAAGGAATTTAAGGATTTTTTTTTTGGACATATCATGATATGAAATGTGTTCCACCTTCCATGGTGCAACACACATTTCCCATGACTAGCATGGCTAAACTAGTCCAGCAATGACCCAACCCAATGAATCCTAAGTATGCAAAGATTGTTCAAGAAGAGATTGCAAATCTTGTCTAATGCAGATTCATATACCCCATTGAGCACTCAAAATGGGTGTCTCCAATAGTTATTGTTTCAAAAAATAATGGGAAACTCAAAGTGTGCGTGGATCTCAAGAAGGTCAATGCTGCCACTAGGAGAGATCATTACCCCTTGCTATATTCGGAACATGTGCTTGAAAGAGTTGCAGGGAAGGAAGCTTATAGCTTTTTAGATCGATGGGTACTCTGGCTACAATCAAATCACAATTGCACTAGAAGACCAAGCTAAACCTACTTTTATAACCAAATTTGAAGAGTTCGCATTTTGTGTTATGGCTTTTGGCTTTACTAATGCCCCTGCTACCTTTCAAAGATTAATAAACACTGCTTTTAGAGAATATTTGAGGGAGTTTTGCGAAGCTTTCTTAGATAAATTTTCTGTTTATTCCTCTTGGAAAGAATATCTATCATGTTTAAAAAAAGTGTTTGAAAAGTGCAGATTGTATCGCATCTCATTAAACCCTTTCAAATGCCAATTTTGGGTTAAATATGGAGTCATTTTAGGGCATATAGTGTCTAAAAATGGGATTTCCATAGATGAGAGCAAAATTATAGCTATTTCCAAATTTCCACCACCTACAAACTATAAAGGAGTTCAAAGGTTCATGGGCCATGTTGGTTATTACAGACGGTTTATTTTAAACTTTGTGGAGATAGCTCGCCCATTGTACAAGCTTCTTATTGAGTTCCACTGGACTGCGGAGTGTGACTATGCTTATGAGTTATTAAAAAAGTCCTTACAAGTGCTCCCATCCTACGAGTGCCCAATTGGAATGTAATTTTTCATGTGCATATTGATGCATCAAAATTTGCTATTGGGTGTGTTCTAGCTCAACCAGGAGAACATAAATTGGACTATCCCATTAGATTTGTAAGTAATCAATTAAATGATGCTGAGAAGAACTACACCACTACAGAGAGGGAAGGTTTAGCTATGATTTATGCACTAAAGAAACTTTGCTACTACCTTCTTGCCAATAAGTTTGTTTTCTATGTAGATCATCAAGTGTTGTTGTATCTAGCAAATAAACCTTGTTCCACGGGAAGAATTACACAATGGTTATTAATTCTTCTTGAGTTTGATTTTATTGTTATGGTGAGATCCGGTAAAAGACATGTCATGGCGGATCATTTGTCTAGCATACCCAATGGTGAAGCCCCTACTAGATTTGATGATGAATTAACTGATAGTTCCCTATTCCTAGTCGAGACCATGCTCGAATGGAGTGAGAAGATTGTGAACTTTTTAGTTAATGGTTTTCCACCCAAAGAGCTTCGTAAGGATATAGCTCAAAAACTATTAAAGGAATGGGAACCTTATTGCAGGAACTCTTTACAAGCTAGGGAAGGACGATATAATTAGATGTTGTTCTTGTGAGGATGAGTATTTATACATACTGCAAGAAGCCCACATGGGTATAGCCAGAGGACATTTTTCAGGGAAACTAACTGCTAGAAAGGTGTTACAAGCAGGCTATTGGTGGCCTACCTTATTCAAGGATGCATCCCTTTTTGCAAAAGGGTGTGATGAATGCCAATGTTACAAGATCACACAATGAAAGGATAAGATGCCCTTACATCCTATTAAAGCGACTCAACCATTTGAAAAATGGGGTTTAGACTATGTAGGCCCAATTAGTCCGACAGCTCGTAACCGGACTCTTTCCTGACCTTAAGGTAAAAGTTGAGGTTCATAGCCGGACTCTTTCCTGACCTTAAGGTAAAAGTTGAGGCGGGTGCACCTGCTACTTTTGATGCAGCGGAAACTAGGGCTGCTGAGAAGTATAGGAAACTCAAGTGCTTAAGGGGAGAGGTTCCAATAGAAGTTCTTAGACCCAAAGGTAAGTCACAAGCATCAACATCTAGGGAGCTTCCTGAGGTAACGGCTGAAGTGATTGAGAAGTTAAATGAATCTTTAAGCAGCCTGTCAATTCACCTTGCACAAGCTGTAGGTCCAAAGGGACAAGCAAAGAAGTCTGAAGAGCGAGATCCACGACCTAGGAGAGTCTTGCAATGTTGTAATTGCGGAGAGTCTGGACATGGGATGTATAATTGTCCTTGGCCCCGTGGGGAGCCAGGGAGACCTAACTTGAATTACCCAGTGATGAATGCAGGAGAAGGAGCTGGTCAACAACCAAGGCTTCTACAAAGACCAAATGGACCAAGACCACCTCCACAAGGGGTAGAAGGAGTTCCACCTTTGCCAGATCCAAATGTGCATGTGGTAGAGGTGACAAACTCAAATGAGGTTGACATGGAAGCAAATGGCATTAAGCGTGGCCAAGGAAAAGGTAAAGAGAAAGAGGGTGTCCCATCACAGAGTGACCATGGACAAGGCAAAAAGGCAAAGGATACCAAGGAAGCTAAGACGACTCGACGTCGTATCAATCTCCAAGACTTCCCTCTTGGACATGGTATGGCTCCATACAACCTGTTGGAAGACATGCGAGGTAAGGGTCCTGATATCTCATGGCCTCAGTTTCTTGCATTATGCCCACAAGTTAGGAGGGATTTAACAAAGGCAGTTAGCACTAGGAGAAAGGTAAAAGAGAGTTTTCCTGTTGTAAAAATTGCACATGCTGAAATGAACGAGGATATTACACCTGTGCTAGATTGTTACATAAAAGGAATATTGGTTAGGAAAGGTCTAGTGGATGGGGGTGCACAAATTTGCATCATGACAGAAGGGCTCATGCAAAGACTAGGCATGCACATCCATGAGACACCTGAAATCAAAGTGAAAATGGCAAACAATAGCAAGGCTAGGTGTGTAGGTATTTGTAAAAATGTCTTTGTAGAGGCCTTTGGCATTAAGAAAGCGGTGGATTTTTATGTTATGTTGACCAAGGGAAGTGGTTATCCATTTATCCTAGGAAGACCATGGCTAATGAAAATGCGAGCTTTGCAGGATTGGGAGAGTGGAAAATTAATTTGCAGGAATGACAATCATAAGAAGGTTGTCTTTGACATGAAGGAGCAACGCCAAGAGGAGCTCCATGAAGAATCATCTCAAAGTGAGACGGAAGAAGGTTGGACCGATAGCACTTCAGAAGAAGAAAGTAGCGGCAGCATTACTGAAGAGGAGTCTTCCATCGAAGTCATGGGGGTAAGGTTTAAGCCAAGCAACCAAGAGACCTCTTGTCAAGGCTTGGAAGAGGTAGGTTCCCAAGAGAACCAAAAGGTGGAAGATGAAGGAATGTTAGAAGGTATGTTGTCTACAACACTTACAAAGGATGAAAGAGAGGAGTTCAAATGTGTGCTAAGGAAATTTCCGAGGCTTTTTGCTAAAGACTACACGGACGTGCGTGGGGTAGATGTTGTTCAACACAAGATTGAGTTGAAGCCAGAGACCACACCTAAGGCTCAAAAGCTACGAAGGCTAGGAGTCATCAAGGAGCAGGATTTACTCAAGGAGGTAAGAAAGCTTCTAGCAGCAGGTTTCATTTATCCAGTGGAGAATTCAGAGTGGGTCTCTCCCGTTGTTGTCACTCCTAAGAAAAACGGAAAGTGGAGGGTGTGTGTGGATTACCGTCCACTCAATGAGGCAACAAAAAGAGATCACTTTCCCCTCCCATTTCAGGATGAGATACTAAATGAAGTAGCTGGTCATGAGAAGTACACTGTGTGTGATGGCTACTCGGGTTACTTTCAAATAGGTATCACATTGGAGGATCAATTGAAAACAACCTTTATCACTCCTTGGGGTTGTTATGCTTTTAGAGTCATGCCATTTGGCCTGACAAATGCTCCTGCAACTTTCCAACGCTTCATGAACATGGTGTTTCAAGCATTCTTTGGAAAGTCCATTAGGGTTTTTATTGATGATTTTTGCATTTATAGCTCAAAATCATTGCATCTACAAAGGGTAGAAGAAGGTTTAAAGAAGCTCTATGACATGGGAGGTCAACTCAACCCCGACAAGTGTCACATAGCTGAGGATGAAGTGATCTTGCTTGGTCACAAGGTTTCCTATAAAGGCATTGAGGTGGATCCTTCAAAGGCAAAGGCTCTTATTGAGCTCCCCTCACCCAAGAATCTCAAAGAGGTCATATCATTCATTCAAAAAGTGAAGTATATGTCACGCTTTATTCACTTAGCTTCGGAGTTGCTTCATCCTTTGCAAAAGTTGACACAACAAGTAGAATTTGCATGGTCTGATGAGCTTGAAGAGTACTTTTGTAACATTAAAGTCATTTTGTCAGAGCTACCAACACTCATGCTTCCATGTTGGGAGTACACATTCTTTGTTAGCTCTAGTGTTGGGAAGGAAACAATTGGTGCAGTTTTATTACAACAAGATCCCCACAGTACCAGGATGCGACCCATCTACTTTTCTAGTAGGGTCATGAATGCTTTGGAGAGAGGCTACACGGAGGCAGAGCTCATGATGCTTTCTCTCATGTTTGCGATAAGGAAGTTTAGATCCTACTTGCTCCCAAAACCTTTTGTAATTCTCACCACAGAGAATTTGTTCCCTTGGGTGTCATCTCAAATGAATCTTAGTACTAGGATCTCAAAGTGGATTATGGAGTTGCAAGAGTTTCAATACTCTTTCAAGGTAGAAGATAGTGTGCGTGCACAATTGGCAGGGATTCTCACTTATAGGGTGCATGAAAAGGAGATTAAGGTGCCTGAAGTAAAGACCCTACCATTACCACCACCAAAAAGTATTCCTAATGCTTTTACCTTGTTCTTTGATGGAGCTTTTCGTCGAGCCACAGGAAAAGCAGGGGGAGGACTAGTGTTGCTCAACCCAAGTGGAGAGGTGGTCATGAAAGAGAAGGTCAATCTACCATGTTCAACTATCAACAATGAAGCAGAATACGACACACTACTTCATGGTTTGAAGATGTGCATTGGCCAAGGGATAAAACGTCTCATGGTAAAGGGAGATGCACTTCTCATTGTTAAACAGATTTTAGGCATTTGGGCATGCAAGAATGAAAGCTTAAGGACAAAAGTTCATGCCATTCGTAGGATGTTTAATCAGTTTGAAGAAGTGCAACTATATCATATTCCTAGGAAACAGAATGAAGATGCCGATTTACTTGCACAGCAAGTAGTTACATGTGTTGAGAAAGAAGTGCAGATCATCATGGCGGCAGCAACTGTCAAGCAACCGAGATACCAGGGATTGGAGTCATTGACTCCCATTATTAGCTACATTTTGGAGGGCGAGTTTCCACAAGACTTCACGAAGGCTCAAAAGAGGAGACTCATGAAGAAGGCAAGCGCATATCTCTTCCTAGAAGGCTCCCTCTATCAAAGAGGGAGGGATCAAGTATGCAGAAGAGTACTAACTATTGAGGAAATTCCAGCCATTGTAAAAGGTTTGCATGAAGAAGCATGTGGTGGTCATTTTGCCCAAGAATTAACTGTGAAGAAGATTTTGCTTGCGGGGTATGTTTGGCCAAGTCTGCATGTGGATGTCCAACATTGGTGTAAAAGTTGTCACAATTGTCAGGTAAATGGGAATAGAAGATTGGTTTATGGTCCAAGGCAAATCGTGCTTGCAAATGGACCCTTTGAAAAGTGGGGCATTGATGCTATGGGTCCTCTGCCTAGGACAAAAAATGGTAAACTCTACATTCTAGTGGCTGTAGACTATATGACTAGGTGGGTGGAAGCACAAAGTGTGGCAAAGGTAAATGAGAAGACAGTGAGAAAATTCGTCTACACTCACATTTGTTGTAGATTTGGCACACCTTTGGATATTGTTTCTGATAATGGTCCAGGGTTTAGAAAGGGATTGCTCACAGAAGTCTGTGAAGAACTTCGCATTCTACATCGTCATAGTACACCCTACTATCCCCAATCAAATGGTTTGGTAGAAAAAGCTAATGGTGTCATTGCAGGCATCATTAGAAAGATGGTGAAAAACAAGACAAAGTTGTGGGATGACTTCTTGGATGGTGCCTTGTGGGCGTATCGAACCACATATAGGGAAGCCACGGAGTTCACACCATTTCACTTGGTCTATGGTCAAGAGGCTTTACAGCCAATTGAGCTAAACATTCCAACAATGCGACTTCATGGCAAATCAGCACAAGATGATCAAGAAGCATGGATGGATCGACTTCTTACGTTAGCTGAGCTTGAGTGGAAAAGAGAAGCAGCATACGAGTGCTATAAGAGGAAAGCCACACAGACAAAGGAGAAGCTTGACAAGAAACTGAAGGACAAAGGCATCAATGAAGGAGATCTTGTGCTAAGGTATGACAATCGACTCGATAATCGTTTTGATGCCAAATTTGAAACAAGATGGCAAGGGCCATACATAGTCAAGAAGGCTTTCAATTCAAGTTACTATCAGCTTATGGACTTGAATGGTAAAGAGCACTCCAGGAAAGTAAACGGGTATCGCTTGAAGCCCTATTTGAGTCGCCTTCTACCAAAGGATCTACTAAAGATCTGTCAAAAGGCCACTGTCTCATGTAAGTATTGTTACATGAAGCATGAGTGTAACTCTAGCCAAAATTCTGAGGGGCCAAACAATAAAGATCTCGTCAAGGACTCTGAAGCACTCTCTTTGGAAAAGATGCTCTATGATGGTACATGAATATACCATCATCCAGGGGGAGGGCTAATGATAGCCGTTTTTCGGCTCTTTGTAATTGCCACAGTGAGTTACGTCACCCTACCAAAATCACCCAAACACTGTGGCTATCCCTACCATTTTACTGTACATAGGCGTGCGTGAGTCACGGGACTTTTCCCATATCTCCTTACTGAAATAAAAAACCCTCAATTAGCTAGCCATTGGGCTAGTTGAGCCAAAAAAATAAAAAATATAAAAAATATAAGTATATTATGGCCCATGCATATGTAAATATTTCTTTGTATATAGGGCCTAAATAAAGATTTTTTCATAATTATTTTGGTATTTATTTAAATATTTCTACCTAGGTGTGTGTTATTTATGCTCTGTACATTGCCTCACCATTACCACAATTTTTCTTACCATTTTTCATACTCTTTATTCCATATAGAAATATTTTCATGTAAGCTTCTCTTATATTTGGTGTAACTCCACCCCAACAAAAATCCAAAAAAACTAGGGTTATTTATGTGTATATTTTTTCACTATTGTGATTTTTCCCTTCCTATATCTATTTTGTTTTTTTTTCTAAAAAATTAGAACACCAAAAATATTTATCTTTTTATGGTAGCCTCATAATGAGAGAGATTTCTTTTGACCCCTTTATATTTTTCCACCTATATTATTTATATTTGACATGTACATATTTTTTAGACCCCTCAATATTTGATTTTCTTAGTTGTACTATTCACTTATATCATGATCTCAACAATATCTTCAATTATAGACCTACCAAATAAGGTCAAGGGTAGGTGGCATGCATACATGCACTATGGAGGGCTCACTCTTGGAGGTATTCAAAAGAATCATCCAAAGAAGGACCCCACAAGGACCTTGTGCAGTGGAAAAAAACGGTCGGTTTTGCTGAATTTTTAAAGTTCACTTGCTTTCCGAATTTGAAAAGGTGATACAAACAAAAGTTGTAGCTCGTGGGCTGAACTTTTGCCTCAAATTTTTTCATATTTTTTTGAGCTACGAGCTGTGAGCTATGATTTTATTAGTGGACCCCAGTTTTCCCATGCTATGCAGCCACACTCTCTCTTCCACTTTATCATTTTCCTCTTTCACACACACTTCTCCACTCATCATCCCCACCTCTCTCACCACTCCTCTCTGCACCCTACTCACCTTCTCCTCAACCTTGAAGAATAAGAGAAACCATGGTGAACTCATACCTCCCACACACAATTCCATTCCAAAATTGACCACCTAGTCTCATTTTTCCTCCTCCAATTTACCCATATCTATAAAAAAAACCACAAAATTCAGCCTCTTCTCTTAAAAGACAGCATCATGGTGGTTGATTACTCAGCTTCAATTACCTTGTCTCTCAAGGAAGGTCAAGAGTGGAGAAAAAATGTACCGTCAAAGCTAGTGGAGCGTCAACAAGCGTCAAAATTGGCCCTACTCAAGACACTTGGAGCATCAACCTTGTAAGAAATCCACCTTTTCTTACCTCTTAAGAGTTTTTCTTCCTTATTTGTATCCTACATGGATACTCCCATTGTAAATATCCAATTCCATTTGTAAATTAATACTAACTCTACTAACACTAACCCACTATGAAAAGTCCTATCACCTCCATCTCTCTCCTCTCTCTTTCCCCACCAACTTCTTGATAATTCCAAGCAAAAGAAATTAGATAAATTGCTGAAAATCTAACCCAACCATGGTTAGAGGAGTAACCCTAGCCTTCAAAATTGCTATAAAAGGAGGGTGTAGCTAGCACAAAAGGAGGGAGCCATAAGCAAGAGCACTATGCTATAGCTTGAGAAGCCAAGCTCAACCTCTCTAGAAGGAGCTCTTGAGTGGAAGCTCATTGTCTTATGCATGTGCATGTGTTGTAATAGGGGATTAGCAAGGGAACTCTATGCCATTGTAAGAGAGAGAGTGATCATTCAATTGAGAGTAGGAAATCTATCATTTCTCCTACTAGTGTAAGCCCAACATTTGCTGAATCAAGGAGGGTGGATTTGGACTAAGCTTGGATACTTTGTCTCCCTTCCAACGTGAAGTAATGGAAAACAATGATGCGTAAGTGTCTTGGTGTTTTTTGTTAAGTTCTTGATAGCTTGTCTCTGGTGTTGTCATCAATCTAGCCATAAATCCCACATACTGTAAGAGGGCGACAGGGTGGAGAGGACTCCCCTGGCCTTAAGACAGTGATTGGGGTGGCTTTTTTTGTGATGTGTTGTGGTGAAATTTACGCAAGCTACGTGAACAAATACTAATCTCACTTTGATTTGTCATGACAGATTTGTAAGAAGGTATTAATGCAACAAGCACCCCCTCCCCCTTTCTCTCTCTTTCTTACATATATATATTTTTGTTTGCTTGATCATTAACGATACACTTCAAAGCAGCCCGAGCACCATCTCTCTCTCATCTCTCTCTCTCTCTCTCTCTCTCTCTCTCTCTCTCTCGTGTTTTAGTGTGTGAGAGTGTTCCATTGGTGTTAGGGTTAGTGTAAATTCCTTGCTTGTTTGTGGGTTGCTCTAACGATTCTCCTCTTTTGCGTCCTAGTTCGCTCTTAAACTAGGTGGTGCCCCTTGTGTAGTTGGGATTTGGCTGTGGGTTTGTTGTTTTGGTTTGTGTTGTGTTGTGCCCCAGCCCCATTGAGCAGCACGGGAGCCTTGAAGGGTGTCTAGAGGTTGCTCTTCTTGTTGCCCGCCCCAGACCGCCTCAACACCAACGAGAGGCCAACCTTGGAGTTACACATGCATTTCAAGTTGAAACCGAGGATGATTGGTTGGACTCTGACACACCTCTACGATACCCTATTGAGTTAAATAACACCTATGGAAAAGTGCTATATAATGTCTTATTGGACACATGTACTAAATATAATCTGCTATCATATGGAGTGTGGTGTCAGTTAGGAAAGCCATCTCTATTTGAGAGTACCATCGAAGTCAAGGGTATCAACAAGAAAAAAAATACTGTTTTTGGAACCTGACACACTTCTGCCAATTATGACAATGGGGTCGTAGCTCAAGACTTTTTGGTCATGCCTGCTGGAACTATGGAAGGCAATATAAACCCAGGACGCAAGTGGATGTTAGCGACCAAATGCACTATTGATTGGGGGACCGGGAGTGTCACAACACAAGAACCAAATCTTAGCCCTGCCACTAAAGCAATCGACCCTGAGATATCACCTCCTGAGGAAATACAACCCAAAACATTGCATGTCCAAGAGGTTGAACCATCTGTACCTATAGCCGAACCCTGTAGAGCTTCAACTTGTGTAGCTGAAAAAAAGCATGGGACACACAAGACTCATCATAATGTAACAAAGAAAACATATAAATGGGTACCTAAAGATTCTTTAGAGACCATTTTTTATGCTAACAAATAGAAGCCTTGTAAGAGATGCCCCACTTGCTCCAAGAAATGTAAGAAAATGTTGCTTTGGATTCCTAAATGACTATTGGAAGTCCAAAGATACCATGAAGGGAATGATCAAATATGTGTGCCTAAATGTAAATTGTGTTCTTACCTGTCACCTATAGACCCATGTGAGTCAAATCCTGTAGCCGATTGAAGACTGTGGAAAGGGAACTATCACTGAATACTATACACTTGATCCGGAGCTAGTTTGGGTACCCAAGCAAGAACGACTTGTATCACTTGGCTCAAACATAGAAAAAAGAAATGAAGCTTCTTGCTCTTCATGTTGTTCTTTTACAGAAACACAAATTTCTTCACAACTTCCACCTTCCACCAACAATGTACAAAAAAACAAGGAAAGAATAGCACCTCCCATTGTCATTCATCACATAAAACAACGTTTCAAGTAAAATCATGGGAGAGTATCTTACCACCCTTGCAACTAGATGAAACTCCTAGGGTGGTGAAAAACTATTGATCAAAGTCTTCACACATTACAACTTGGAAAAATTAGTTTCAAAAGGTGAAAACATCGTTCCAAAAGGTATGATCCACCCAAGGAAGGGGGGAGTGTTTACCGAAATCCATCATTCACTTGCTCCCCTCTTAAACTTCCTCCCTGACCTCTCAATCTCTCAATCTTAGGGAATGTATATATATAGCCCTATACTCAAGAAAACAAAAATAGAAAAGTAAAAGAGCAAGACCCACCAAACAAAAATCTTAAAACCTACAAATTCTAGTACATGATCAAAAAATCATAATAACACATTATGCATAAGGACACGACCTTTTGACATGACCCTTATAATATTTGCACACTAACCAAAATCTATCTATGTGTACATATATGGCTAGAATGCTAGAGTTATCTACTCCTACCTTGGGTAAGATGTACCCTCTTTACTTTTCACAAGTGTTTCACATAGTCTATCCGGTGCTTGCCTGTGAATGGGATTTGGTAGATACACTAGCGTGTGAGAAACATTTTGAGGAATTAGAATGGCTGATATGTCTCTTGACCACGACCGATCCCTACTTAGTAGAGAACGTCTCTCCAATTGCACAAGCTTACCCTTTTGAGCAAGATGACTATACACGCATGGTGACATTCTTAGTGAACATATGTGCATCTAATGATGAGGAAGATTTACATGATTACATGGATGGCACGTATGGTCTCACTCATGATGACTTCTTTTTCTTGACAATGATGAGGATACAGATTTAGACTTAGGGCTACCCATCCATTTATACAATATCGTGTTCCCTTGACCCTCTAGGGGGGGTGAAAATACTTAGGTTAGGATTATTTATTTGTTTTGATTGTGTTCAATAAAGGTTGATGCCTCTTCCCACTGATGTGCCTCCTAGACATATTCCTTGTGTTTTCTAGTGTGTACAAGAATGCATTGTAGTAGTTGGGATTTTAAACTTCATGCAATCTTTGTCTAGTTTGCTCTTCGAATTGAGCACAATCATCAACACAAACAGATGTTTCTTATCCATTATCATTGCCTCTTGTCTTTTTTAGCATCTATGTTTGTTTGCTTTGACTGTGATTGTAGCACAATATTCAACACATTTGCTTACTATTAAACATTAGATTCAATATAATTTTATGTCATAGTCCCTTGTCTAGGTTTATGAATCAAGAAGTTTGACTAAGCTAGTTTGGCCAAGATAGACATTAAAGATCTTCTCTTAATACCATGGGAAATGCCTTCCTAAATGTCAATGATTACTTTAGGTTCTTAATCCACTGTTATGAAGCATTGTGTGCAATGTACTAGTGCTTTCTAGTGGGCTTAATCCCTCTTGACCTTTAGCTTAAGTATTATAAAGGGAGTTTACTATTGTGATGAGCCTCCCAAAGTTACAAAATTGAAATGCAGTGAAAAAAAGTGCCAAAAATGTAAAATTTTAAGCTGAAAGAGTAATCCCAGCTTGATTTGGTACTTCACTCACATGTATTGCCTATGGTACTAGAGCCCTAGAGGTTCCTAGTATGGGCACTTTTCCTTGAGGAGCAAAAAGCCCAAGGCATACAAAATAAGCACACACATCAAAAATTGAATTAATGTGGAAAGCACTTTGGGGGGTCAAACAAAGGGAATAATTCAAGCGATGATTTCATATGCAATTTATTTTATTGTAGCTTAACTAGAAGATCTTCTAGGTATAACCTCTAGTCAGCCCTCGAACATGAAATACTTTGCTCTCGCGATTAAACAACTTAATTGACTAGAGAGAATTGAGAAGCTTGCCCATGGTATTAATAGTTGACCTCTAATGCCTCTCGACCGTTAAATTAGCGACCCTAGGCTTGTTTATTTTTTGACCTTTACAAATGCTTATGCGTTTGATTATATTATAGTTTAATGTTATTGCTGAAAAATAATTTAATATTTTGTTACCAATCAATCTGTGTGACTATTCACTGCATATACTTTTTAATTATATATGTTCTATGAGAATGCAATTACTGTGCCATTTTTGGTTGATTTTGTAGTATTTGAAGAAAGCTAAAGACATTCAATCTCAGATGCTCTTCCACCTTGATGAATGGGCTTCACTTCACTAGTTTTCAAGGACGGAATCTACATCAGGAAGGGGAGGCATGTTAACCATTTATGGACACCCTATCACCTTTGACGTACGACTTTATTTGAGTCATGGACCGGGCTTGTCATTCCCATAGGTACGTAGGTGATCGCCATTGAGAGGTGCACCACTTGTCTCATTTTTACATTATTTTTGCTATGGTCGGTCACTGTGGGCGTCCATGTGTGAATGGGTCAGATGCATATAAAAGGTCTATTTTGACCTAAAATCCTCATTCTTGAGGTGCATGCTAAAGAAGTGCTCTTGCTCCTACTCTACCTTCTTCTCCATCGTGTGCTCACAAGTGTGTGTGTGTGTGTGTGCTTGAGAGAGAGAGAGAGAGAGAGAGAGAGAGAGAGAGAGAGAGAGAGAGAGAGAGAGAGAGAGAGAGAGAGAGATCATTGCGATGGAGCGAGGCAGTGATGGCTCCCTCTTATTCTTGGCACAAAATCCTTCATGATGGCAAGCATCAAGCAGTGAATGACACACCATTGCCCCCCTTTGAGCTTACTAGAATAGTTTGGTTGTGTGCTTGCAGCCATTGTGGCTCGCACATAGTGCAAGTCCCTAGTCTCCGATGTGTGCGATAGAAGCACACATCTAGTGAAGAATAAGGTGTGTACAAGGGATAGGCGACCAGACATCTCTACGCGTTCGATTGAGGTAAGAGACACACCACCTTTATCCCAAAAATCTCCCACTTAAAGGCAAACGTGCCGATAAGTGGTACTACTATAGGACCCAGTAGTATGTGTAGTATATAGGGAGGAAACTCATCTCAACCTATGTCCACTGGCTCTCTCAAAGTTGATGCATGCTGCTGTATAGACTCTATTGATGTATGGAAGCGTATATCCCTGCTAGAAACAACATACATACTCTACAGGTATTTTGTAGGTGACCTGCATTGCTCCATGATGCATCATGCTAGTGTCAGTCTCATCGCTCGACTGACAATCCCACTGCAAATGATCCCACTGCAGTTGCTATGTCGAGTCTCGATACTAAGAGGTCGTACATGAGAGTCCCAAAGGTTGATGATAAATATGTAATTTGTGTAAGCATATCCATGCCAAGTGAATCAATGCCATGTGCAGTGACCTCTACCAATCTATTTGAAATAGGTATCTCAATGCTCACTTCATCACCACTAGAAGTAGTCACGCATGGACACATCAATCTTGACTCTAGGATAATCATCACTCCCTTATCATCCATAGGGACTGCATCCACATGTCCTAGTATCACTATATCAGTCTTTAGCATGAGCATGTCAAAGAACTCCATATCCGTTATCTCCATGGTAGGAGGCATCTCTGTCCTAAGAGGATCAATCTATTTGTCTTGCTAAATCATGGCCACTCTAACTTTGCATCTATAGATATGTCGTGCACAACACTCTGGAAATCATTTGCAAAATATATGTGTTTAGTCTCTTGCTAACATGATTGAAATGTAATTGATATTCTCAATTAATCATGTGGCCTAGACTAGCTCGTGGTTAGCCAGTCTCACCCTAAATGGTGTTGGTTTTAAATCCTAAATCCCCAGCTTTTGCCTCAAATGCTCTCCGAGGATAATAACTCTAGCTCCTCCATCTAGTGTTACGCCATATAATTGTTCCCACTGCTTTCTTATCTTGTAATCAACTTGAATAATTTGAACCTCATCATTCCTTATGGCTGCTAAGTCCACTGCTCTTGCTTCAACATCTGCCTTCCTCCTCTATCTAATGAGCTTTGTAGCTTCTGGTAATGTGCGTATGATGTCATCCATATCTACTGTCACCTTTTGGATTCTTTCACAAACCTTTACATATATCTCGTCTTGTTCATTACCATAGCTACAACTTGACCTTGAAGATCTTTCCTTCACTTGACTATCTTCATAGTTCCATTGAGCTTACCTCTCTTGTTTGGTGGCTAGCTGATCTTGTGATGGACTCCCTGACTGATCCTTCACCAATTCAATATCTCCAGCCTCAGCCAAGTCTAATTTTACATGCCTTACCTCTTCATCAGACTTTAAACTGCAACTAGCATGGATTTGTCCAATTCAGATACTGCTTTCTCTCAAGATTGCGTAAGCTACTTCTCTTCTGGAGCCCCTGAAGAATGATGCTATAGTTTTTGAATTGAACGAATATCTGAACACTTTGGATGTTCTAGCATATTCTTTGCTAGGTTCTCTATAAACTTGGCTTCTAGCTCTTGTTATTCCTGCTATTCATCAACTACTTTCCCTTTCCCTTTTGCTTTCCATGTGGATCTTTGTTGCTCCCACTTCTTGGTTTCAACAACTTGCTTCTTTTGAATTTTTCTCAATGATTACACCCCTGCTTTTGGTTACTACCCTTACTCGCATTGGTTTAGGCATTTTCTATTCAGATCCTTCTAGTTTGGAAGCCTCCGGTGCCTGAGCTACAAAGTGACCATATTTCCCACAAGTATAGCAATTTAAACTCCTTTTTCCAAAGTCACCTTCGCCTCTACCTCGGCCAATACTCCCTTGGTATTTTCCTCTGTCGCCACCAATATACTGGTTTCATTTTCCTGGAGCCACTTGCCCCATCTGCTTTCACTGCTTCAAGATTTGTCAGTGCAATCATGGACAATTCTTTCCCTTTCTTAAAACGATGAATCCTTATTGCGCAGTTGTTCCATAAATTCCCATAAGCTTTGGAGTATGTGCATTGGGAAAATTCATCTAAGCTATGATCTCTGGACCTACACTTAGAACACCAGGTTTCGACCTACCTTTTGAAGATCTGATTTTGCCCATCTCAGATATCTGTTTCAATATTTCTTACAATTTCTTAGTCAACAACTCTTTCTTCTTGGTTTTGGACTTTTCATCTGAGTCACTATCAAATGAGCTAGAAGTTGTGCTAGAATATGACCTTTCACTTGATATTTTGCTATCATTGGAATCTCTTCATTTGTGGCTCTTTTCCTTTTTAGCTTATTACTCCTGTTTTAGAGCTTGCTGTACTAGATCATTGAACTGCTTCTTAGAAGATGAAACTTCATATTCCCTTAGTTTCTCACTTCTAAAACCATTCAAAAACTAGGCTCTCATTCTCTTCTCCAATGGAGGTTCCTGTAATTTCTCCTCTGTTGTTTGAATACTCCAAGAAAAATGCTTTAATCAATTGATTGTATGACCTAAGCTGGCACGTTGGATAATGGTAATATCATTTTTTGGTCGCCTCCTTCAAACTTTGAGAAAAATACTCTCCCCATTCATCCTCATCTATTTCCTTTAACTGAGCGTACTGCTCAAATGCTTGAATGTGTACATCTGGATCTTCTTTCCTTCCCCCTTTGAAGACTGAAAAGAAATCTTCAGATCAACATAACATTAGTGAAGAGTAGATCTAACTTTTTGGATTGGTTTCCTGTCTCTGGACTTCTTTTATTGCAATGATTTATGTCTACTTCCCATTTATCGGTGTCGTCAGTCTCAGCCATTGTATCCATGTCATGCATCTTTGCTGACTTCTCAGCCATTGTATCCATGTCATGCTTCCACTGGATCAAGTTCATCTGTATGCTCTTTCTACCTTCTCCTTGAATGGCTCAAGGGAACTTATGAAGACTATTCCAGGTTGGTCAATTAGAGTTCGTATTATGGGACGCATGTCTAACCTCACCATCCTATCTTATTGCAGTATTAGCGAGAACCATGATTAAATTGTCAATCCATGGGACGAAGCTAACTCGACTAGTGCATAGAGGCTACAAGAGGTTGTTAATCTCTCGGAAAACAACTAACAACTCGCATCTAACTCAAGTTACATTCAAGCGACTGAAATCGCCAAAAGCCAATCGCTCATCGGCAAACAAATCACATCCGTTACAGCAGCAAATAACATCCAAACGTAACGAAACTTTTAGAACATGTTTATAAGACCTAAGCACACATGCTTATGGTCTCAAACCCCACTTTAAATCAAGTTCCAAAATCGCGATTATTAACAACTATGAATTTTTGACTTAGTCATTTTCGACCCAGAATGCATCTAAATGCTTAGCAATGATGCTCCAATATCCTGCCTATGCTTAGTTTTTGATTTGAGAGTGTAAATTCCTAGTTATGATGAAATTAGATTGCGGGTCGGCGACACCAAAAGCTACGAAATACTGTGATGTGTTTATGTCAATGCGTAGAGCTCTTACCTGCCGTTGCAATGCAATAAACGCGATTGCAATGTGACAACCGAAAAGGGAGTAGGAAGCGCGAGAATGAGAGGAGTGAGTGTCGTTAGCTCATGCTGTGTATTAATTCTTATCCAAAAACCTAATAAAATCTTTACAAAGTTGGCTTTTATACCTTAGCCAATGTCTAAAATGTGTAATGTCCGGCGCCCAAAACCTTTGAAGCTCCACACTTATTGTATCTGCAACCCAGGTACACTAAGTGACCTATGCTTTACATCTTGGAACTCTTATTCAGCCCGTAACACGTTACAATTATCACAATGGCTAAATAATTCGAAAAATTACAATACATGCCATTTTGGAAAAATGTGAAAAGTGTGTAACTCCAATCTTCACTGCTTCTTTGTATTCATCCTCGATGTACATTTGTACGTCTTCGGTCTTCGGTCTTCGGTCTTTGGCAGTTTCTGTTAACTGACATTGACTCAGTTAACATATATCAAATAAATGGATATCAGGTCAGATAAATACTAAAATAAAATACAAAGACTGGAATTGAAATAGCGACTAGAACTGGAATATATTCAAATCAGTGTAAACAAAGTACAACAATATGGGCCAAGTTTGTTATGAGCTTAATGATTAGAGTTACAACAGTACAAGAGTATGAAGAGCTCCAAGACATTTGACTGTGATAGTGGAACAATGCAACCTGCAAAATGAGTAGTGGGTCCTATTTACAACCGTCGGATTGGGCCTTTGACCCGATTATCTACTGTGTCAGTTACTGCAGTAGGTAGCTGGCCTTAATAACTACCAGCCCAGCCATCCATCTGAATCCTTGTCTGGAGGCTATTCGAGGGTTGTTCCCATCATCTACAACAAGGCATGGAAAGCAACCCGGATGATGTGGCATATCCATATCCGTGTTGTACGGAATTGGTTGCATATGGTGTTAAAAACTTGCACAATGGCTTCTTGGTATTTTTTTGCTTTATTGGTGAGCTTATCTGAGCACCACAGCTCTGTGCGCAAGCTTCAAAAGCTATCATCTCCCTCCTCCTTCGCTACCTCTTGTCACGAGCTTCCTCTTTTACCTTTTATTTCCCATTAACCTCTCCATTTAGGCTATTGGAAACCATCGGATGGCCGTGGGTCCCCATGAACCACTTTGGGTGGCCAAAGGGTGGCCTCCTGCTGCGTACTCTAATAGACAACATTCCGGACAACAAGCTCCTCAAGCACTTTTTGTGCTTTTTGAAGTGCACCACATTTGGCATACATATCAACCAAGTCATTGCCAAACTCAATAAACTTGCACTTCTGCAACTTTCGAGCATCCTGCTTACACACCTCTCACATACATTCACTTTCACATTTGCATGTCATCATGCCCATCACTACACAAATGACATACACACCTCAAACATGCATAAACTGCATCCTTTAACCTTTTTTTTCCATCGTTAAAATGGAGCGACATGACAACGTTTCAGATTAATGACCTCAAATTACGAGCTTTTCGATTGCCAATATTGTAAGAGCTTAAGAAGCAAAGATTTCTTCAATAAAAATAAAATGGGGGTACTGCTTGACTATGAACCACGCATTTTGATAATCGTGAGTTCTTTATGGTTTTACGTAGAATTAAACACTATCGTATCCTGATTTTCATTTTGATTCAAGGTAATAAACAATTGTTTTTTAGTATTGAAATTTTAGGAGTTCACTACACACGAGGATAGAACAAGGCGGTTGGTGTTGCAGAGTCCGTCCATCTTTGGCCACATGCAAAGATGAGAGAGAGAGAGAGAGAGAGAGAGAGAGCTGCACTTAATAAGGTTGCAACAAGGCATTTGGGTGTATTGCTGCCTGATCATCAGCTTGAGCGACAGAGTTGCAGAGATGAGGGGCGGGTCAGCAGGCCACGGAGGCGCTGCCAGTGCAGCAATGGTGGCCCTACTGCTAGCGATGGCGATCATCGCAAGCAGCAGCAATGGGCCGGTGCAGCAGGCGGAAGCGAGGAAGCATTACAAGAAGGCAAAGCACGACCACGGGAAGATACAGAAGATGAAGGTGGAGGACATACCCGGGAAGATGAAGGAGATGGGGCTGAAAGTGCGCAACAAGAAGGCGGAAAGGGCGATGAATGCGAAGGACTATGGGCGAGTGGCGTATGGGGATTTCAAGGCGTTGTGGGCGAGGGGAGAGCAGGCGAAGAGGGACGAGAAGAAGCTGATGGCGGCGCATGCGTCGGACCACGCCATTATTTGCAACAAGCTGATGAAGCTGGGCGTGGAGGCTGTGATGGGGCAGATCTACATGCACAGCCCCTTCGATCATGGCCGCACCTCCCCCGATTACGGCTCCTTCGTTGCAGAGCACGTCTCCAAGTTCCGCCATAACTTGGCCCTCGCTGGCCCTACTTGCAAGGATGTTCACCGCTAACTCCAACAGGCTAGCCGCCTTTCCATCAACCATGCCTCACTTCAATATCCATCCTCTTTTGGTCCCTTCATTGTTCTTGATCTCTCACGAGGCTAATATGTTGTATTCTAGTCTCATTCCCCACAATAATTACTGGAAAACATAGTGTTTGCTCACACAACAAACAAGTCTTATTATATCTTACTTGTTATCTCTACTCAATACTCATACTTGCACTTGGTGACTCCTAGCCACATTGATCACTTTTCACCCAGTTACATGAAAAGTGAAAAGGCACTTATTTTGGCTAGATAAAGCCAGATTTTGCAAAATATTAGGTCTAGTGTATTTTAACTTGTCAAAACGGCAAAATTTTGACTACATTCTGAGTTTGCATTGAAGAGAATCGATAAAATGTTCCAAAAAATGCTTTAATTTTTAACGTAAAGCTGTGGAGGGTTCACCTTCCAAAAATACCTATAGCACATGTGTTCAAGAGGTATTTATAGAATCCCTTTACACACATATTTCACCATGAACTTGATAAATATGTATCTTATTTTCAAATTTTCATTTTAAAACCGCTTCTGTACATGTAATTTTGTAACTCTTTGAAGTTTGCAAAAACCCCTTTGGATGAACTCACATGCCACAGTTATGTATTTTGAGGTGGACCCCTTGGGATAAAAGCCAAAAAGGTTCTAACTGTGCCTTTTTTCCTTTGATTAGAATTTTTATCTAGCAAGCCTTGGATAAGGTCCCTGTTGTGCGGGGGCTTCATTATTACTTAGTGACAAAAGAACCCCATTGATAAGGGCAGGCACTTATGGTTCAATGTGATCTACTTACCCTCTATAGTAACTACTACGAAGGTGAGGGAAAAAAATATTTTCTTGATGTGACACATTATTAACATTGCTTACCCTAAATAAGATTTGTGTCCTTATTTGAATGATGACCTTGGTTGTTGTTGCATAGAGATTTGGGAGGTTGTGCTTGCATGACCCACATCCTTTAGAGTAGCTAGAAGGCCATGGTAACATGGTAGAAGTTGAAAGAACGATTCAATAAATGCCCTCAAAGCCTGCTACGCATGATGGTTGTCATTCACCCATAGTATAATTGCAAGGACAAGGTAACAAAGATTCAACAAGCATTACACATACAATTGGCTTTTGATTCGTGTGTGGAATTTAAGATTTTGTGTACTTGTTGTGTATTGCTTAGTATGTGTTAACCCCATGGAAATAGAGATCCCTAGGTGCCAACCACACATGCTCACACATGCGAGGGAGAGGCACTCGATCTCCACCCAATCATAGGGAAAGTGATGATGAGATGACACCTCATTGTCAGTGTATATGTAGGTGCCTACTCGCCTGTTAAAGAATCGAGTTGTGAGTATGGGAAAGACATCTAGAATAGAGGAAGAGCTAAGAGGGTTAGAGCATAAACACTTGTGTTAGTGAAGAGATAAGGTTGGATGACCTAAGTGATGATGTCAAAGAATGCTTGAAAAGAGTTTTAATAACGCAAATGACTTCAATAACGCAAATAGACTTCAGAAACGCAAACAGACTTTAGAAATGCAAACAGATCTAAAGCCGGTTGGGGATAGAAATTGGCTATTTCAGTCTGCTTGGGACTTAAAAATAACACAAACGGGCTTCAAAAACATAGTGTTCGGCCATTTCCTAGTTTACTTATGTTACCATATACATGTGGTAGTGATGTGTGTGAACACAATAGGACCGCCGGGGCATTTTTTCCCTCTTTAGGAAGTTTTTTCCCCCATGCATTGTATATACGCCCATCACTCTAGGGCTATCTATCTTTCCATTGCACACTAAGTAACACACTCTCTATTGTGTGCCTTGAGCTTCCTTCGTCTTCTCCAAGCTGTGTGTGTTTCTTTGCAACCCTAATTCCAACAATTGGTATCAGAGCAGGTCACGTCCTCCCGGGCTTAGTCGCCAGCTGCTCCAGCACACGCCTGCTCACTTTCTCCGATTTCAGTGAGCTTTGGCGAGCATTCGCAGGTCGACAAAAATTTTGGGCTAGCTCGTAGAGCTTGTTTAGCTCAGAATTTTGATTTGGGCTCATTTCGTCCTCCGTTTCCACTACAGGCAGTAATGCACAGGCTATTTCGTCATTTTGTGCAGAATTTTTGTCAGTGCCGTTTTCTGCATAACAGGTGCCTTACAGTCTTCTACGGTTTGTTCTATATAGCACAGGTTGTTCCCGCTCCGTTTCTCCTATTTTCGGGCAGTTTTCACATCAGGTGCAGCATTTACCATGGCTGACAACAACAACACAGATGTGTTCAAGATGTTTGCTGCTGAGGACAGGTTGGATGGGGACAACTACCCTATGTGGGCTTATATGATGCAACATGTTCTTGTGTCAAAGGGTGTCTGGAACATTGTGCAGGGCATTGATGTACGTCCTCGTTCTGAGGATGTAGGCGATGTTGAGGATGCTGCAGGTCTTGCTGCAAGGATTGCAGCTGTTAGAGTTGTTTTGCCTACGGCAGAACAAGCTCGTTGGGATGTTAAGGATGCGCAGGCTCATGCATTGATTGCGTTGTCTGTGAAGCGCACCATTGTTCCTCACATCCGTTCAACAAAATTTGCAAAACAGGCTTGGGATATTCTAGCAGGTCTTTATGCAAGCCGCAATGAGGCTAAAATTGCTTTGCTACGTAAAGAGCTGGAGTCGAAGATTATGCATGAGGAAGATGATATGGACACTTTCCTTGCTAGTGTCAAGGATATCAATGAGCAGCTTGTTTCTGCAGGTGAAGTCATTTCAGACAGTTCCCTTGTGCAGACTGTTCTTGATGCCTTACTAGATTCCTACCAGACTTTTGCTAGTACTTGGAGACTTATGACCCAAGGAAATCCAGAAGTTTTCAAGTTTGATGCATTATGCACATTGCTGTTGCAAGAGTCACTGTCCAGAAAAAACAGGACTAGACAACGTGCACTTGAACAGGCTTTTATTGCTTCTCAAAGAAAGGGTGGTAACAGTAATGCAGCCACTTCTTATGGTTCTGCCGCGAGTGGCAAAAATTCTGTTCCTAATGCTTATGCTGGCAGTACTTCGTATGGCAATTCTGGTGATAAGGGCAAAAAGAAGATGCGTTGCCATTATTGTAAAGCCAATGATCACTTGATCAAGTCGTGTCCTAAGTTGAAGGCCAAAGAGGATAAGAAGAAAGAGGGTGGTTCCACTACAAATGCTGGTTCCACTACAAATGCAGCCATTGTTGAGTCTTTTGTGAAAGGAGACTGTGTTGCTGATGTTGATGCAGAATGGGCTTTTTGCGCAGAGTGCACTTACAATCCTGTTGTCCATGATGCATGCTTGTCAGTTGCTGCAGATTCACATGTGTGGTATTTCGACAGTGGTGCTACAAAGCACATTACCTCACATCGTGAATTGTTTACCTCTCTCGAGTCTGTCCCTCATGGGAATTCAGTCACTTGTGCCAACAACGCCTCTTATCCAGTTCAAGGAGTTGGAAAGATTGTGCTCACTGCTGCTAATGGCAGTTCCTTCACACTTGTTGATGCACTTTATGTACTTGGGATCAAGAAGAATCTCTTGTCTGTATCTGCACTTGCTAGACTTGGACTTGTAGTCAAATTTGTGGATGACAGATGTACAATTCATAATCTCAGTTTTGGTGATGAAATTGTTGCATCTAGCCTTTTGTGCCATGGGTTGTATAAGCTCACTTTGTATGACAAGTGTGGACAAAATTTTGCAAATGCTGTTGCAGATTCCAGGGCTATTTCAGATGCAAAACTTTGGCATGCACGTTTTGGTTATCTGAATTTTGCCAGTTTGCTGCGTTTGCAGAAATCTGATATGGTTGCTTCTTTGCCACCTCTTGAAGCACCTGTCAAACATGTCTGTGAAGGCTGTATTTTGGGTAAGATGCAGCGTTCTAAATTTCCAAAGGATGGTTCAGTTCGGGCCACATGCAGGTTGCAGCTTGTGCATAGTGATGTTTGTGGGCCCATGCAAACTCCGTCCTTGGGCAATTACCTATACTTCGTGAATTTCATTGATGACTACTCCAAGCATGCATGGGTATTTCCGCTTAAAGCGAAGTCCGAAGTTTTTATGTGCTTCAAACAATTTCTGGCTATGGCTGAAAATGTCTCGAAATGTACTATGGGCACTCTCCGTTACGATCGAGGGGGGGAGTATATGTCTCATGAATTTAATGCATTTCTGGCTAGTCGTGGGATAAAACACCAATGTACAGTGCCTTATACACCTCAGCAAAATGGTGTTGCTGAGAGGAAAAACAGGTCACTGACGGAAATGGCACGATGTATGGTCAAAAGTCAAGCTTTACCACATTCTTTTTGGCTTGAGGCCATCATGTGTGCTACTTATGTACTTAACAAGTGTCCTACGAAAGCTTTGCAGTCTATTACTCCATATGAAGCATGGCATGATAGAAAGCCTTCTTTTGAGCACATGCGTGTTTTTGGCTGTTTGGCATATGCTTTGGTGCCACAAGTGCAGCGCAGAAAATTGGATGATAAGACTGTCAAATGTATTTTTGTTGGTTATAGTGCTGAAAGCAAAGGTTACAGGTTGTATCATCCGCAAACAAAACATATTCTGGTTTCTCGGGATGTAGTGTTTGTGGAAGATTCTGTTCAGCCCTTGCTGTCATGTACTAGAGACAGTAATGTAAGCTCACATGACATTTATGACACTTTGTTGCCTCTTTTCAGTGGTGGAAATACGAATGTAAGTTCCAATGAGGCAAATGTACAGCCTATGGGGGTTTCTGAAAATGTTTTAGATCAGCCTATTACTGATGCAGATGTACATGATGTACTTGATGAGGAAAGGGCTGAAAATGAGTAGGCTAGAGGTATGCCAAAATGGCTGGTGCACACTTTGCGTGACAGTAAATTGGATGCACCTTTGTCTAGTCGTACTCGTTCAGGCTCTCGCCATGCATCTTATGCATCAGATTGTTATGCTTTGGCTGTGTCTAGCTTACATGATGTTGAGGAGCCTCTGAATTTTGATGAAGCACAAAATTCAGAAAATTGGATGGCTGCCATGCAATCAAAATATGATGCACTTATAGAAAATGACACATGGACTTTATGTGATTTGCCTCCTGGCAAAAAGGCCATTGGTACGAAGTGGGTTTACAAGTTGAAACGCAAGCCGGATGGTGAGATTGATCGCCATAAGGCTCGACTTGTTGCAAAGGGTTATGCACAGCAAAAAGGCATAGATTATGAAGAGACTTTTGCTCCCACTTGTCGTATGACTACTGTGCATTTTCTATGTGCATTGGCAGCTCATTTTGGTTGGGATGTACATCAATCACACATTGTTACTGCTTCCTTGAATGGTGACATATTTGAGGAAGTTTATGTAACGCAGCCTCGCGGTTTTGTCATAAAAGGACAAGAGGACAAAGTGTGCAAATGTAACAAGGCTTTGTATGGGTTGAAGCAATCTCCTCATGCTTGGTATGAGAAAGCTGACACTCATATGGTCAAACAAGGCTTTCGTAACAGTCTAACAGAAAGCACATTGTATGTAAAGCGTGAGGGTGATATATTTCTCATCGTGGTTCTTTATGTTGATGATTTGCTGATCATTGGACCAAATGAGAGACATATTGCTGAATTTAAGGCTGATTTGAATGCTACTTTCAAGATGAAAGATTTGGGACTGTTGCATCATTATTTGGGCATACAGTTTAAGCAGTGTGATGGTGGTATTGCCTTGTGTCAGAAAAGTTACATAGAGACATTGCTATGTAAGTTTGGACTTGAGGATTGCAAACCTATTGCCACTCCCATGGAAACAGGTTTGAAGTTGAGTCTACATGATGCTGGCGATCCTGCTGATGTCACTCTTTACCAAACTGCTATTGGCTGCCTCATTTATGTATGCAATACGAGGCCGGATATTCAGTTTGCAGTTTCACAGGTCAGCAGATTTATGCATAGCCCAGGGTCTAAGCATTGTCAGGCTGTCAAGAGGATTTTCCGCTACCTTAGTGGAACTTTACATCTTGGCTTGTTTTATCCCAAGGGGGGATCATTGCCACCAGACTTACATGCTTTTTTGGACTCAGATTGGGCTGGTTGTTTTGACACGCGAGTTTCCACAAGAGGTTTTGTTTCATGCTTGGCAGTTCATGTATATCATGGTTGAGCAAGAAGCAACCTACTGTGGCCACTTCGAGTTGTGAGGCTGAGTACAGGGCAGTCTTCACAGCTACGGTTGAGTGTGTATAGCTCAGACGCCTTATGGCTGATTTGGGTGTTGGGCAGGACACTGCCAATACTATCTACACTGACAATCAGAGCGCATTGGCAGTTGCGAGGAACCCAGGTTTTCATGCTCGCACAAAGCACATTGAGGTGCATTACCACTATGTCAGGGAGAGGCTCTCAGCAGGAGGGATCAGCTTGGCTTATGTGCCAACACAGGACAACCTTGCAGATCTTTTCACAAAGGCATTGTCTCGTGAGAAGCTTGAAGCTTTCCGCAAAGCTTTGGGCTTACTCCCCTTTGTGGACTGATCCTGTCCTCAGGGCATGGCACTTCCCTTTACTCATGTGCCAGCTCTTGTTCACCGCATCACTCCAGGGGGGATTTGTTACCATATACATGTGGTAGTGATGTGTGTGAATACAATAGGACCGCCGGGGCATTTTTTCCCTCTTTAGGAGGTTTTTCCCCTCGTGCATTGTATATACGCCCATCACTCTAGGGCTATCTATCTTTCCATTGCACACTAAGTAACACACTCTCTATTGTGTGCCTTGAGCTTCCTTCGTCTTCTCCAAGCTGTGTGTGTTTCTCTGCAACCCTAATTCCAACAACTTAGGGCTAACTACTGTAAAGAGATGTTGCTTTAAATAGAAGCTTGGTGTGTTTTAAATGAGAGTGTTTTATTTTAAGGTTTATCACAAGATTGATTTGTTAATTTGTTGCATCATCTGTATACTGTGGACAATAGGATGGCATGTCCTTGTGCGCGATGCAAGCATTATATCTTTACCCCAAGCAATATTAGCATAGGTTAGTGTTAGTGAAATCACTCTTGTGTTTTGGTAAGATCCCAAGCCCTGTTTGATCCTTGTGGAGCTTTCTATCTGTATCTCTGAAGGTTCGTGGGTTACGACCCATGTTCTTGAACAATTGCAACAAAAAATATTCCCTGCATTTAGTAGGTGCTATTGAACCTTCGTTGACATCCTTTCAAATTTTTGGAGATTGGATCCAACTTTTAGCCCTTTTTTTCGTGGTCAACCCCCTAGATTTGGTGTTTTTTTGGTGGATTTTCTCGTAGATAACTTCTGGCATTGCTTTGGATATCCTTTGATATCTATATTTGTATCCTTTGCATACAGCCAATGCACATGGTGATGGACTATGTACATGCATCCTTATGAGCTTAAATTTAAGGAAGGGGTAGAGTATGGAGTTCCTAGGGGAAGGAAGGGGAAGGGGGAGGGGGGGAGGTTAGGGGGGAGGAGGAAATAAGGAAAAATATATAGACATGCCATAGAGCTATCAAATTATCTAGCTAAGAACTTACATTCTTCCATGGTAATATGGATGAGGATATTATGGAGAATAATGCTAAGAATGCTATGAATGAAAGCTACAAATGTGTGATGTAATACAACTAGAGTGATTCATGTACTCTTAATGTCACCAATATAGACAAGGTAGTAATTGAGGCCAATTTTTATTTACAATGCATGAGGCACTTGGACTGGTTTTCTCCATGTCATTGCATGGCATGTCTTGTTAGTTAAAACCATGGACCCTTTTACAAAACACATAAATCCTCTTTATGGATGATAATAAATATGATTGCAACCATTACAAAACTTACATGCAGGATAGGTGGCATGTCTTAGCTTGTCCTATGAAGAGTGAATCCCCCGGTTTTTAACAATCTATACATATCTAACACTCACTTTACTCTGATTGCAAAACCATAACCAAAGAGCATATCCACAACATAATTACCAAGCCATAACCATAACCTAATTACAATTAAAACCATAACCAAAGAGCATATCCACATCATGATTACAAAACCATGATCATAACCTGAATGCAAAGCCATAACCAAGGAGCAATTGAAACAAGTTTGACCATAACATCAACCCAAAAGTATAATTGTAACCATAACTTGATTTCAACACAATAATCGTATCAGATCACAAGACCATAAGCATAAACATTAACAAAGAGAAAAATTATCTAACCATAAGCATAAATGTCAAACTATATACAACAAATAAAATCATCAAGATGACCATAACTACAAAATGACATAGATGAAAGATATATCACCCTCATGGTAATACCTCCAACCAATGGCCTCTCCCTCCTCATGAAGCTAGGTCAAAGGCGCCACAGGTCCATATTTATACCCATACTTCTCCTCTTGGCACGTCGAAGGATGCTTCATGGAATTTCATGCAAAATAAACACATAGCCATAAGATAAATATTAAGATAATATATACATATCTGGAAATTTAAATAATACTTACAAACTCATGCCAAAGAGTGTCATAGCCTCCACTCCCAAGATGTGACGATCCACCAGACTCCAAACATGCTCTAGCTACACATCTCTCCTCCTGAAATCTCTCAAGATTGTCCTGTGTCTCTCGTGCACTCCTTGCCCTCTCCTCTATGTCTAACCATGCCGGCTTTGGCTTGTTGTTCTTGTATGTATTTCTGGCCTCTGACCGACGGGGTGACATAGTCGCAATCGCCACACTCAAGATCCAATCATCTGAGACTACATCTACACATGATTGCCACAAATTCAAGAAAATAGGAGGTCCATTATAATCAAATCATCAGTAGAAGGAGTTAGAAAAATGAAATAGTGTCAAAAATGCAAAGTTATGGCCAAAAACACTAAATAGTGACTAACTTGTCCTTTTTGGGTCCATGTTTTTTTTGAGCTTCACCGCCAATAGGCTTAAAACAAGTGCATGAATCTCATCTCTAGAATCCATGAATGATGGATTGTGATCTCTGTTCCCTCACAAGATTTAATTTTGATCACATAATCTTGACCCAAAGTGCAAGTACATGCAAATATTATTTTTTGACCACAAAATCTTGACCCAAAATGCAAGTACATACAAGTATTGTTTTTTTCAAATTCCTAACTAAAAGCCAATTTTGTGTCCAAGGCTTTGAAAATTTCAAAATTTGTCTTGAAATCCCAACCAATGATCCAAGTATCAAAAAACTGCATGCTAAACCAAATCCTATCGTCCAAAGTAATTTTGGTAAAAAATGATGATTTATGATCCATGTACCCTAGTCCCAAATTGGTGTGCCAGTCTTACAAAGGACTTATTTAGGTTTAATGGTGAAAATTGGTCAAGTTCCAATAAGATTTGTACTAGTTATGTCCAATTTTTTTTATATAATCAAGTTATGGTCACAATGCCAAAAGCAGATTCTAGGCATCAACTTTGCAACAAGTTTTATTAGTCTTCCAATTGCCAAAACTTGTTGAAACTTTTAGAATTCCTCAATGGAAGACTCTAGCTCAAGGTATGTGGGAAGCGGCTTCATACAAATCCACAAATTGATATTCCATGAGTAATCACATATCTATGATGAAGATAATGACCCAATGGACTATGGTTCCACAAAGGCTAAAGACACCTCCCCTCAAACCATGAGTTTCCTAGGACCAAGTTGTCCACACATACCCAGATGTCCTCCAAGATGACTCCAAAAAAGAGGTTGGGGCTCAACCATATTTTGCCTACAACGGAATTTTTCCTACAAGTTTCCATTGTAACTTGCCAAGTCACAAGACATTGGCTTTACATTTATCCCTTCTACAATATTGTTGTATGGATGTTGCTACTACCGATAAAGCTCTAGTAATCATCTACTAAGTGTCCGGGTTTTTTTACACTCGTAGCATTTCTTGATGCCTCCTTTGGATGAAAGACTAAATGTCGTGCATGAAAAATTAGATGTAGTGCGATTTGATGATGTTGATGATCCTCCCCATTGAAGGTTTATTTTTCTTTTCTCTCATGGTGCTTGACGGAGCAGTCTTATCACTTGGGAGACTCTCCAAAGGTAGGAGACTCTCCAAGGACAGCGTCTACCTTTGGAGAGTTTGTCTCCTCACAATAGCACAAGGTAATATTGATCATCTCCATAAATGAAAATTTGGGCATACATTGCAGGGACTTGTGCTATGGATGCAAACATTTAAGCTTTTTAATTACAAGATTTTGAAGAGCAGCAAAACATCCAAAAGAAGGCTCAAAACCTTTAAATGCTTTAAGTCAAGTAATTGAACCCTGATGCTTTGATATCTGAATGTTGAGATGCAAGAGGTCTTTAGATTTATACCTCAAGATTCCTAACTGAAAGAGCATCCTCATATGCTTAGGCTTTAAGGTTTGAAAGAAGTCTTTTAAAGCTTGGTTCCTTGAAGCTTTTTCTTGCCCTTGAAGTAGAGGCTCTGAAAGGTTATCACTGTGGGAATCCCTCCTTAAAATTCTGCTACTCTTTAGTACTTTGTAGGTGTGATAGGACGTTAATGCAATGTAGCACCAGTGCTAAATGGGAGCATCAGGATGAACTTCCCTTGGAGCCCGAGTGACAAAAAGTCAATTTACATGCATGGGAGAGGCCTCTATGGGTGCCATTTTTGTTGTAGAGAATGATGAGGCAACTCGCTAATGTGCAACACCACTTTCATACCAAGGGTTTGAATAGAAAGAGGCATGGGAACGGGCACTGGAAACCCAATTACAAGTTGTAATGGGCAAAGGCAATGCTTTCTTAATGGCAAGCTAGGTGAGCAGCATGTGGGTTGACTTGATCTCAACAATTACGAGTGATCACATGCATTACCTTGTGTTAGTAGCTGTACAGACCCAACGGAGGATGATTGCCCGACACGATATTATTTTTTGTAATTATTCCTTAATTGAGAAAAACCATCATTTCACCTTTGTAAATAGTGGGGCTTGCAGAAGCTTCTAGATTGTATCCCATTTTTGACATTTAGACGGAGTGAATGGTTAAATTGGAACATTTGGGTTTGAGATTGTAAGGTATTTATACCACTTTTGACCTTAATGCAAAGAACCTTTGTCATTTTATAAGTTTTTGTCTGTGTGAGTGAGCGTACTCTGTCTTGACGCTACGCGCGCACCGGTGGTTGGAATCGAGTGCGGAGAAGTGCAGCGTGTTGCTCCCGAAGAGAGCTACGTGCCAATACCTACATTGCGTGTGTACGATCTGGCTTTGCGAGCTTGATCCATGAGCTATATCTGGTGATTCGGTGAGCATAAGTTGTTTGTTTTTTCATTTCAGCATATCCGCGTGTTCGCATTGAGTAGAGCTACACATTAGGCACTTTAGTTTTGGGAAACGACGACTTGCAAATTTCGACCAGACGCCCTACGTGATTTTGCACCTGGTGTTTAGGGTTGGGGTTTTGGTTCATGGAACTTAGGGAGAGTGACCTATTGGTGTTAATAAGGTTTCCTTCAAGTTCCATAGCATTTTGAGAATGTTTGATGGGTATTTGGCTCTTGAAAGCGTTGTAGGAAATCTCCTCTTATGTACTCGTGAAGGCTGTAGCTTAGACATTGGGTAGAGACCTTTGTAGGAAGTAGTCGAGAGACGGTCGAGTGTAGGTTGACACCCTATGCTTGCTTCCACGCGCCTGCGGGTCGAGCTTAGCTGACAAATCTTGTTAGGTGAGTTCTCTGTAACATTTAATGGCCTAATAACTTATGTGTAGCGGAAATTAGCATGAACATAGTGGGCATTTCCTTAGAATAGATTCCTAATGAGAATTACAAGAGTGCTTGGGTGGAGAGAGCAACAAAAAGCATAACATCTAGTTAGATAGCATCGACAATACTTTCAAAAGAGAGGGAAATTAAGCTATTGACAACAGTTGAGGACCGGATTTTCATGGAGCCGGTCCCCCCTCCAAAAGGCTTTGTATTATGGTTTCTCCCATCAAGAGAGACATTGTACAATACAATTCTTTGTGTTCCTTCAAGACTAGCTAGTGCAATAAAGATGGAAACTTCATGCACTAAGCAAAACACTTAACAAACACAACTTGAATTATCCCCGTTCTTAGACCAAAGACCTCACACACCTTCGAAGATGGTGAGAGCTAGCAGGGTATGAGAGTAGATTGAGAGGAAGAAGGAGTATCTTACGAGAAAGATGTACATCTCCTCACATAATCACTCATATGTAGCATAGCTTAGCTTAGTAATTAGCTTGGTAGAGGAAATGAGCATGCATTGAAGCTTGGATCTTGGTTGGATTTGCATCCACATGCCAAGAGAGTGTTGATGTAGGCTTCTATCTCACAAGCTTGGAGTAGGTGATGAGTTCTCCATTAAATCTTGGGAAGAGATAGTCTTCTCTTTCTTCATACATGAGCTTGTGTGAGTGTGTGTGTGATAATGCCTTGCAAAAATCAGCCCCCTCTCTCTCTTGGGTGAGCCCTCTTGCTAATTGCTCTTGCTGAAGCCTCATTGGCCCTCCCCAAGTCAAGCCAGTTACAATTAAGCAGCATAAGTGATAGCTTTCTGACATGTGTCCCCCTTTCCCCTTTTGTGAGAGCTTTAGGTAATTAAA
Organism: Adiantum capillus-veneris; assembly: GCF_014529385.1. Lineage (NCBI taxonomy): Eukaryota > Viridiplantae > Streptophyta > Polypodiopsida > Polypodiales > Pteridaceae > Adiantum > Adiantum capillus-veneris. The sequence goes on along the minus strand of NC_140954.1, from coordinate 125,274,576 downwards.
TAATTAAACTAAAATCTCATTGGACCCCCTTGCCTCCTGGCCAATAGGAATCAGGCAAGCCATGGGGCTCCTGAATGCTCATTGGACCCCTTGGGAGACTGCCCAATAGTCTTCTAGGAGACTTAATTCTCATTGGTTTCTTTTATTAAATTTTTTTAAATTAATTAAACTAGATTTACTCTAGCTTAATTCTCATTGGTCCACTTCAAGGGTCATCCAATAGAAATTGGGCACACCTTGTGGGCATCTGGCCTAGGGAGCTGACATGTGTCCCTCATTCCCTTTGTGTAAAGGGAGCCTGTGTGTGTGTGTGTGGCTTTCTCTCTCATCCCCTACCTTTAGGGCTCGCCCCCTCCCATGTAGGGATGTGCAAAGACTTTTAGGGCACACACAAAGCATCCAATTTTCCCTAGGGTTGACCTTTGGACACAACCTTTGAATTTTGGAACCTTAGCATTTTGGAAGTCTTAATGGGCTGAACCTTAGGGTCTTTTTAGCCCATTGTTGCACATGGCTCTTTTGCGGATGGCCCCCCCTTTGGATCCCTATTTTCCCTCCTTTGGATCCCTACTGTGGCCGGTCTGCTAGCTTAACCAATATTCTAGATTTTTCTCCCCTGGCCTTCCCCACATTAAATGATCAGTTTAATATGAGAAAATCATTTAGGAGAATTAGATATTGATTATCATGACATTACCTCTCTCTTGAAAGCATAGTCGTCCTCGACTATGGTGTAGAGAAGATAAAGCATGTTCATGAGTCCTTTTCTTAGCGGGTAGAGGATCCCTATGTTACCCTACGACATCATTCCACAATGGATGACTAGTCCATTTGGCGCTTGAGAGCCTGAGGCTGCCGCAAGCATGTCTGCACATTAGTCCTATCAGTCTTCCATAGTAGAGTGACAAGCTCTGCTTGGTGTTTGGGAGACGTCGTCTCCGCAAACTTGATCTAAGCATGCATACTACTTCATTTTTGTGCACAAATAAAGAAAAAGAGAGTCTTATAAGACAAAAATTTTGATCATTTTTAACATTTTGTACATTTGCTTACTCTTGGGAAGCATTGTAAGCATTGACAAGGTTTAGGTTATCCTTTAATTGTATGCCTTGCATCCATCTAGCATCTTCAAAAGGATAATTCTTAAACTTAATAAGATTCGTCGGATAGTCTTACCGCCTCTTAGTACCTTGTCTTCATGTCGGAGAATGGACTCGGGCTGTAGCACCTCTTCTTGGTCCTCGATCTCCGGTGGGTCTTCAATAGTTGGTTCTTGAGGTGGCTCTCCTTTGTAAGGCTTTAATAGGCTCACATGAAAAGCATTGTGTATGAGCCAATGATTGGGCAACTTGAGTTGATAGGCCATCTCATTGATTGGCCTAAGAATCTGAAAGGGACCATAGTACCTTTTTGCTAGTTTAGCATAGTACTTTTGGTGACCCGTAGGATTCTTGCCCGTTGTGTGCCTTAATCGAGCCTTGGGAAACTTTAACAAGACTCAATCGTTTTCTTTAAAGGCTTGGGCTCTTCTGTGCTTGTCAGCAGCAGCCTTTTGCCTTTGCTGTGAGATAGAGATAACATCCTTAATCTTTTGGAAAGATTCTTGTAGGTCTTGGCTATACTCATCTGCAACGAAGATCCTCCCATGTACCTTAAGTAGCAAGGGACTTTTTGATCTTCCCTCAATTACCTCGAAAGGTGCTTTTCCCGTGGAAGTATGTACAGTGTTATTGTAAGCATACTCCACTGAGGGTAAGTACTTCTCCCATTGGGATCTTTGATCTACTTCCGTTACATAGGCTTTTAGTAGATCGAGAATGGTTAGGTTAGCTATTTCACTTTGGCCATCAGTTTGTGGATGATAGGCCGAAGAGAAGTTTAGCCTTGTTCCTAAATTCTCAAAGAGACCCTTCCAGAAATTAATGGTCATTCTAGGATCTCTATCCGACACTATGGACATGGGCAAGCCATGGTACTTGAAAATTTGTGAAATAAAGAGGGTTACCATTTGATGGGCTTTGATAGTCTTTTTGACAGGTATAAAATGAGCTTGTTTACTAAACCTGTCTACTATCGTCCATACTCCCGTATTCCCATGGATAGACTTAGGCAATCCAAAGATAAAATCCATGGATATGCTCTCCCATGGTGAATTAGGAATTGGCAAGGGTTGAAGCAATCCAAGTTGCTTCCCTCTATCAAATTTTGTCTTTTGGCATACCACACATTTGGAAACATACTCTTGTATGTTCACTTTCATGGTAGGCCAATAGAAATATGTTTGAATTCCCTTTAAGGTAGACTGAATCCCTCTATGCCCCGCATAAGGTGGAGCATGAGATTCATACATTACTTTCTCCCGTAGTGAGTTAGTAACGCATAGTCTATTGCCATAGAGAAGATAACCATCTTGTAAAGTAAATGGTTCTTCTTTCTTCCCTAATACAAGGGCTGAAATCACATCTCTAAAATCGGGATCAATAGCATACTCATCTATCATTGAAGATAGATCATTGTGAGTTGCTATGGAAACCGCATTCACTCTCGGCCGTCTTGAGAGTGCATCAGCTACTTGATTATGCTTGCCAGCAATGTGAGCAATATGAAAATGAAGTTGCAAATGGAAATTTGCCCACCTCATTTGTTTGTCGGAGAGCTTGGTCTGCGTCATGAAGTACTTGAGACTTTGGTGATCCGTTCGCAGAATAAACGGAGTCCCCAATAAATAGTGCTTCCATGAGTCTAAGGCATGTAGAACTGCAAGGAGTTCCTTTTCGTATATGCCTAGAGCTTGCTCAACAGGGTCGAGCCTTCGACTCTCATAGCCTATGGCGTGCCCTTCTTGGAGCAAAACAGCTCCAAGGCAATCACCACAAGCATCGCATTGGACCTCAAATGGTTTTGAGAGATCCGGTAGTGTAAGCACAGGTTGAGAGATAAGCTTTTCTTTAAGCTTTTCGAAAGCATTGTTCTCCTTAGCATACCATGTATACCTAACGCTTTTCTTTGTTAGGTCATGTAATGGTCCCGCAATTTGTGAGAACTTTTCTATGAAGCGTCTATAGATTGCACACATACCTATGAAGCTTCTTAGTTCATGAAGATTCCTTGGTTTAGGCCATCCTTTTATTACCTCTAACTTGGATGGATCCATTTGGATGCCATCTTGAGAGATAATGTGACCTAAATACTGAATCTCTTGCAAGAAAAATTCACTTTTCTTTCGATTAACATAAAGTTTATTCTCTCTTAAAACTTGAAATATTACCTGGAGGTGTTGCTTGTGTTCCTCCAATGAATTAGAGTAGATGATAATATCATCAAAGAACACTCCAATGAAGGTTCGATGAGGCCTGAACAACTTCTTCATCAAGCAGTTGAATGTGGCTGGTGCATTGGTCAAGCCAAAAGGCATGACAATGTATTCGTAAAGACCAAATGTAGTACGAAATGCGGTCTTTACAATGTCTTGATCAACTATCCTTATTTGATGATAGCCACTTTTTAGGTCAACCCTACTGAAGTAGGTCGATCCTTGTAGCTTATCAAATAGGTCTTCTACCCGTGGAACGGGAAACCTATTCTTGATAGTGATCCTATTTAGTGCTCTATAGTCGACACACATACGATATGTGCCGTCTTTCTTTTGCACTAATAGCACAGGTGAGCAAAATGGAGATGAGCTTGGCCTAACCATACCCTTCTCAACTAACTTATGCACTTGCCGCATAATCTCCTCTTGTTGAGCTTGAGAAACTCTATAAGGAGGTTTATTAGGCGGTGAACTTCTTGGAAGAAGTTCAATTGCATGGTCATCATTACCTCGTTTAGGAGGTAGCTCACAAGGGATGTCTTCAATAAAAACATCTTGAAACCCCTTGAGAAAATTGGATAACTCTAATTCCTTTTGGTTGCTTTTATTTTCTTTTGCTAAAGCATTAGGTTCATTTTGAGAGTCTTTAACAAAAATCATGTACACGGAAATAGAGCTCTTTATTGACTTGTTAAAAGCTGGTGTATGTACAATGGGGATGGCGTTACCCATTTCCTTAGCATCTATATACATGTATTTTTCCCTGAACTTAAAGGAGATTCTCCTTTCAGGAAATTTAACATCGGCAGCCAGGCGGTCCAACCATGGTGCCCCTAGGATTACATCCTCATGCTTGAGAGGAGAGATAAAGAAGTCCTCTTTGTCCACATAGCCTTGGACATGAAGCCTCAATTTCCCGATTAAGGGAGTGACTGAAGCTTCTTGCCCCTTGAAGGCACTGTCTGCGGGTAGGACATCTCCCATCTCGTAGGATTGTATTCCTAGCTTGGTGGCCAACTCTATAGATATAAAATTGTGAGTAGAACCAAGGTCAAAGAGAATAAAAGCATCATGTTCTCTTACCTTTCCCCAAGCATGGCATAGAGGAGATCCTTTGTGGTGATTTTGGTGAGTCTCCTCCTCTTGGATTTCAACCAAGGAAGCTCTAGGAGGATCTTGGCGGTTGTTCTTTTGGGGACAAGCGCGGTACGCATGCCCTTGTTCGCCGCACTTGAAACACCGGTTATCCTTACGATAATGCTCAAGCTCTTCAGGAGAGAGTTTATTCTTACCTTTGTAAACTCCCTTCTTTTTAGCTTTGTTGGAGTTGCCCTTAGGAGACTTTTGGACATTGTCCTTCCCCTTAGGCTCATTGGAACCCTTGTTTTCCGGGGGCTTATTATTTCTTTTTGCCCCCGTTTGGAAATTGATTCGAGAGGCGACCATAGTGTGGTGTATTACCGCCGATATGGTACGTGGTCTTTGGGAGTTGACATACTCCGCCATTTCTTCGGTTAAGCCTACACAAAATTGTTGCTTTTGCTCTCCAAAATCCAACTTTTTGAAGACAGTGGCTTTGAGTTGTAGGTCCCAAAACTTCTCTACATATTTGTGGATAGATTCATTTGCAGAGAGCTTTAAGCTTCGCCATTCGGTGAGTACTTTGTCTTTGGCATCGGTGGCCAAAAACTGCTTCATAATGGAAGCTCTTAAAGCTTTCCATGTTCGTGGAGCTTCACCGTTGGCTCGTAGGCTAGACCACCATTGTTTGGCGGACTTTTGAAAGTGCATAGCTACATGGCATAGCTTAGAGGACTCCGTGAAGCCCTCATCTCCAAACGCGGCATCGAATTGTTGGATAAAGGCCAAGACTTTGTCCGTAGCACCAAAGGTACCATCATAGGTAAGGAAAGAGATGCTCTTCCCTCCCTCTTTGAATTTCTTCAACTTGGACGACCTCTTCCATGCAACATAGGATTTCCTATGGCCTCTTCTTTTTGATGGTTCAAAGGTTGCACCATCGCTTTCTTCAGAAGGTGAAGAATTTGAAGAAGGTGGAGAAGAGGGTGACCTCTTTCTCGCCTTTTTCTTGTCTTGATCTTTGTCGTCTTCACCATAGCTTTCATAAGAGGAAGAGGATGAAGAAGATGGAGAAGAGGGTGTCCTCTTTCTCGCCTTTTTCTTCTCTTGCTTTTTATCATCCCTCTTTGAATTATGGCGTGGAGAAGAGTGTGATGGTCTTCTCCGCTTTGGTGGTGATGGAGAGCGTTTAGCCCGCCGTCTTCATGGAGCCATCTCCGCCGAGGTGGCGGGAGATTCGCTTCTTTCTCGTTCCTTCAGTGGAGGCTCTTGAGTTCTCCTTTGGGAAGGAGATGCATCATCAAGAAGTAAATTCTTGAGCCCTTCATATGGATTCTCTTCTTCTTCCCGAATCGGAGAGAGACCTCTTTTGGCAGTCTCACAAGGAGGCTTCCTAGGTGTTCTGTCGTCATGGTGATGAGCTTGGAGAATCCCGTGAGCACGGAGCTACCGTTGCACTTCACTTTGGAGAGATGGATTGCCCATGGCTTGTTGAAGCCTAGAAACAAGATAGTTAACAAGAATTGAAGCATCATTAGTAGCTTGCTCATGAGCAAAATCAAAGTTATCAACATTAATTTCACTCTCTTTACTATTGTCAGCCATTCTAACAACTTTTAGGTGTAAACTTTTTAGGTGTACTTTGGCACTTCAAGCCCTAGTTGCTACTCCTCTTTACCCCTTTAGAAAAAGCACTCAAGCTACTGTACCCGCGGCTCGAGTACCATTAATTGCAAGGAATAGAAGAGAGGGTCTTTCGACACCAAAACAGCACCGGCTCCTGTCAAGCTTCTAATAGCTCAATAGTGGTTAAGCCGTAGGCAAGCCCCGTAGGACTCCACTATTAAGACCATAGCTCTCGACGGTGATGCCCCGTTAACTGCATGAAGGCAGGTGCACTGCAAGGCTGAAAAATCCCTATTGTACTTACTCACAGGCAATTAATAATACCAACCATTTGTAGCTAGCTTGAGGACCTCCCTTCTTGAGAAAGAAAAGAGAAACCTTGAGCTCTGATACCAATGTAACATTTAATGGCCTAATAACTTATGTGTAGCGAAAATTAGCATTAACATAGTGAGCATTTCATTAGAATAGATTCCTAATAAGAATTACAAGAGTGCTTGGGTGGAGAGAGCAACAAAAAGCATAACATCTAGTTAGATAGCATCGACAATACTTTCAAAAGAGAGATAAATTAAGCTATTGACAACAGTTGAGGACCGGATTTTCATGGAGCCGGTCCCCCCTCCAAAAGGCTTTGTATTATGGTTTCTCCCATCAAGAGAGACATTGTACAATACAATTCTTTGTGTTCCTTCAAGACTAGCTATTGCAATGAAGATGGAAACTTCATGCACTAAGCAAAACACTTAACAAACACAACTTGAATTATCCCCGTTCTCAGACCAAAGACCTCACACACCTTCGAAGATGGTGAGAGCTAGCAGGGTATGAGAGTAGATTGAGAGGAAGAAGGAGTATCTTACGAGAAAGATGTACATCTCCTCACATAATCAATCATATGTAGCATAGATTAGCTTAGTAATTAGCTTGGTAGAGGAGATGAGCATGCATTGAAGCTTGGCTCTTGGTTGGATTTGCATCCACATGCCAAGAGAGTGTTGATGTAGGCTTCTATCTCACAAGCTTGGAGTAGGTGATGAGTTCTCCATTAAAGCTTGGGAAGAGATAGTCTTCTCTTTCTTCACACATGAGCTTGTGTGAGTGTCTGTGTGATAATGCCTTGCAAAAATCAGCCCCCTCTCTCTCTTGGGTGAGCCCTCTTGCTAATTGCTCTTGCTGAAGCCTCATTGGCCCTCCCCAAGTCAAGCCAATTACAATTAAGCAGCATAAGTGATAGCTTTCTGACATGTGTCCCCCTTTCCCCTTTTGTGAGAGCTTTAGGTAATTAAATAATTAAACTAAACTCTCATTGGACCCCCTTTCCTCCTGGCCAATAGGACTCAGGCAAGCCATGGGGCTCCTGAATGCTCATTGGACCCCTTGGGAGACTCCCCAATAGTCTTCTAGGAGACTTAATTCTCATTGGTTTCTTTTATTAAATTTTTTTAAATTAATTAAACTAGATTTACTCTAGCTTAATTCTCATTGGTCCCCTTCAAGGGTCATCCAATAGAAATTGGGCACACCTTGTGGGCATCTGGCCTAGGGAGCTGACATGTGTCCCTCATTCCCTTTGTGTAAAGGGAGCCTGTGTGTGTGTGTGTGGCTTTCTCTCTCATCCCCTACCTTTAGGGCTCGCCCCCTCCCATGTAGGGATGTGCAAAGACTTTTAGGGCACACACAAAGCATCCAATTTTCCCTAGGGTTGACCTTTAGACACAACCTTTGAATTTTGGAACCTTAGCATTTTGGAAGTCTTAATGGGCTGAACCTTAGGGTCTTTTTAGCCCATTGTTGCACATGGCTCTTTTGCGGATGGCCCCCCCTTTGGATCCCTATTTTCCCTCCTTTGGATCCCTACTGTGGCTGGTCTGCTAGCTTAACCAATATTCTAGCTTTTTCTCCCCTGGCCTTCCCCACATTAAATGATCAGTTTAATATGAGAAAATCATTTAGGAGAATTAGATATTGATTATTATGACAGTTGTCACTGTGCTGACGTCCGTCGCGGCGTATCTGACAACATTGGCGCCGTTGCCGGAGAGAAAAACCCTAGGTAGGTGACCGAGACTAGTCCTTGAGGATAAGGATTCTTTGGCTTGCTAGAGTCTTGTTTTACATTTAGATAGGATCAGAGGGTGGAGGAATCTCTAGGTCTTAGAAGGAGTCTAGGGAGCGAGTGTCTGGCCTAGATCCTTCGACTTAGGTAGACTCAGGTAGACTTAGATAGTTTAAGGTATTAGCTAAGTTGTGGTGTAGAGAGTAGGAGTTGGAGTGGTAGAGGTGGTGGAAGGATAGCTTGAGAGTCCGGAGAGGCCAGGAAGGAACCGAGACACCAATATCACCATCTCACATGATGAGTAGGAGTAGGGTAAGTAAGACATCATGATTTATGATCTGGAGCACTTCATGCATGTTATATTTGCTGATTAGGCTCATCAAAGGGTTGTAAAAGACGAAAAAGAGTATTTAGAAGCCTAAGTGAAGTTCAAAAGTTTCTGTGAGTATTTCTGAGAGAGCTGCAGAGCATAGGAAGTACTTCTGTCAGAAAAAAATTAAATTTTAAGCCAGTAGACATCCTATGCATAGGATGTCTACAAGGTGTTCTGGTGTGAATTTTGAAAATTTGAGTTGACCAGTGTGTGTAGAAGGTAGGTTTTACCCTATTTTCACCTGGAAAGTGGAAGTTTGACCATATCTTGACAGGATAAGGCCAAAAGAAAGAAAATTTCCAGACATCCTACCCAAATTGTGCCAAGGTATTATTTTAAGACCACAACCATAGGATGGCTTCATGAGCATGATCTACATGATTTATTGAGTGCATGAGAAAGGTTTCATCTCAATTGGGTGAGAAAATTGGGTTTTAAGCAGACTTAAGCATTTTTGACTGAAAAGGGTTAGGATAGCTAAAATTGGGGTCTTTTGAAATCCAAACTAAAATCTAAGCATAACACTGGGTTGCTGACATTAAGGGGAAGATGTGGCTCAAGTTTGGGGTCAAACAGATCATTTAGACATCCTACGTGTAGGATGTGTTCTGTGTGATTTAGCACTCCAAATCCAACTTTGAGCATACCAAAGTGATCAACACCTTAAGAGGAGTCTGTGGTTTGCATTTGAAGCAATTTTGAGCAGTTAGACATGCTACGTGTAGTATGTCTACTGCATGAAATTGAAGTCAAAAACTGACTGTAGGCATAGCAGGGTGTTGTATAGCCTAAGGCAAGATTCCTAGTCAATTTTGGTCCAAATTGGAGTTGATTTGACTGGTCAGACCAACATCAGGCTGTTGGAACAGATTTCTGATCAATTGACCAGATTATAGGTGTCCAAATCAAAAAGTAAAAACATCTTGGACTCAACACATCAAGGGGAATCTATAGTGCAAAATCCAGCCAAAACAGAGCAGGTAGACATCCTACGCGTAGGATGTCTACAGGGGCTTAGTGAAGTGAAAAATATGACTGGCGACATAGAGTGTTGTTCCAATTGACTTAAGAGTTCCAGAACTTCTTTTAGAAGTGAAATTGGACCTTGTTTGACCTTTTGACGGAGCAAAGATAGAATTAAGAATTTCCCTGTAAATTGACCAACATTCGAGTGAAATACAGTTTCACATTAGCAGACCTAATCAAGAACAGTGCCTGAGGTTAACCCTCCAGTTATACCAATCATTACTAAGACCACCTCTAGAAATTAAATGCTTTGATTCGATTGCCGAAATTAAACGCTTGTGTACAGGTATATTCAGCGGCAAAGCAAGAAGTTGTGTGAAAACTGATCCTTTTCCAGGTGAGTGGTTGGATTTGTGATAAATTGCATTGCTAAGTTTGATGAATTTAAGATCAGGAAGACACATTCCTAGAGATCAAAAAGTGGCAAGTGATCAGGGTCGATTAGTGTTCACCGAGGAGAGTGTAACTCAGGCAAGGCTAGATCCACTAGCACCGATCATTGAGGAGGGTAGTGATACTGACACTTCATCAAATAAGTCCTTCTTCATGATGGGTAGTCAATAGCCAGGAGGTTTCTCCGATGAAGAACCAATGCTAGGAGGAAGTACCTCCCAAAACCCTTTGAACGATGCCAAGTTCACTATAATCTTCTTAGAAGGAACAAACTCTAGGGGAGCCCTAGTTTATTCTGACTATCGAGGATGCAGTTGTATTTGTATAAAAGAAAGACCTGCTCAGAGACTGGAGATAATTCGAGCCTATGATGATGGAGATAGATTCCGAGACCAAAAGGGGAACCACTATCTGATAGTTAGTAATCCTCAGGATTACAACAGATATGGAGATAACGTGGTGTTGAGACAGGCCAACCTTTCAACAACGCTTCCACAAAAATTCCATGAAGATTCCTCAAAGATTCTCTAAAGATTTCATATGAAGATGATGAAGAAGTGATGAAGATGAAGATGGATGTTGTAATGTGAAGATACAAGCTCATGGACATCATCGAATATCCCATTATTATCATTTTGAGCCATTACGACCACTTTTGTAATGTTTACAGGAACTTCATATTTTAAGTCGGCAATTGTATTTTGGCCACAAATGCTTGTTGGATGAGCAAAGCCAGCTCATGGTGTTGTAATTAAGCTCTATAGAAGCCTAGGGATAAATTAGATCATTTTGGCTGGACATTAGGTTTTCTAAGGCTTAGTATATAAACCAAAACCTAAAGCGTTGTAAAGGGACTTCTAATAATCTTACCTTTTGTGTCAACTGGGAGACTACAAGAGAGTGAGAGTGTGTGTGTGTGTGCTACAGCCTACAAGAGATACAATGGTCGGAATCGCAAACCGAGAGCAGCAGCATGTTGCCCATGAGGAGAGCCACGCGTTGATGCTTACATCACGCGCGTTCGTCTGTGTTTTGGTAGATTCACCCGTGAGCTACTTTTGGAGTTTCGGTGAGTAAACGTTGTTCGTTTTTGCATTTCAGCATATCCACGCGATCAGAGCGAGTAGAGCTACACATTAGGCATCTTAGTTTTTGGAAACGTCGACCTGCAAAAATCTGTCAGACATCCTTCGTGACTTTGCACCGGGTGTTTTTGGGTAGGACTTTGGGTCACAGACCTTAGGGAGAGTGGCCTATTGGTGTTGATAGGATATCCCTCAAGTTTCGTAACGTTTCGAGAACATCTAATGGGCTTTTGGCTTGCGGTAGCATCATAGGAGACTCTCACATTCACAGAACTGATGGCATGTAGATTTGATATCTCTGTAGGAAGTAGTCAATAGTCGGTCGAGTAGAGGTTGACACCCTTTGCTTGCTTCCACGCGCCTATAGGTCGAGCTTCGTCCTTAGCTGACAAATCTTGTTAGGTGAGTTCTCGCTCTGTTGACGTCCGTCGTGGCATATCCGCCAACATTGGCGCCGCTGCCCGGGACGAGGGTCCTAGTTGGTGACCGAGACTAATCCTTGAGGATAGAGGTTCCTTTGGCTTGCCAGAGTATATTCATTCTTTTAGATAGGATCGGAGAGTGGTGGACTCTTCTGGTCTTAGAAGGAGTCTAGGGAGCGTGTGTCTGGCCTAGATCCTTCGTCTTAGATAGTATTAGGTAGTAGTAGGTTGTGGTGTAGAGAGTAGAAGTTGGAGTTGTAGATGTGGTGGTAGGTTGACTTGAGAGTCCATGTGAGGCCAGGAAGTAACCAGGACATCAAAATCACCATCTCACATGATGAGTAGGAGTAGGGTAAGTAGGATATCTTGATTGATGATCTAGAGTACTTTATGCATGTCTTATTTGCTGTTAGGCTCATCAGAGAAGTGGAAAATGCTAAGTATGAAAGACGGTAAATTGCGTTTGGAAGCTGATTTGAAGTCCAAAAGTTTCTGTGATTATTGCTGAGAGCTCTATAGAGCATAGGGAGTACTACTGCTAGAAAAAATTTGCATTTTAAGACAGTAGACATCCTACGCGTAGGATGTCTCAAGGGCACTTTTGGCAGGGAATTTGGGGAAACTGAGGTTACCAGTGGGTTCAGAGGGTAGGTTTTACCCTAGTAACATATTGACTTGAGTGTTTTTCCCTATTTTTGTTGACCAAAAGCCAAAAGGCGGAGTCAAAAAACATAAAATTTTAGAAAAGGCCTACATTGAGTGATTTTTGCATGTTTTTGCAATTGTGAAGCATACTTGCACTTGTTGAGAGCATAAGGAAGCATCAGGGACACTTCAGTCTGAAAACATAAGCAGTAGACATCCTATACGTAGGATGTCTACAGGGTGATCTGGGCACGTTTTTGAAAATATGAGGTTACCAGTGTGTTTAGAAGTAGGGTCTACCCTATTTTCACCTAGAAAGTGGAAATTTGACCAAATTTTGACAGATTAAAGCCAAAAGACGAGAATTGCCAGACATCCTACCCAAATTGTGTCCAAGGCCTAATTTTGAGACCAAACCATAGGATGACTCCATAGGCATGCTTTAAATGTTGTATTGAGTGCATGTGATAAATTTCATCTCATTTGGGTCAGTGAAAGTGAAGATTGAACAGACTTTAGCATTTTTGGACGGACAAAAGGCAAGAATAGCTAGTTTTGGGGTCTTTTGACATCCAAACTCAAATCTAAGCATACCAGTGGGTTGCTGAAGACTAGGGGAATATTTGGTCCAAGTTTGGGTTCATTCTGAGCAAAAAGACATCCTACGTGTAGGATGTCTACTGCCTGATTCTGAGACCAAAATTCTATTGTGACCATACCATGCTGTCATTTAGCCTTAGATAAGCCTCCTAGGCAAATTTGGTCCAATTTGGAGTTGATTTGACTTGGGAATTCATTAGAACAGACATCAGGCTTCTAGAACAGATTCTTGATGATTTGACCAACCTATAGGTGTCAGAATAAAAAAGTAACAATAGCTGTGAGTTTAGCACATCAAGGGGAAGCTACAGTGCAAGTTTGAGCTGAAACAGAGCAAAAAGACATCCTACGCGTAGGATGTCTCCAAGGTCATAAAGTGGTCAAATTCTATTGTGGCCATATAGGGAGGTTCTAAGTGTCTCAAGGATTCCAGATCTTTTTTTCAAAAGTGAATTTGGACCTTGTTTGGTCTATTTACCAAGCAAAGACGAGAATTTCCAGACATCCTACTCTTGGAGTGCACTAGAAGCGTATGCAGCCCAAATCTTGACCTATTGGCATCCAAATTCAATTTTGAGCATACCATTGGGTTACTGAGCACTAGGAGAATCTTGGGATCAAGTTTGGACAAAATCTGAGCAGTTAGACATACTACGCGTAGTATGCCTCCAGCTTGATTTAGGACTCCAAACCAACCTGTGAGAGCACACCACTGTGATCAGCACATCGAGGAGAAGATGGGGTGAAAATTTCAAGTCATTCTGAGCAAAAAGACATCCTACGTGTAGGATGTCTCAAGGCCACTTTTAGGTCCTAATGAAATTCTGAGCATAACATTGGGTTGCTTGACTCAAGGGGAATCTAGGGTTCAAATTTGGGCCAATTCTGAGCAAAAAGACATCCTACCCGTAGGATGTCTCCTGCATGATTTTGGACCCTAGACCAACATTTGACAATACCAAAGTGTTTCATAGGATCTTATAAGCCTTCCAATCAATTTTGTTCCAATTTGGAGCTCATTTGACTTGAAAAATTAGCTGATAGAGTATCCAGCTTCTGAAACAGATTCTTGAGCATTTCACCAGCCTAGAGGTGTCAGAAACAAAAAGTGAGGATACCTATGGGTTCAACACACCAAGGGGAGTCTCTAGACCAAATTTTATTCAATTCTGAGCAAAAAGACATCCTACCCGTAGGATGTCTCCAGGCCAGTTTTAGGGTCCAACTGTAATTATGACCATACACGGGTGTTCACAGTGTCACAAGAGATCCCAAATCTTCTTTTAAAATTGAATTTGGACTCATTTTGACCATTCTAAACTACATTTCACTATTTTGTCCATAGCTTTCACAAACGGTATTGGATTGGAAAAGTTTTTAATCAAAACGTAGCTTGAGAGTGACACTACAGATCTTAGAGCAAACCTTGAACTAAATGTATGACTTTGGCAACCATTTTGGTCAACTTTGAAAAAAACGTCGTTTAAGGCCTCAAAATGCATCCGAAAGTCAAGTGTGTCTAAAACCGACAATTCGAAGGAATTGTGAGAAAACGGTCATGGTTTTGAACATAGTTTTGACTTTTCCCTAGGAGAGGGGCTAGTGAGCCATAAGTGAGGTCATCGGCTAGAGTCAACCCAGGCTCTGGAACATCAAGAATTTTTGCATTCATTGTGAAAAATTTTGCCAGCTAAATAGAATTTTGCAGATTGTGTGCTAAAGTGAACATAGGTTAGCTCGACTCAAGAATCACTACAAAGGGAGCAGTCGTTACAGTATAATGGAAGTTAGCTGGCATGGTGAAAGTTGAAACAACGAAGAATGTACTACACCCACATCCAGATTTCATGGAAGACTGTCTGGGATCAATTTACATGAGGCACGGAAAATACATCGACAATGAGATAGAAATGTTGTACAAGGATCAACTTACAGAACTCTATGCATATCTTCCAAGTATTTTTTTGTACAAAGCTCAAGATGGGAAACGGAAAATTGGTACCCTCTATGTAGATGAGGACGGTCGCTACTACAAAGCTGCCACAAATCATGAAGTTCCTGTAGAATGTAACTAATATTTTACAACTGAAATATTTGGATCAAGAGGGGAAGACTACAAATCTGAAGGTGGTAATGTTTATCATCTAGTCATGGCTTTACCTCTTGATATGCAGCTAGAAGAGTTAACAACTACAGCTGTCACTACACAAATGAGTGGCACAACACAAGGCACAATATGGAAAGACACGGGACAAGTCTCGTGCACCACACCAGCACAAGACAAAGCACAAACACACCAAATTGCACAAATAGGGAATCCGTCGGAAGTACCAGCTATGAAGATAGCACAACTTCAAAAAGAACTAGGTCGGTCTCAAGAGCTACTTAACAGAGCACAACAAGTCATATCATCAGGCAATAACCAAAGGCCATTATGAGATATGGAACCCTCTCGGATGGGGGGAGTTCAAATTCAACAAAGAGACCCTATCTCTTTAAGAGTGGGATTAAGAAGTCCAATTTTACAAGAAGTAGTGTCCTTTTCAGGAGTCCAAGTGGAATTTCAAGAAGCATTAGAAGATGCCGAGTTGGAGGAGAGATCACCGGAAATTCACAATGCCAAATGTAGAAGGTTAGGTGAGCTATATATGGTTGACTTAGATCAAGAGGATGTGGGATTATACAAATTTTGGAATTCTGAGACTAAGTCTACCACATACTACATATGCTTAGATCCCAAACCTGGAGAATTAAGTAAAATGAAAAAGTTATATTGGTTTAAATATGTGAACCCAACAGGTCAAGATGTCATTGTGGTCAACAAATACGGTAGGCACTATGAAATAGCCGATGTGAAAAATATGGATGAGTTTAGCATTTGTGGGAAACCTGTAAGTCACATACTTGGACCCCGTCCAAAAGCACCATCCAGGGAAATGGGAAAAAAATATTCGGTTCGATCTTCACCCTCGGTGCAAACCTTGCCAAAATCAACTCAGAAACATAGCCCTAAAGCTATGCAGAAGACCCACGTCAAAGACCATATGCTGATGGAAGAATTCGTATTACAAATGCTAGAAAGCATGGATAGTGATTTGATCTTGTATGCAAGCAATAATGCAAGCTATTTTCAACTTCTCAAGGATAAGACGATGGAGGATACAGAGACGAAGCCAGTGGATACACCTAAGTCAATTGTAGTCTACAGGTTCATGCATGCAAAGAAGAGGTCATATCTGTATCTAGATACCACAGGAAACCATTATCAACAATATTATGGAGAGCTGCCTCGTCCAAAGGGTGCACATGTTGAGACAGTGACATATTGCAACCAATGTGCCATTGGTCATTTAGTGAAGGATTGCCCAACAAAGCTCTACATGGAAAAGAAGAGGCAACAAGCCAAAAGCAAAGTTTAGATAGTGACAACAAGGGAACGGAAGCAAGAATCCCCAATGACATCTCCGGAAAAGAAGCAGATCTTGTCGCAGAGCACAAAAGATAGGATCAAGACACAGTTGCTTGAAGTCAAGGGTGTCAATGACATTATCATAGAGAATCAGGCTTTCAAAAAAGATCAATTGAATCAGCTGATTCAAGATCGCTTAAAGAACCTCAGTGAGGACAAGTCAAAGCATCCACAAGGTGATGAAGATGAAGCTCGCAGTTCAAGGTTCGAGAGCAAAAGAAGCCAAGATTCTGAAGATGGTAAGTCAACCCAAGAAGAGGTGGCAGAGGTAACATCAAATCTTAGTGCCACGTCACAAGCGGAAGGCATGCAAGAAAAGTCAACGAATGAAGCTAAAATTCCAAAGGAAATTCCTCTACTTTGGAATCTGCAATGGTGGTTAAAGAAATCAAAGACAAGAAGAAGCTAAAATACGATGTAGCTGAAGTCTTAGAACCCACTGAAGAACAGGAAATGACCAAGTCCAAGATTGACTACCAAGGACAAGCAATGCAGGATATGAATGAATATTTTTGAGAACAGACTCTACAAAAACCCATGGAACAATGGGAACCAAAGGCCACGGCGACCGTTGCATCAAAAGAAGAGAGTCAACCTCAACATCCTACTACACGAGCTTCAAAAGATTTCCAAGAAGAAAAGTTACCATTGAATGGCCTTCAAGTGTTAGAAGAAGTAAATAGTGACAGAGAGCTTCTGAAATCAAGAATCAAGGCGTCATAGTCAGAAACTAGAAATGAAGACCAACAAGCAGCTCAGGCTATAGACCTTCCCCAAAGCTATAGATTAGAAGATAGTAAGCACTTGGGACATGCTACAACCAGTCAAATGACAAAGAAGTTCAACATACAAGAGGATGACAAAGCTTCCAAGGAACAAAAGTCCAAGACAAGTACCAAAAGCAAAGAGGACATCAATTACTTGGCAGCCAACAAGAAGATTAAATTCTTGTTGGATGCTCATGAGAAACGAAATTCAATTTTACAGTAGAGATAGATTGCACTGCCATGACTAATGTCATGTCTTATGGGCTATGGTTACTTCTAGATAAGCGAGAACTGTATGAAATTCAGGTACAGGTATCCCTATCAAATGGAGTTAAGGTCACACGTTTGGGGATTGCAGAAGCTACCCTTAAACTATGGTAAAAAATAGTTAACGACAAATTCCTAGTAGTGGATTCTTCCAAAATGAGTACACATTTGATTTTGTCCAAGCTATGGGCAAAAACACTCGAAGAAGAATCTCAATCTTCAATGATGGTCATCACGACTAGCTCTCAAGAAAGCCAGCCTACTACCGCTCCAAGATTATCGGCTGCCGCCGACAAAGGCAAAACCAAATTTGAGCCCACAAATGTCCTACCAATAGAAGCCTCCCCTTAAATCAGAGTCTTCAATCCAACCCAAAAAGTTCAAGACAGAGCTTCTATATCAACTGACCACATGCTTACACATGAAGGGCAGACTCCAAAGAAAATCTTTCAACCAAAATACCCTACACTGCGAGATCACCGCCACCAAAGGCTTTCAAAGGTCTACATTAAAGCTGAAGAAATAAAGGTCAAGGACCCAATATGGGTAAATGATCCTAGCCAATTGACGAAAGGTAAACACATGGGATGGATAGCCTCCCACTACAGCTTAGCAGAGCAAGGCTATTATGAGGGTCAAAAGAAAGTTTGGTAACCAAAACCATAGACCTTGGCTTATGTGGTGGATAAAGGTTTCAAAAAGCGTGCCAAAAAGCAACAAAGCTCATATTTATATTGCCAAAGAAGACCAACCAACAAGGCTCGCCAAAGGTACGCAGGAAATTTCAAATCCAGCTGGCCTTCATACCAACATAGGACTTCATCAGTAAATAATCCCAAAAATGGCACTCTTGTACATCTCAATACGACATCAAAAACATCATGGGAAGTGCCATCTACAATTCTTCAAGCACAAGGTTAATATCAAGGAAATCGGAGAATTTGGCTACCAAAGATGCCAGGTAAACATTCTTCAATCAAACAACTTCAACTTGAAAATATCACAATTTCATGGAAGGCAAAATCAAGGACAATGTCACAGTCAAGGCAAAGGATATCTGCAAAGACACACTAATCACACGATGCAGATACAAATGGATGCCAAAAGAACAACACATACCGAAGAAGATTGAAGTCATCTCTAGCTCTCAAGAAATGTCAAGACATGATAGACAAAGTGTTACGGAGAAGGGAGCGAGCCAATCTTCTCAACCAAGGGACCAAAAAAAACAAAAAGAAATCTTGACAACCAAGGTCACCCAGGTATGGAAAAACAAACCAACATTGCCAGTATGGTCCTTTACAAATCCTCTCTTCGAGGATGGGAGTTTTGAATTGTAAAACCTATTCTTGGTTGAAAGCTCCCAAGAGTAAGTCAAGTCGCCATAAAAATCATGGCATAAGAGTCAAGAGTCGGGCAGCTGAGCCACTAAATGAGCAAGCGTCAAACCCAAGCTTCATGTATTAATATTTTTTGTGGTCTATGAGTCTAGATATTTAGATTATAGCTCAAGCTGGAAGAGTTGATCATATTGTAAAATTGAGTCTATCATGCTGGATAGGTGAGCAGAAGAGTCAAAGTCTAACAATTTTATTTGGTGGATAGGCGGAGTAATCCACAAAACACTCACACACATGTACACAATGAGGAGAGTGAAAAAACCTTGAGCATCAACAACCCTTCTTGTGAGGAACGGCAACTCTTGAAGTCAAATATATTTTTGCTTCTCTAGCTACGTTCAATCCTGGAAGCACCCATTCAAACTCTTCTCGCACAACATATTGTTTCCCATGCATCTATCTGTGCAAGCATATATAATGTCCCATCATTGGACATTTGCATTTGACACGATTTGTGTTCCACCCATGCACTTACACAACAAAATGACGATGAAGAAGTGGTAACAGGTTTCATAAGCATTTGCTCAACAACAACAACTTTGACTTCAAGCTAGTAACACTTAATTAATATATATCCAGTCAATAATAGTAGCCATACGGCCATAAGTACTTCAACTCAACAAAACTCGGTTACATCAAAACATAAGTACCTATAACCTTACATTTAATTGTGACTAAATGCATTTTTTTCCCATTGGGTTTTTCCCTTTAGTCCTATCTAGGTATCCAAGACCTTCATTTTGTAATATACGCCACATTTTATTTTTACTATTTTTTTTTATATAAACACAAAAGAGCAGACCAACGACATCCCCAAACAACCACATGCTCATCAACTAGAAAATCAAAGGGGAGCGGCCCAGAAAAAATTCAAAGTTTACAGGTACACATGCAGGATGGCACCCAAAGAACAAACAATACAGAGCTGCCAAGATAAAGACTTGCTGCAACAACAAGCCTCACTCAACCTATTCACGATACAACAAGCAATCGGAGGGGGAGAGCTATGGCTTCAACTACACTACATGTACAAGAAAAAGGTACCTCTACAACATACAAAGCATCTAGTAGAAGCAACTGCAACAACAAAAGCTTCAGCCAACACCAAAACATGAAGCACTCGTCAAGGCCACTGCAGAAATAGGGTTTGATCGAGGACGACAAGAATTCAGAGGGGAAGAGTGTTGACAGGCCAACCTTTCAACAACGCTTCCACAAAGATTCCATGAAGATTCCTCAAATATTCTCTAAAGATTCCATATGAAGATGCTGACGAAGTGATGAAGATGAAGATGCATGCTGTAATATGAAGATACAAGCTCATGGACATCATCGAATATCCCGTTATTATCATTTTGAGCCATTATGGCCACTTTTGTAATGTTTATAGGAACTTCATATTTTAAGTCGGAAATTGTATTTTGGCCACATATGCTTCTTGGATGAGCAAATCTAGCTCACGGTGTTGGATGAGCAAAGCCAGCTCACGGTGTTGTAATTAAGCTCTATAGAAGCCTAGGGGATAAATCAAGTCATTTTGGTCGGACATTAGGTTTTCTAAGGCTTAGTATATAAACCAAAACCTAAAGCGTTGTAAAGGGACTTTTAATAATCTTATCTTCTGTGTCAATTGGGAGACTACGAGAGAGTGAGAGAGTGTGTGTGTGTGCTACAAGAGCTACAGTGGTCGGAATCGCAAACGGAGAGCAGTAGCGTGTTGCCCACGAGGAGAGCTACGCGTTGATGCTTACATCACATGCGTTTGTCTGTGTTTTGGCAGATTCACCCACGAGCTACTTTTGGAGTTTCGGTGAGTAAACGTTGTCCATTTTTTCATTTCAGCATATCCACTCGATCAGAGCGAGTAGAGCTACACATTAGGCATCTTAGTTTTTGGAAACGTTGACCTGCAAAAATATGTCAGACATCCTACGTGATTCTGCACCGGGTGTTTTTGGGTAGGGCTTTGGGTCACGGACCTTAGGGAGAGTGGCCTATTGGTGTTGATAGGATATCCCTCAAGTTTCATAATGTTTCGAGAACATCTAATGGGCTTTTGGCTTGCGGTAGCATCATAGGAGACTCTCACATTCATAGAACCGATGGCATGTAGATTTGATATCTCTGTAGGAAGTAGTCAGTAGTCAGTTGAGTAGAGGTTGACACCCTTTGCTTGCTTCCACGCGCCTGCGGGTCGAGCTTCGTCCTTAGCTAACAAATCTTGTTAGGTGAGTTCTCGCTATGTTGACGTCCATCGTGGCGTATCCGCCAACACATGGCAAAAGGAAAAATGGTTTCAGAAACTCAAGAACCGCCTCCAAAAATTGATCGACCTAGAGCTCTTTTTAGGTATGATAAAAAAACAACCAGGGTCTCTACCTATAATGAGAATGTGGAAATTTACAAGCATGAGAGCGAGGGAGTAGTCTCTTATTTTCAATATAAAGAACCCTACCCAAACGAATTAAGCAAAGACAAGGTTCTTTACTTATTCTCTTATGAAATTGCTATGGGGAAGGATATCATTTTTGTTGATAGGTAAGGGTGAGAAGACAAACGTATTCTCCCAGAGGAATTAGAAAAGGCAACAGTTCCAGGAACATCAACATATGCCCCCGAAGAAGTGCCAAGGTTCACCTATACCCTAGCAAGTCGACAAATCCATTTTCACAAGAGTACGACGGGGCCTCACATTCTAACCGACAACAGACGTTCAACTACCAGAACCAACAAGCAACCCAACCATCATTGTAGGCATGGCAAGACCAAAACCGAGATGGTTATCTAGCCGCACAAGGGCTAAGAGATTTACAAGAACCACCACTCTATTCACAGTATCAAGGCGAGAGTAAGCCAAAAACTCAAGAGTCGACAGAGCCTGGAAGACAACCCATAGAATGAGTTCGAAGAGATGAACCACCTCTTGAAAAAACCATCAGAAATTATGGCTTAGGGGCACCTCTGGGAGAGGAACCCTCCCACTATCGAAGGCCAGAGGAGGTATATCGAGTAGGAGGAGGAGAACCAATAATGAGATTTGTAGACCATCGTAGAATTAGACCTTCTCAAGTGCAAAAATGGGTAAACAAGAAATACACGGGAAAGAGATTTCCTAGGGATCATGTAGCAGCCTTTGTGCGTGTAATTAGAGCTGAAGAGGTGTTAGAATTCCCTACCCAATTTGCAGGGTTTGGACTTACCCTAGAGGAGGATGTTGCTACTTGGCTTGACTCTGTGGAGCGTAGAGACTTTGAGTCTATGGAGGAGGTGTTTGATGAGTTTATTGAGGAATTCTCACAAAGGGGGATAGCTCATAATACAGTCTCACAAATCCATAAATTCAAACAGAAAGAAGGGGAATCTGTGTGAAAGGCAGCCCTGCGACTAAAAAGATATGTGAAGTTTTGTGCTGTGGAAGAACTGCCAACTCAGTCCAGACTTATGCTTATATTTATTCAAGGACTAAGGAACGTAGATCTCCAGAAGGACTTAAATATGAAGAGGAGCACGACATTAAATGAGTTAACTAAGGAGGCTCTTTACCTTGTAGACAATTTTGCGGTCTACAAGGAGGGTGAATTCAAGGATCTTGATGACGATTCATCCTCACAACAAAGTGGAAGCAAGTCCGCTAAGACAACACCGAAAGGAGAAGTAGCTGTAAGCCAGGAGTAGCTTGTAGAGGAAGTACTAAAAAACATTAATATGTATGCCAAGCCTCAGGCTAAACAGCTAAAGTGGTGTGCTATTGAACAAAAATGGACAAACCATGTGACGGAGGAATGTTATTATAACAAGGGATATGTGAGAGAGTGACCTTATGCTCCCCAGGCTCAGGTAGCATCTCCTCAACTTCCACCGATGCCTAGGTATCAAGCAGTCAACCTACCAGGACCTGTAGGTGTAGAAAGACCACAGCCAGTATTGGGGCAACAACCGCCCCTACTAGGATTAAGACCAGTCGGCATAACATACACACCAACAGTAAACGAACCAGAAGAGAAGGCTTTGGTACCTATGCATACATATTACGAAGATTCCAATGGATGTGTTGTAAATCTTCTCTATTATCCACCGAAAACCCCCCAACGCTAGAACCTTGGAGCATGATGGTAAGTGTAGGACCATCAACAGCTGCACAGGCAGCAGGAGAAGGAAGATATAGCTTGGATGAATGAACACTTGTTCATAGCCAACGGAGGCATGGGCGGACAGAGACATGCATACCAACAAAGAGAAGCTCAAGAAGCACCTCAACAGCCTAAGGGACCCTACTACAAGTGTGGTGGAAACCATTGGCTAAGAGACTGGAATTGGAGATGATCTCTTGAGACAGCTAATTCCAGTGTTGAAGGATTTCAGCTACTAGTGTGGGAAGATTTCAGACAGCAGACTGGACAGAAATCAGAGACTAGACTGAAATGTGGATACTGAAATAAGAATCAGACTTATAGACTGGAATAAGGTTCAGATTCAGATTCAAATTCAGAAGACTGGACGAGAAGTAAGTATCACTGAAATATATACCATGATTGAGATTACAGATCAAGATTACAACGAATATGATTACAGAGAGAAATTACAACCGACAATACTGCCACTGATGCTCAAGTACAATTATAGCCCAAAGCGCTAATACAAGTGATAACAATTTCCAACCCGATAATAATGTAATGGGCCCTATTTATACACTTCGGGTTTACTGTAGTAATTACTAAGTAATTCGCTGTCCATCTTCTAAGAACACATTCCCACATGGTGATTATCCAGCCGTCTACATCCTTCCCTTCTTTCTTGAATTTTGGCAAGATCCCAAAATTTCTGAAAAATTCCCCTGTCTAATTCTGATGTGAGACTGAAAAATCCATCGTCTGGTTCTGATGTTGGGATGCCAGCTTGACCACATAGAGAATGGCCATTCAAAGATTACAAGTAGGAGTTCAAGAAGGACCAAGGATTGCGGGAGGCAGCGAAAAAGGCCAAGGTGGAGCTGTCATCAGGCCAAGGTAGAGCTGTCATCTCTCCCTGCCTGCTGAGAAGAAAAGTCGCCACTAAATTCTGAGATGGAACTACCCAATATCCTTCCATTGGACCGTCTTCCTTTTGCCTTTTCTCTTTGACCGGAATGGTGCCTGAGAAGTCCCAGCACCAGCATTCTCCTTCTAAATCAGTCGGTAAATGGCCTCCTGCTCAAGCTGATCCCGCCGGTCTGTGGTCATCTCTACTTCATAAGGCGTGAGAGAATGATAGGTTTTGGTGTCAAGATCATAGAGTGTACGCCTGCCCTTGCTCAGTCTGGTTCTGGCCAGCTTATGACAATGTGAAGCAGTATGGATCCATCCTTCTGGAAGAGGTTGATTTGTTTTGATGTGAGCTTCGAAAAGAATCTCAGCCATCTCCCTATACTGCGGTGCCAGACCCGGCTTTGCTGCAATGTCTTTTTCAGACAATTTGGAAGATTCGACCGTGAGTTGTAGCAACTGATTAGTAATCTTGGTCAATCCTCTGACTTGAATCTTCCATTGGCCCATACACAGTTGAATCCTATGCAGCTCCTCTTTCATTGCCTGAATGTCATTGATTTGGAGAACATCATTGAGCAATGTCTACCAAGTCTTCCATTCCACAGTTGATCGCTCATACCAATCCTGAAGCTCATCAGTTATTTTGAAATATGTGAGTCGATCAACTGGTTCTTGATGTTGAGGATACAGCACTGGAAAGAATCTTGGCAGCTCAGTTTCTCTTGCTGGAACATTATACAAGAGAACTGGAGAATCAGGCACAAATTCCAGGAAATTGAGAACAGCCTGGTTCTCCTGCTGCATCATCTTTCTAGTAATTCTCACTAGCTGGAACAGGGTTCGGAGAGTAGTTGCCTGTGCTCCTATTGACATTCGCGTTTGAGGTCCTCTGCTAGTGACTATCTGGTCCTCAAGAATGGCTTTGACTCTCTGATCCAAAACACCTCTAGCAGCTTGCATTTGTACCAGAACTTCCTTGAGTTGTACCCTAACATCTTTCATACAGCGATAAGTTGGTTTGTTACCCAACAGAAGTTCCAGTTATAGAGCTAAGGACCGACAATCTGCAGTAGACTGCCTTTGCCAATGCGGGTTTGCCACTTTCTCATCAGCATTGAGTATCCATTCCGGAACTCGTTCCAACAACTAAACTGTACTGGGATGCGCAGGTAGTCTACAAGCTTCTTTATCATGGAAAGCAAGTGATTTCCAATGTTCTACCATTTCCCTGGCTCCCACATATAGTCTTTGAAATCTTTCCAAGTGAGCCCAGAGAGCATCATCCTCCAGATACTGTTTGCTGATGGAGGCCTGTTGATGTTTCAGTTGCTTATTTAGAGTAATGAGC
Organism: Adiantum capillus-veneris; assembly: GCF_014529385.1. Classification (NCBI taxonomy): domain Eukaryota; kingdom Viridiplantae; phylum Streptophyta; class Polypodiopsida; order Polypodiales; family Pteridaceae; genus Adiantum; species Adiantum capillus-veneris. The sequence continues at coordinate 125,249,679 of NC_140954.1, read as the reverse complement.
TGCAGTGAATGCTGATGATCAACCACTGGTCCCTCATCCTGAACTTTCATTTTCCCTTTAGCCTCTCTGTTGTGATGGAACTGATCAGTTGGCTGATTCCCAGTGTTATTGGGCTGCTGTTCTTCAGTTTGCTGATTACCCGACTGGTGCTCTTTATCATTTCCTTCCTACTGACCCTCATTCTGGTCTGGCTGGTCTGGCTGTGTGACTGACCTCCTTCATCTGGCCCTGTCCCACCAGTACCCTGTCCTGGAGGTGGAGTTGGTGGTGGGGCATCATCATCGTCCTTTGTATGCCCAGTTTCTTGATCATCCTCCTCCTGATCAGCTTCATCTTCTTGATCTTCTTCATCCTCATCTGGGGAAGTCTGTTGCTCAATATAATCCATTATAGCTTGGTTCATCAGAGCATTATTGAACTCACCGACCTTGGCCTGCAAATCGCTCTGCATACTTTACATCAAGGACTTTAAAATTTCTAAGTCAAAAACAGCATTGCCTGAAGGGTTTAAAATTTCAGACAAGCTATTGTAGATGTATCTGTCAGTCAGCGAACGCTTCAGAGCTGTATGGTGAAATAGCAGCTTTCTGAATTCCGTCCGCTTCATCCTGAGCATCATTTCAGCTTGCTCGGCAGCTCTTAGTGCTTCATTCCTTTGACTTTTGATGATCATAATTTCAGACTCAGCCTTAGCTAACTTTTTGTTCAACAACTCCTGAGTCCTTTCTGATTGAGCTTCCAGTACCCTGTGTTGTATGTTCTGCACTTCCTGGGCTTTCTGGAGTGTTTCAATCTGATGCTGTGCTTCTGCCAAGTCAGCTTTAAGCTTTTTGACTTCGTCTTCTGATCCAGCAGCCTCCACCAATTGTCCCATACAACTGACAATGGTATTCAAAGAAGATTGTATCAGTACTGAACATCTGTCTTTGACCGTGGTTGGATCAGAATCAACAGGTTCATATATTGCCACTGGAGCCACGTAGGGTAAAGTTGCATAATCAGCTTTGCTGAGCAAAAGATGCCCTCTCAATTTCTGAGTTTGCATTTGCTGCAACTTATCCTGTTTTACCAGTTTGCAGAGGGTTTCCAGTAATGGTAGGAACTCCACCAGACAAAGTTGAGAACGCTGGACCTTTCCCTTTGTCCAGTTGACTCTTGCCTTTGTCCCCTGATTGGTCTGGTATCTTCTCAACACTGACTGGCTTGACATGATCTTTCCCACATCCAGTAGCAACTGTATTTTTGACAACTGGCTGATCAGGCACAGTCTTCTAAGCAGATTGCTGCTCAGTTTTACTCATCTCAGCTTTCTTAGTGCTTACTGCCTTAACCTGGCTTTCTATTTTCTTCAAAAACTCACTGCTTTTTTGTCAGTGTAATTCTTGACTTCTTTGAACTGCCAGCTTCTTCTGCAGTAGATTTCCTTTTCAGGTCAGTGGAAATCGTTTGACTGTCTGTTTCCTCGTCGTCTGAGGACAATTCAATTTTCTTTGGTTCAGAAATGGGCTGCTCACTCCAAGCCTGCTTTACCTGCTCATTACCATCTGTAGCAGTAGCCCAATACAGGAATTTCCAGACATACCATGCCTTGAAAACAGTTTGAGATTTTAGCTTGGCAGTCTATTGGAGTACATTATGTGAGAGTATTTGACAAAGGTTGATATGGACTTGTGGATCCAGTATCTTGGTCAACATCATAGAAATTTTTTTTTCTGACACATACGTTGGGTTGTTCTTAAGGCTAACTGCTTCAGCTACAAACCTGTAAGCAGCGGAGGCTTCCAGTCCTGCTACTGGAACTCCTTGAGCACTTGCCTTACGCTTCTTTCTAGATGTTTCATCCTCCTTCAAAGCGATACTTATTTGATGTGTAGTTGCCACAGACGGTTTGGGCTCATTAGGCATCCGAAATGCAAATGCAATGGCTTCTGGTGTCACTGACACCTTCCTACTATTTACCATAGCATTGCTAGTTTCAACATCAAAGGAATCAAGAACTTGCTTGATGATATTTGAATCAAAAGCAATCCTTGTAGCTTGCAACACAACTCACAGATCCCAGAGTTGTAGCAGAGTCATTGCGTGATCAGTAAATACATATCGTCGGATTTTACTGTATGGAAGAACGGGAAGGCTTGCCTTTGCCTCAACAACTATAGCCTAGGTTTCCTCAAGAGTTTCCTGCATCTTCTCTGAGCGTTTCCTTCTACCCATACACTGCGAGGTCGATGACGATGAAACAGGCGAAGGAGAAGATGACTTACTTGTGTCGAAGCTGTTTCCTGGTGTCGCTGGTAAGACTGTCTGACAGTCAGCTGTCTCGTAAGAGGTCGAAGTTTGCGGCTGTAGTGAAGAAACCTCGGAGCTCGGGGATGGCGAATGGTTGACTGGAGGGAAGCGTCGCGCAGGAGATTTATGGGGAAAAATGCTAACTCTTCTGACTGTTATATGTGTTCGCGCCATAAAAGCTCCACCACTCGCCGCTCCTAGACTTGTGTGTGTCGTTGCTATCATGGCAGACATGCATTGGACAAGATTGTGACCCATCCTTGTAATAATTACCAATGGCGTGCCATTTGATTGTTGGGCGCTTAAAATTTGGAAATTGTGTCCATACTGGTACTGAACTGATTCCCAGTCTGGTGCGACCATACTGGTACTGATTCTAAGATCAGACTGATCTGGTCCTTCTGGTGTACTGGTTCTGAAACTGGAACTCGTTGCACATGAAAAAGTCCAAAAATACCTGATTCTGGTATCTCTTGATCAGCAACCTCTAGTTCCTTAGTTCCTTGTTCTAACCCAGTTTCTCTGGTCTTTGAATAATAGAGCTTGATCTTTGCTCCATTATACACTCCAGGCAACATCAGTCCAGATAAATCTTTCAATTTGACTGTGCCATTGGAGAAGACCCAATCAACCTCAAAAGGTCCTGCCCAGGCAATCTTCAAATTTGGCTTCTTTGGACCCAATCTAGACTGATATAGAAGCACTAAGTCTCCATTCTAGAATTCTCAAACTTTAATTCGGCAATCATGCCAGTGCTTCCTTCATTGTTGAACAATTTCTTGTTCCAATATAGCCCTTTGCCTGAGTTCATCTAAGTGCATCAGTTCATCCAACCTTTTCTTAAGATTATGGTTGAAGTCTAATCCATACTTCACAGCCATTGTCAGACTGGGGATAACAAACACCATAGGAACCACAGCTTCAGTACCATACACCATTCTGAATGGGGTCATTCCAGTAGTTACCTTATAAGCTGTCCTATAAGCCCATAGAGCAGTTTGAAGCTTCAAATCCCACTGGTCTGGTTTCTTTTGCACCACCTTAGTGAGAATAGTCTTTATTGTCTTGTTGCTACTTTCAGCCTGTCCATTGCATCTAGGATAGTAAGGAGTAGATTTCCGATGCTTGACTGAAAGCATATCCAATAGGATTTCCTAGTATCATTGATAAAATGTGTTCCTTGATCGGTCACAATTTCTACTGGACATCCATATCGACAGACAATATTCTCAAATAGAAACCTTGCAGTTGACTTGGTTGTGTTGTCAGGAAGAGCCTTAGCTTCAGCCCACTTGGTAACATAACAACTAGCCATCACTATGTACTTGTTCTTCCTGGGAGTCATCTTCTTAAAAGGTCCCATAAAATCCAATCCCCATTTCATGAATACTCCCAATGGTTGTATTGGCATTAAGGGATTCATGTCTGCAGCTGTTGGTCGGCCCATTCTTTGGCATATGTCACAAGTTTTACAAAACCTTCTGACATCAGCAATTAGTGTTTGCCACCACAGACCTGCTTGCAAAATCTTCTTGTAGGTCACTTCGTTGGAAAAGTGTCCACCAGACTCACCATTATGCGCTTCTGAAATCACTTGCATTCTTCCTTCCATAGGGACACATCGTCAAAGTATACCATCCACACCTAGTCGATAAAGTACTCCTCCAATGATGGTAAATTTCAGGCTTTTTATGATCAGATCTTTCTTCAGATTCTGTTTCCAATCCTCCGGAAAGGCACCTTGGGAAAGGAATTGATAAATATCATACCATTCAGGATCCACTGATTCTTCTGCTTCTAACTTAAATAAATCAGCATCCATTGGCTCATCTCTCAGAGGTGATTCTGAATATCCCTCCGTACTTCTGGAAAGAAAGTCAGCTCCACAGTGGTTTCGGCCAGGCTTATGGAAAATTTTGAATTCAAATTCCATAAGGAACATCATCCATCTTATCAGTCTGCCTTGAATAATAACTTTGTTAATCAGAAACAGAAGAGCTTGATGATCCACATAAAAATGGAATAACTTCCCCAATATGTAATGGCTGAACTTTGTAGCGCTAAAAACCATTCCGAGAGCTTCTCTTTCAGTAGTCGTATAGCCTTGTTCAGCATGACTGAATCTGCGACTAGGAAAATAGACCGGATAGTCTGTTCTGCCATCTGGCTGAGCTAATATTGCCCCCATTGCCAATCCTGAAGCATCTACATGTACATGAAAAATAATATCCCAATTTGGGGCTGCCTAAGGACTGGTTTACTGGTAATGGCTTTTTTCAAATTCTGAAAACTCTCCTCACACTCAGCAGTCCAGTTGAACTTACTGGTCTTCTTTGTAAGCTCATATAGTGGTACTGCTTGAGAAGCAAACTTGTGTACAAATCTTCTATATAAATTCACATAACCCAAAAAAGAACTCAACTTTGAAGCAGTTCTGAGTGCTTTAGCTTGCTGGACACACTGTATTTTGTCATTGTCCATCTCTATTCCATTGCGGGAAACCACATGTCCCAGTAGCTGTCCCTTCCAGACTAGAAATACAGATTTGAATGGATTCAAACAAATCCTCTTCTCTTGACAGCATTTAAAAACCATCTCTAGGAATAGAAGGTGTTGTTCCTCATCTGAATAGACAGTGAAGTCATCCATGAAAATAGCGAGGAACCAATGAAGAAATTCATGAAACATCTCCATCATACACCGCTGAAAAGTAGCTGGTGCATTGCACAGGCCAAAAGGCATCACCAGATACATGAATGCTCCCCACTCAGTGATGAAAGTGGTCTTGGCCCTATCCTCAGGAGCAATCTGTAACTGGTTATAGCCTCTATAACCATCCATGAAGCTATACATCTCATATCTTGCGATCTCATCAAGCAACATATCAGTAAAAGGTAAGGGAAATGGATCCTTAATAGTCTGGGCATTTAGTTTCCTATAGTCGACACAAACTCTTAATTTCCCATTCTTCTTAGGAACGATGACTATGGGAAATAACCAATCACTGCTCGCTACTTCTGTAATGAACCCAGCCTTGAGAAGATTATCAATCTCCTCCTTGACCTTCTTTGCATTGTTGGGGTTCATCTGGTATCTTTGCAATCTTACTGGCCTAGCATCCAGTTTCAGTGGTATTTGGTGCTGACAGACTTCAGGATCTACTCCCTTCAGGATCTACTCCCTTCAGATCTGTATGTTCCTAGGCAAACACATCTTTATAGTTCTGGAACATTTTTCGTGCCTTTTCCTTCATTGCCGGTTTGAGGTGCTTGTTGACTTTGATCATTCTGGGATTTTCCTCTGATCCCAAGTTCCACTCCTCTACTTCCTGATCGTCTGGAAGCAACCAGTTTGGTCTGCCTCCTTTTCGTTTGGTCGATTCTTCAGCGTAGTCCCAAGAAGGTCCATTCATTTCTGAATCATTATTTTGATCGAGTGGGTACTCTTCAGAACATACTGGTTCTTCCATTATACCAGTATCAGATGGTTCCTCCATTCTTCCAGTTAGCTGAATTGTTCTTTCCCTTGCATTGACTTCAGTAAACTGATCAGGGAATTGTCTCCTCTACTTGACAGCTTGCTCTTTGTTCAGCAGGACTCCATTCAAATAGATTTCTGCCAAAGGAAATATGTTCATAGCTGCTAGCATTCGCTCAATTTTCTTGGCTCTGTATTTCTGACACAACTCCTTTGGCCTCAGTTCCCTTTTCTAGCTTCTGGTGTTGTTGGTATGGATTTTGATTGTGCCCCCACTGGCCCCTTCTATGGTCAAAGTTTGGTTTGCGTAGTCATGAACAACATGTGTTGTTCTTAACCATGGGCGGCCTAGTAGCACTCCATATGCTCCTTGCACATCCAAGACTAGGAAACTGGTTTTGAATTTCTCCCTCTCAACTCTTATCTGCATGTTTTCAATCATACCCGTCGCCTGTACGACTCGATGATTTGCCATTCTTACTTTGAATGGTGCTGGTTTCATGTTAGTGATACCCATTCTTTGTTGAAGATGGGCTCCCATTATGTTGACTCCTGCTCCTCCATCCAGTATGACGCTTGAGAGAGATTCCCATTGCTTCCTGACCTTGTAGTCTACCTGAATAAGTGGAACTTCATCATCCCGGACAGCCATCAAGCCACTGTTCTGGCCTCTGCCTCAGTCTTCCTACGTTGTCTGATAAAGTTGGCCACCTCAGGGAAGGTCTTTCTTATATCCTCCAGCTCTACAGTCAGCTTCTGGATTCTATCGCAAATTTTCACATGAATTTCCTCTCGCTCTTGGTCAGACTGATTGTCAGAGCTTGAAGAACTGGTGTCTTCACACTGCCATTCTTCTTTAGCAGTACTTCTACTCTTTCCATCCACTCCCATTTCATCAGCTAGTCCATGTACTACAGCCAGCATGGTCTCTATCATGGCCGGTACTGATTGATCTTTATCAATCGATTGGGCTGGTATATTCTGAATGACTCTAGCTTTGGAACTTTTTGGCTGCTCTGGAAGCTTCTTAGCTAAATCCTATGTGATTTTAGCTGCTAGTTCTCGCTGCTCTTGCCACTCATCTACCACCTTTTCTTTATCTTTGGCCTTCCAAACTTCCCTTAGTTGAGCCCACTTGCTGCTGTTAGGATTGACTGGTACTTCTGAAATGTCTGGAAGTTCTTCAATGATTACTCCCTTGCTCCTAGTAACCACCCTGACTGGGACTGGCTCTGGTGCCTTAGCTTCAGTAGCAGTCGTTACCGGGGCATCTGGACATTGGGCTGCAAAATGACCATACTTCCCACAGGTATAGCAATTCATGCTCCTGGTATGGAAGTTGCCTCTTCCTCTTCCTCTGCCCATTCCTGGTTGGTATCTGCCACGTCCTTGACCAGTACCACTGGTACCTGGTCTTTCCTCTTGAGCTACTTTGATTGGTTCTACCTTCACTGGTTCAGTGTAGGCAACCATTGATAGATCCTTTCCTTTCTTAAAATGGTGAATTCTGATGCCACAATTATTCCATAGGTGACCAAAGGCCTTGTAGTAGGTACATTGTGGACATTCAGTGGAGATGTGGTCCTTGGATTTACATCTTGAACACCAAGTCTCCATTTTTCGGACCGGCTGTCTTGTGTGGCTAATTTTTGCAATCTGTCTAGCCATTTCTTCAATCTTCTTGGTCCATGATCCCTTCTTTGGTTTCTCCTTTGTTCGTTCATTGGAGCTGCTCTCGGAGCTGCTGGATGTTGCACTGGAATCAGAAGCTTCAGTAGCCGAGCTACTACTACTGGTCCTTCGCTTCTTGTGGCTCTTCTCTTTCTTAGCCTGCTGTTCCAGCTTTAATGCTCTCTGGACTAGATCATTGAATTTTTTTGTAGGGGTTGGTACTTCTTGTTCCCTAAGATTCTTGCTTCTGAACCCATACAGAAACCATGCTCTCAATCTCTTCTCAGACGGCGGTTCTTGCAACTGCCTGGTCAGTTCTTTTATCTTTTCTACATAGCTCCGGACTGACAAATTCCTCTGTTTGATCTGATCCAATTCACAGAGAATATCCTCGTCCCTTCGATTGTCGGAATATTCCAACCTGAAGACCTTAAGTAATTTGCTATATGATCTCAGCTAGCATGCAGGGTAATGGTAATACCATTTCCTCGCTGCCTTCTTCAAGGTTTGTGGAAAATATTCCTCCCAATCATCTTCATCAATGTTTTTTAGTTCAGCATACTGCTCGAAAGCTTGTATGTGAACATCTGGATCATCCTTTTTCCCTCCTTTGAATATGGGAAAGGAAATCTTCAGGGAAGCTGTGTAATCATTTCGATTACTGCTGATCCCACCACTTCTCTTCTTAGATTCAGAACGACGCTTGGGAGCCTTCTTGCAATTGTCAGTCTCAGCATCCCAATCAATCTCTGTCTCTGTCTCAGTATCAATATCTTCTCTGTTTTGTCTGCTAGAAGTACGATGACTTCCCTTTCTGCCCTTGATATGATCATCTCTCTGGCGAGACTGAGAATTCTTGGAACTCTTTGCCTTTCATGCTTCCCGTTCTGTTCGTCGGCGTCGAGAATGACTGGAGTGCTGTGAGTCCTGCGCCTCATCAGCTTGACTATGCTCCTCCTGAGCCTCAGTGGCAGTCTTTTTCTCTTGCTTGGGGTCAGACTCTCTTCCTGACTCCTCAGTAATGGGGTCCACACGAATGGTAGATTTCCGGCCACAATTGGATTTTGGTGCCATTGCTGAAAACTTCAACTGGGAGAAGAGTCTTTCAGTCAACGAGCTTCAGCTCGATCCACCGTGATCGCCAAAATGGAATTGGAGCTGATCTCTTGAAACAACTAATTCCAGTGTTGAAGGATTTCAGCTACTAGTGTGGGAAGATTTCAGACAACAGACTGGACAGAAATCAGAGACTAGACTGAAATGTGGATACTGAAATAAGAATCAGACTTATAGACTAGAATAAGGTTCAGATTCAGATTCAGATTCAGAAGACTGGACGAGAAGTAAGTATCACTGAAATATATATCATGATTGAGATTACAGATCAAGATTACAGCGAATATGATTACAGAGAGAAAGTACAGCAGAAAATACTGCCACTGATGCTCAAGTACAATTGTAGCCCAAAGCGCTAATACAAGTGATAACAATTGCCAACCTGATAATAATGTAATGGACCCTATTTATACACTTCGGGTTTACTGTAGTAATTACTGTAGTAATTACTAAGTAATTCGCTGCCCATCTTCTAAGAACACGTTCCCACATGGTGATTATCCAGCCGTCTACAGAGACTGTCCTCATGATGAAATCATTAGAGTCAATGCATATTCCACCGAGTGTGGAATTACTCATTTGATTTTTGATTGCCCTAAGAACCCGAGAAAAGGAGCAAAAACTACCTTGAACATGCTGGAAGCAGTGCCTTCTAGTGGAGGGTTAAAAAACGAGACAATAATACCTATTCAGGCAGTGATACGAGCCCAAGCTCAGAGAATGACAAATGAACCCATAATTGAAGAGCCAAAAACCGATGCCCCAAGTTCAAAAATGAAAAATCAGAGAAGCACTTGGAAAGCTAGAAATGTGCGTATGAAAGCCAAGAGAGAACAAGAGCAAACGGCTCTATCTGAAGAGTTAAAACACACAAAGGATAGATTAGAGCGGTTAGAGGATCTAACTAGTCTAAGCTCACACATTGCAGCAACCATAGGGCCCAAGGAAATAGTAGAACCCAAAAGTGCAGGATCAAGAGGATCAGTGTTGGCAGAAAGGTAAATGAGCAGTTAGACGCACTTTTAAAAGCATACGAAGCCAGACTAAAAAACAACCAAACCCAAGAGCAAAGATGGGTGACTTGTCTATATGCAGAAATAGAAAAATAGAGGTTGGAAATGTGTCGAAAGATGATTGAAACAACCCAATCCTTGATAGAAAACCCGCTTGGTAAACTTGCAAGTTGGCACTAGGTACCAGCTCCAACGACTATCAAACCAACTTTAGAGAAACAAGTAGACACAAAAGAGAGACTCATGACTGCCTCTGAGTATAGGAGAGAACCTATCATAGTGCCAAATACAACAGATGAGAAAATTGATGGTTTCCAGCCTAAAACATTGGTAGAAATGGGTAAGGATTGTAATGGTCTAGATGACTTGTGGAAGCAAATCCGTGACGCCAACGAAGCTAACAGGGTGAGCCACCAAATAAATAGCACGAGAAAGGAGAAAAATGAGATCTTACCTCCCATTGAAGAATTTGAGGCAAGATCACAAATGAACTTTGATTTGCATTCACAAGGGGGAGACCAGGGATCAATTAGTTCGGTGCACAGCCAACCAGAATCTCTAAAACTCTACTCTCTTACCTAGGGGAGTATGAAGCTAAGTCTGAGGTGAGAGCAATCCCGTCTCAAAGACTTTCTTCCAACAAAGCGATGGATTCACAAGGGTTGATTGAATTATTGTCCACCCCTGTGGCATGCACAATCACATTAGCCAAACTCCTGAGGTTACGGCCAAACATGTGGACCACCGTAGGCAAATGCTTAGAAAAATTTGGAGTAAAAGACCCCACCTCGAAGCTTCAAGAAGGGATCAAAGAATTGGACAAGCCTCAACTAAACACTAGGCCAGTACCTTTAAACAAGGTTGGAGAATATTGCGAGGGAGAAGATGGAAATACCACACTACCAGTAGAATTCCAAGGAGTAGTTTCCAAAGCTATTTCTTGACAGTGGAGCAGGAGTCGCTATCGCCACTAAGGAAATTTGGAAAAAATGGGGAAAACCGGCTTTGAGAGCTACCATAATGAAATTGCAATTGGTAGATGGGTTCATGGAAAACCCTCTAGGACTTTTAGAAAAAGTAATTGTCACCTCGTGTGGAATCAAGTATGAGCATACATTTACAATAGTTGATTTCGACAAAAAGAACAATTACGAGATCATCTTGGGAAGACCATTCATGAGACAATTAAAAATGGTCCAAGTTACGACCACATATACCTTAGACATGGCGAGACTACAACCAAAATATACCTAAAAGACCATAGTTACAAAGATGTGAACCAGACACCAGTGGAAGAGTTTGATTCAGCTACATTGGCAGGGTCCGAACTCCCAACATGGTTAGGGTAGAAAAAAGAGTTATGGATGTGCGGAGCTTCACATTGTGGGAGCTTAAAAAGAGAGGAATGCGTCTTAGAAAGAGCTATTGAGGACAAGGATTACATTTCGGAACCTTTTCCCGAAGATGCCTTAGAACCTCTGGAATGGGAACACATACTAGCAACATTGGATGTCTGTACCATTACAGATAGCCCAACAACAAAATTTTGCGATAAGGATGGCTATGATGTGCTACCCTATTACATGGTAAGCCCTATACCAGCAAGAGATGAGAATGTAGACCCACTAGAACAAGAAGAGATTTATGACTCCTCTGAGCATCTGAAGTTAAATAACGATGCAGATAACGAGTGTTCAGACAGCTCAAACGAGCGTGGGGAGACAACAGCGACTATCAAGTTTTGTGATTTTGCAAATGAACACCCTAGATGCCAGGATCGCTATAGAAAAAAAAAGCAGAGAACAAAATTAGAGAGAACCTGATGCCCAGGATAAAAGATAAAACTCACTATCTAATGCTTGTCAAGGCAGAGGATTGTGTAAAAGACCAAATATCAGGAAGATTCTCAAGAGTTCAAAGGGAAAGGATGCGTGAGGAAATAAAACAAGTACGGAAGACTAAAACAGAAACAAAATAAAAAAAATCTCAACAATCAAAACAGGAAAAAACAAAAGACCCAGAGTGGACCAACATGGAGCGTAAAAAGAAATACCAAGAATTAAAACGGTCGTTACGAGAGGTATGGACTACTGAGGGAGAAAGTGATGGTAAGGAGGAGTTAGAAAAAGAAAACATGAATGTACCATCCCACTATAAAAAATTCACCATTCAGGACAGAAAAATCATAATGACACCACCAATAAGGGAAAGAATAAACCAGGAATCTTACGATGGGTGAAAAAATGCAAAATGGATAGACATCGCTGCGCCAGGCGAAAAGCCTTAGCCGGTTTATATAGCAACTGATTTGGAGCCTGAAGAACAGGAACTGCTAACACAACTTCTCAAGAAGTATAAAGATGTGTTTGCATGGTCCTACAAAGACCTCAAAGGAGTTGATCCATCGATATGCCAACATACAATTCCTTTGAAATCAGATGCCAAATCTAGCAAAGAGCGTCCTTACACATATAATGACACATTTGCTAAACGAATCAAAGAGGAGATTGACAAGCTGATGGATGTTGAATTCATCTATGAAATCGAGCATACAGATTGGGTGTCACCCATTGTGGTTGTCCCCAAAAAGAACGGAAAGTTGCGTGTGTGTGTGTGAACCTCAAAAAAGTAAACATAATAAGGGATAATTATCCCTTGCCGATCACAGAACATGTGCTTGAGAGGGTGGATGGGAAATAGGCTTATTACTTTCTAGATGGGTTTTTAGGGTATAACCAGCTGGCAATTGCAATAGAGGATCAACACAAAATAGCATTTGCCGCAGAATGGGAAATATATGCATATAGAGTTATGCCTTTTGGCTTAACCAATGCCCTAGCTACCTTTTAAAGGTTAATGACTCATGCATTCAAAGAATACCTGAGAATATTCTTAGAAATAGATATGGATGATCTCTGTGTCCACTCTCTTCTACAAGAAGAACATATTGACCATCTACAAAAGGTATTTGAGAAGTGCAGAACATCTCAAATCTGTCTCAACACGGAAAAGTGCATTTTTATGGTTAGGCAAGGCCGCATCTTAGGACATATTGTCTCAAGAAATGGCATAACCACTGGCCTAGACAAAATAAGAGTCATAGTAGACTTGCCCAGGCCTACTAATGCCAAACAAGTACAATCCTTCATGGGACACTATGGATATTATCAAAGATTCATATATATGTATGCAGTCATTGCACAACCTCTATATTGTTTATGAGTCAGTTTCGACTGGACTGAGGAGTGTGAAACTTCATTACAAAAGCTTAAGGAAAACCTTGTATCAGCACCTATACTTAAAGCACCAGATTGAGAAAAGATATTCCATGTTCACATTGATGCATCTGCATATGCATATGCAATTGGGAGTATTCTGGCTCAACCTGGAGACGGAACAATGGATTTCCAGTTTGTTATGCGAGCCGATAGCTAAATAGTGCAACAAAGAACTACAAAACCACTGAAAGAGAGGGATTAGGAATGATTTATGCTGTAAAGAAATTTTGGAATTACTTGCTCGCAAACTAATTTGTGTTCTTCACAGATCATCAAGCTCTTTTGTATCTAGTAAATAAACCATGAAATACTGGAAGAATTGTATGCTGGTTTATTATATTGCTAAAGTTTGACTTCATAGAGGTGGTAAAAAGGGTAAAACTCATCTACGGACGGATCATCTTTCAAGACTGCAAAACGGGGAAGCTCTTGAAGGAGTAGACGATGACATACCTGATGCTTATCTTTTCAATATTGAAATGATACCCAAATGGTCTCAGGAAATTGTTAGCATTCTTTCCTTTGGAGGTAGATTTGATAACAAGGAAGACAGATCCAAACAACAAACAATTTGACAAACAAAAAACTTCCTGTTGATTGCAGGACGACTGTATCATCTAGGCTCGGACCAAATTCTACGATTATGTATAAATCCACATGAATTCGAGTGTTATCTTGAAGAAGCACACATTCAAGATTGTGCATTTCATTGTTCAACAATGAAAACACACCAAACATTGAAACAATTAGGGGTTTATTGGCCAACTATGTATGCTGACACACATGCTTATGCTAACAATTGTACTATATGTAGTGCCAAACGACCGGTGGATCATGCGACATTGTTTCAGGTAAACATTGCACTTGAATGGAGTCAATATATCATTGATTTCTTAACAACAAGGATATTTCTTGAAAACATAACAAAAGCACGAAAAAGGGCTATAGAGTTGGAGGCTCGCGACTTTAATTTAATTGGAAATCAACTCTACAAGCAAGGAAAGGACAATCAACTTAGAATCTGTGCAAGTGAAAGCGAATACCTAATGATTCTAGAACATGCACATGGAGGAATAAGTGGAGGCCATTTTTTAGGCGATAAGACGGCAAAAACTGTCTTAATCATAGGAATATGGTGGCCTATATTGCATATGGATGGTGAGGAGTTTGTAAAGCGTTGTGACGCATGTCAGCGCACTAAGGTGCCGATAAAGAGAGATGAGATGCCACTACGGCCAATGATGGGAGCACGGGCATTTGCAAAATGGTGCATTGATTTTGTGGGATCTATTTCACCCCCTGCATATCGCACCCATACCCAATATATCATTGTGGCTACGGACTATCTCACAAAATGGGCAGAAGGCAAGGCAACACAAAAAGCAAATGCAAGAACCACTGCACAATTTTTGTATGAGAATGTCTTTGTACGATACGGATTACCAATAGAAATTTTCAGTGATCGAGGAACACATTTTCTTAATGAAGTCATTGAATATCTGCTAGAGGAATTCATGGTCATACATAGAAAATCTGCTCCATATCATCCACAAGCAAATGGACAAGCTGAGGCCACAAATAAAACACTATGCACTGTTCTGACTAAAATTGTATGAGAGTCAAGGACAGACTGGGATCATCAGTTACACTCAACACTATGGGCATACAGGGTAGCTTACAAAACATCAATCGGAACAACACCGTACAACATGGTGTTTGGTCTAAATGCTATATTACCCATAGATTTTTTAGTTCCAACTCTACGAGTAGCGAAACGCTTAGAATGGACAGGGAATGAGCTCTCTTCAAGAATAGATGATCTTGAAAAGCTAGATGAACTTTGACTGAGAGCTGTAGCTTCAATCTATGCTAAAAAGAGAAGACAAAAAGAGTTTTTTGACAAGCATGCGCACATGAAAGAGTTCAAAACAGGTGATTATGTACTTGTTTATACTTTTAAGCAACATGCCAAGAAACTTAAAAAGCGAGGGATGGGACCATTTGTAATTAGTGACTTATCACAAAGGGAGCTGTCAAACTTGCTACATTGGCAGGAGAAGAAATGCCAAATTGGATTAGTGGGTGTCGGTTAAAAAAGTATCCTTTACCACTAACACATGATATGCTTCAACAAATCCATCAAGAAAAACAACGGATGAAGGAGAAACAGAGGGTACGAGAAGAAGCCCAAGTAGAAGCAAAAGAACGCATTGCAAAAAGAAGACTTCTAACAACACAGTGGATCACAATTGCGAATAAATGCTATTCGACTCACGAATTTTGGTGAAGACACAGTGGAACCAATAATTGCAGTCAAAGTGGGTAGCAATCAAGTTGAATCAATGGCATTGCTTGATTCTGGAGCTCAAGCAAATTTGATCTCTTACAAATTATATAAATAGCTCAAGCCTAAAGATCACCTACATTCTTCTCCACAATGTCTAAAAAGTAGTACATCACATTCGCTAAGAACATTGGGCTGGACTATATTGCATGTACAAATACATCAATATATTTACCGCCACAAGTTTTACGTGGTTGAGGATGCGAGCATACTACACCCCATGTTGTTGGGACAACCTTGGCAAAAAGAGTATAATCTGCAGATAGATTGGAATTCAGATACAGTCAAAATTCAGCATGCACAAGAAAAACAAGTGGTAGTCTTTGCTAAGAAAACCCAGAAGAACCAGATGATAGCACCACAATCACTGGATAAAGAACCAAAAGGATGGGTGCCACTAAAGAACAACACGATACCCATGGAGAACAACCAGGGAATTGCCGACCATGTTCACTACAAAAATAAAACAACACAAACCACAGTGAAAAGATCAAGGTTAGCAACACGCGAAAAACAAGTATGGGTGAGGAAGGATAGAGGTGACATGGCATACAAACCACAATACAACAGAAGAACACAGTTCAACCAACAACCACGTGAATAAAAAAGATATGGATCCCAAAGAGAGTGCTCAATAACAACTTAAATGCAACTTGCATTTGGATCCAAAAACCAAAGCAACAGGAACTCCCTTCAGTACAAGCAACACCAGCATGCAGAAACACACTACATATGAAACCGACAAACGGATCTATGTGGGTACCGATCAGCAGAACAACAATAACGACCACGGACGTGGCAATCAACCTACAAAAACTTCCAAAACAAAGCTACAAATGGAAATCAAAAGAGAAAAAGACTACGGCCAATTCCGCCACGACAATTCTCTCCACGAAGACAACCATGGCCATATCGACAGTAGCGACAAACCAAGCGACTTTTGCAAGAAAGACGATCAAACAGAGAGCTCTAGAGTTACAATTTTTACTTGCAAAGAAAATCCACCAACAAAATCAACAACAAATAGGAAACCTCGACGTCGAATGCCAATAAGCATCTTGCTTATTCCCTCCTCTTGCACATCATTGATTTTTCCATGCATTGACTGAGTATGCATCAAATAGGGCCACATTACACGGCCGAGCATTAGCACAATTTTTAACCCATACACTGCACATACACCGAGGCGATACCTTGTCATCCAGGAGGACTCCGACTAGGAGGGGGGGAGGCATTCTCAAATGTGGACCCAATGAAGGTAAAAAGAGCAAAAAAGAGCATGTTTTTCGATTATTTTGAAGGGTTTTCGTTTGATTGCAGAATTTTCTGAACTAACTTAAGTAAATATGCCCTTATACAACAGGAATCTACAATTAAATGGGGCCAAACGCCAAATCAGGCCCCTAGGTGTGTGTATATATATAAAAATAGCCATTTTCGGGAAAAATATTGGTAACACGGAGAAATCTGGCCATAAAAATTGCATGTGAGTGTATATAGTATTTTGCGGTGATGGTTTTGAGTTATTATGATTTTTGGGGATTTTTTGGGTTTAATTTTCTATTTTCTTTTTAATTTTACTAATTATCGGCAGAAAAACTTCAAAAATACAAAAAGCAGGTGAAATACGATCGTAATGAAAAACAAAAAATATGGGGATAATCAGTGACTATAGGACAACCTATGGTACAATGGGGGTGCAATTATGTGAATGGAGCGGAAGGCGTGTTTTGGCCAGATTTTGACCGAAACGTCAAATTTCTCGGAAATTTGGAAAATGGAGTCCAAATCAAGAATTTTTCAAGCCTAAACCGCATCTCGCAAGAATTTGGGAGCACATGTCAAATTTCATAGAAAGTGGTTCGGGGACCCCCATTATAAGATTTTTTCATTTCACTGAGAGCTCACTTCTACTATTTCCTTCTTGAGAGAGAGCTCTTGCCACCTAGAGCGAACCGGACTTCCAGCTGCTTGTACGACACACACGACCACCCGATAGGCTCCAGATATGAGAGGTAGGCTCCCCACCTTGAGCTTTTCGCGTATGTTTGATGTTTTGTCGCGAAAACTAGTGTAGGGTTCACACGGGAAACGAGTAGTAGAGACCTACAGGTAGAGGTGGCCACCTAACGGCTAACCCAAAAGCAATAAGGCTTCATCGACGGTTTACCCTAGTATAGGAGAACACTCTTGAATGCACAAAGGCGGCAAAAAACCATTGGGAAAAACCCTAACTTCTAGAGCCCTGCCAAGTCCGATGGTGGTAGACCACCACAAGTCATCGGCAGGGCTCTAGAAGTGGAAAAACACGGGAAACAACCAAGTCCAATGGTGGTAGACCACCACAAGTCATCGATGACATGTGAACGCATCCAAGGATGCTTCCAGAGCGACAAATTGCCAAACGGAGCTCTGGTGGAGCTCCGGTGAAGCCAAAGCCAACAAAAACCATATGGCAAGGATCTCCAAGGAACCATGAAGCTATGGAGACTAACATCAAGAAATTTCATCGCCGAAAAGCACTCCAAGAGTCAGAAAACAACTCAGAGGCTTTGAAAGCCAAACAGGGAGTTTCTATCTATCTTTTTGACTTTTTTATTGAAATAGGGCTTAAAGGGGACTCAGGGGAGCTCAGGGCATGTACCAGTAGCATTTCTCATATAAAATTCATCAAGAGACATCCTACGTGTAGGATGTCTCAAGGCCATGTTTGGGAACCAAACTCAACACCTCACCTCATACACAGCTTCTAGATAACTTATACATGCTACCCATCAAGTTTCATCACATTTGGACAAGAGTTGACCTCATATGCATAAAAAAAACGGAAAGTCAGAGCATAGAGGCAATAATGGGTCATAGACGTACCAAAACTAGTCCAAATCACATGAAACTTGCACAATATACTCATTAGCACATTGCCAAGCTAACTGTGGGGTCAAATATGAAAATTAATGAAATAGACATCCTACGCATAGGATGTCTAAATGACCTATTTGACCTCCAGCTGGTGTTTTTTAGTTCTAGATGTCTTTATAACACCTTCACAAGATCATGTATCAAATTTCAAGCCACTCCCATCACTATTAGGAAATAAGACGTAGCTAAATAGATAATTGAGTAGATTACTTAATGGAGAGAGACAGATTTATATACACGAGATTATAGAGTAGAGAGAGAGAGAGAGAGAGAGAGAGAGAGAGTACACACGATATACGTGGTCACCCAATGTGGGCTACGTCCACGGGAAAACAGCCACTCAATAGCTTTAGTACTTCAAAACAAGAAGTAGTTTACAAAGGGATTATACCCTTAATGGAGCTCCCGCCTTGCTTCACTCTCACCACCTCACACTCACCTTGTTGCATCAACTTCACACTATGAAATGTGTGTAGGAATGGCCTCCTTTTATAGGCCAAAAGGGCTGCCCTCTCTTATGAGAGACAACCATGTGTATCCGCCCTTGTGCGAATAAGTCCAAATCGGACCCTCCAATCCGCCCATGTGTGGCCGCCCTTGAGAAGACAAGTCCGCTTTTGAATTCGACCACCGGCCACCGGCCATTGACTGCCGACCACTGGCCATCGGCCATTGACTACCGGCCACCGGCCAACCGACCGGTTGTTTTCCGACCACTTTCCGGCCGCCGTCCGGCCATAATATTCCGGCGAAAAAAAAAGTCTCGGGGGCCTCTGCCCCCGAGGCCTTTAAAGTTGCCCCTGATTCTTGTCCGTGAAAATTTTGGTTTCCGATGAGTGATTTTCCTTCACGCACGATGGCTTCTCCTCATAATGGGGGCCTTACAAATGTGCGCTTTTACCACAGAAAATTACAAGGGTAAATCAGGCTCCATACTTAACAATCTCCCACTTGGAGACTGATCTCCAAACCAAACCTGTGACTGCTTTCCATTCTGGCTTCTTATCCTTGAATGCCGATTGAAGATGAGCAAAAGCTCAACTTCTCCTTGTTGACCACCTTTGTAAACATGTCTGCAGGATTTTCACTTGTATGCACCTTTCCTAGCTTTGGTTGTCCCTCTTCCAAAAGAGTGCGTATGAAGTGATATCTCACCTCGATGTGCTTTGTCCTTGAATGAAAGGCTGAGTTCTTTGCAAGATGGATAGCGCTTTGGCTATCACTGTACAAGACACAATTGTCTTGTTTGAATCCAAGCTCTTCTAAGAATCTGTGAAGCCACATAATTTCTTTGCTTGCCTCTGTCATTGCTACATACTCTGCTTCCGTGGTAGAAAGTGAAACCACTTTCTGCAGCTTTGAAGCCCAGCTTACTGCTGGAGCCTCCAACCGTGAACACATAGCCAGTAGTGCTCCTTCGAGTATCTTTGTCACCTGCCATATCTGCATCAGCATAACCTTCTAGAAAAATATCAGTTCCTCCAAAATACAAAGCATTTGTTGTTGTCCCTTTTAGATACCTAAGTATCCACTTCACAGCTTGCCAATGCTCTTTACCTGGGTTGTCCATGAACCTACTCACAACTCCCACTGCATGTGCAATGTCTGGCCTTGTCCAGACCATAGCATACATTAGAGAACCTACCGCTGCAGCATATGGAACTTTAGACATATAGGCTATCTCCTCTTGCGTCTTTGGACACATATCCTTCGTTAGTTTAAAATGACCAGCCAAAGGTGTAGAAACTGGTTTTGCATTTTTCATTGCAAACCTTTCTAGTACCTTCTTGATGTAATCTTCTTGAGATAGCTTTATTGTCTTCTTCGTCCTGTCCCTTGATATTTTCATACCAAGTATCCTCTTTGCAGCACCTAAATCTTTCAGTGAAAAAGATTTGGACAGCTCCTCTTTTAGGTCTTTGATGTCCTGCATGTTAGCACTTGCAATCAACATGTCATCAACATACAACATTAGGATGATGAATTTCCCATCTCCCAAATTCTCCATGTAGACGCCGTGATCCGAGTTGCATCTTGTGAATCCATGATCTAACATCCATCGATCAAACTTCAAGTACCATTGTCTTGATGCTTGCTTTAAACCATACAATCTCTTCTTTAATCTGCAAACCATTTTCTCCTTACCTTTTACTTCATACCCCTTTGGTTGAAGCATGTAGATTTCCTCCTCTAAGTCACCGTGAGGGAATGCCGTATTTACATCCATTTGCTCGAGATTTAGATCATGAGCAGCCACAAGGCTTAAGACAAGCCTAATTGAGTTCATTTTTACAACAGGAGAAAATATTTCATTGAAGTCAATACCTTTCTTTTGAGAAAAACCTTTTACCACAAGCCTAGACTTGTACCTTTTCTTCCCACCTTCTTCTTCCTTTAGCTTGTACACCCATTTGTTTTGAAGTGCCCGCTTACCTTTAGGCAACTCAACCAACTCCCATGTTTGGTTGCGATGTAGTGAGTCCATCTCCCCTTGCATGCTCTTCGTCCATTCTTCTTTGGATTCATGTTGCATAGCTTCTTCATATGATTCCAGCTCTCCAGAATATGAGATCAAGAGATGGTTGAAGGAAGGAACAAACCTTTCTGGAGGTCTACTTGCTCTTGTAGATCTTCGGGGAATAGGTTGAGGCTCCTCATTTGGTTGACGTTGTTGCACATTGTCACCGTTTGCAGTCCTTGAGTCTTCACCGTCCTCAAGCTCCATGTACTCATCACCTGTTTCTTTTGTTTGTTTTCTTTCCAAGTAATCTTTGTACATATTTTGTTCGTTAAAAATTACATCCCTACTCCTTAAGATTTTACCATCTTCAAGATTCCATAGGCGATACCCAAATTCTCCTTCTCCATAGCCAATGAAGAAACACTTTTTGGACTTTGCATCTAACTTTGATCTTAGGCTTCTATCTATGTGCATGAAAGCCTCACACCCAAACACTTTGAGAAATGCATAATTCACCGGTTTACCTGTCCATGCCTCTTCTAGAACTCCCCCATCCAATGCCGTTGAGGGTGACTGATTGATTAAGTACACAGACGTACTTACAGCTTCCGCCCAAAGTTCAAGTGGTAGGCTTGCATGTAGCCGCATGCTTTGTGCTCGTTCCATGATTGTTCTGTTCATCCTTTTTGAAATCCCATTTTGTTGAGGTGTCCTTGGGGTTGTCCTTTGCCTCCGAATGCCATTGCTAGCACAAAAGCTGTCAAAAGCTTGGCTGCAATATTTGCCTCCATTGTCGGATCTGAGGTATTTAACCTTGGTACCTGTTTCATTCTCCACAAAGGCTTTCCACCTTTGAAATATGGAAAATACATCGGATTTATTCTTCATGACTTAAACCCATGTTTTTCTAGTCGCATCATCTATGAATGTTACATAGTACAATGAGCCACCAAGTGATGGTGTACTTGCAGGACCCCAAATATCAGAATGAACCAACTCAAGTTTTTTATTTTTTCTTTCATTTCCTGATTTTTGAAATTTTACCCTCTTTTGTTTACCATAAACACAATCTTCACAGAACTCTAAGTCCACTTCTTTCAAACCTGGTAGAAGCTTCTTTGTTTGAAGGATTTGCATTCCTTTGGCACTCATATGCCCAAGTCGGTAGTGCCACACCGCACTGTCAACTTCTGTAGTTGCTGCACAAGCTGAAGGTTGCATATTAACAGTACACAAGTAAAGTGTACCGACTTTTTCACCCTTGGCAACCACCAAAGATTCCTTTGAGATCTTCCACCGTTTGTTTTCGAATGCAATGTTGTGACCTTCATCGTCCAATTGTCTTGTAGAGATCAAATTTTTACGAAAAGAAGGAACATGCCTAACATCTTTAAGCTTCCATTCATTTCCGTTAGCAGTTTTGACAGAAACTGTACCTTTGCCGACAATCTCACAAGCTTCATCATCTCCCAAGTATACATACCCAAAATTACCTTTGGTGTAGTCTTGGAAATGTTGCTTGTGTGGTGTCGCATGGAATGAAGCCCCGGAATCTACTATCCAGGAATTAGACACATTGTCTAATGAGAGAATTAGAGCATCTTGCTCTACTTTACGTGCCACATTGGCCTCCGATGTTGGCTTGTTGTCTTGAGACTCTGTTTCCTTCTTCTTCTTGGACCAGCAATCCTTCTTGACGTGGACCTTCTTGCCGCAGTTCCAACATTCAAGAACTGACTTTGTGCGTGACTTGCTCCGCCTTGGGCGATCACGACCCTTTTGGTTTTTGAACCTCTCCTTAAGCCTTCCTCTTGTTTCCACTGATAGTGCAGCACTGGATGATTCTCCTGTGCTTCTCCTTGGCATTTCCTCGCTTAGGAGAACACCCACAACATCATCAAACTTAAGAGTATTTGTGCCAGAGATAGAATTACTTACAGCCATCACAAGGCTGTTCCAACTATCTGGTAGAGATGATAGTATAAGGAGAGCTCGCACTTCGTCATCGAAATTGATTTTCACTGATCGAAGTTGACTTATGTTTGTGTTAAAGTCATTTAGGTGTTCTGCAACTGAACCATTCTCTGCCATCTTTAGATTGAACAAGCGCTTCATAAGAAATACCTTATTGGATGCCGATGGTTTCTCGTAGAAGTCATCAAGTGACTTCATCAAGTCCTCTGTGGTCTTCATCTCCGAAACATTGAAGGCCACCATTGACGCCAAGCTTAACCGGATCGTTCCCAGTGCCTTTCGATCAAGGACAATCCATGCTTCATCTGCCATTGTTGAGGGCTTCTTCGCAAGACCGCTTAGTGGCAAATAGAGGTCCTTCTGGTAGAGATAGTCTTCAATTTGCATCTTCCAATGTTGGTAGTTTTTGCCGTTGAACTTCTCAATCTTGAGCTTCCCTTCCTCCGCCATAACTCCCACTCAATTCAAGGAATCCTTTCCTTGAGATAATTTAGCTACGAGCAAACCTTGCTCCGATACCAGTTGTTAGGAAATAAGACGTAGCTAAATAGATAATTGAGTAGATTACTTAATGGAGAGAGACAGATTTATATACACGAGATTATAGAGTAGAGAGAGAGAGAGAGAGAGAGAGAGAGAGAGAGAGAGAGAGAGAGAGAGAGAGTACACACAATATACGTGGTTCACCCAATGTGGGCTACGTCCATGGGAAAGCAGCCACTCAATGGCTTTAGTACTTCAAAACAAGAAGTAGTTTACAAAGGGATTATACCCTTAATGGAGCTCCTGCCTTGCTTAACTCTCACCACCTCACACTCACCTTGTTGCATCAACTTCACACTATGAAATGTGTGTAGAAATGGCCTCCTTTTATAGGCCAAAAGGGCTGCCCTCTCTTATGAGAGACAGCCATGTGTAGCTGCCCTTGTGCGAATAAGTCCAAATCGGACCCTCCAATCCGCCCATGTGTGGCCGCCCTTGAGAAGACAAGTCCGCTTTTGAATTCGGCCACCGGCCACCGGCCATTGACTTCCGACCACCGGCCACCGGCCATTGACTGCCGACCACTGGCCATCGGCCATTGACTACCGGCCACCGGCCAACCGACCGGTTGTTTTCCGACCACTTTCCGGCCGCCGTCCGGCCATAATATTCCGGCGAAAAAAAAAGTCTCGAGGGCCTCCGCCCCCGAGGCCTTTAAAGTTGCCCCTGATTCTTGTTCATGAAAATTTTGGTTTCCGATGAGTGATTTTCCTTCACGCACGATGGCTTCTCCTCATAATGGGGGCCTTACAAATGTGCGCTTTTACCACAGAAAATTACAAGGGTAAATCAGGCTCCATACTTAACAATCACATTTGGCCCCCAAAACCTCCAAGATGCACTTTTTGAGCCTAAAAACACTACACATTCTCTTAACAACACCAATGCTTATCCAAATCAAAATCTAAGAGCAGGGCCATGTTCTACATGCTAAGGGCTACCCACAAAACCAACTTCAAGTCATTTTGAGAAAATAGACATCCTACATGTAGGATGTCTCCAGTGTCATATTGACCTTCTGTGCAGGAATTGACGTCATGGGAACCTTTTACATGGTATAAGAAGCCTATATATCAAATTTGAACCCAATTGAATATCATTTGCCACCTGTTTAGGACATCCTACCCAATTTGTGAGCCAAAAGCCTAAATCTGGTCAAAATTACACTTTTTGATGTCCAAACCAAATTCCAAGTACATAGCCATGTTGCACAGGTCAAGGGCCACAAGCCTATCAAGTTTCACCAAAAACAGAGAAGGTAGACATCCTACGTGTAGGTTGTCTACATGATTATTTTTCAGCCAGAAATCTACTGTGGGCACATGCAGGGTTTCCCTAGTTCCTTTTGAGTTCTTATTTCAATTTTCAAGTCATTTGGGTAGTCAGAACTCAGTGTATTGGCTAATCTGTAAAAAACACTAACTTTGGACTACTGAGTGCAACAGGATCCATGGCAACCACAAAATCACCTGTAAAGAAGAAGAGGATGACTATCAAGGACTATCTAGAAGAAGTGGAGCCTTTTGTTATCCTAGAGGGAACCCTGAAGCCCACAAGAACTTGGATTCATTGGACCTGCTAGAGACCAATGATCTGAGAATCTACCAAGGAGTATTTAAAGATCCGGAGGGAAATGCAGTGGAGCTACCCATGATACCTCGAGAGCTCAATGAATTTTTCAGGAGCAAGATGGGGGACTACTTGGAGAAACTGGATCTCCACAATTACTTTGAAGCCTTGCCAGCAGGGATTGATGTTAAAAGAGTGTGGGAATTTGTCACCACAATCAAAGAGGATGGCATAGCCTGAGTTACAGATCTACAAGGCAAGCCTAATACAATGATTGCCATCAAAGAGAAGGTGGTGGCAGCAACACTTGACATCTCTAACAAAGGAGACAGTGTGACAAAGAGGCGAGATGACATTAAGGTCTACTCGGAAAAGAAGAATAACTATACATTTGAAGATATTTCAAACCCGAAGGTGGCTTTCATGAGCCAACTATCCAATCAATACTTCCACATGTGTACCAAGCGGCCACAGAAATACAGGATGCCACCTGGAGCTATTGCCACCACTTTCACCTGGGCAATGCAAAAGAGCAAACCAAAGGAGATAAACTATGCCGCTTACATCCACGACAATCTTGTGAAGATGGGGACCAAAAATCCCACCTATATTGGACATGGTGAGTTGATAACAAAAGTCATCTATGGAGCATTGCATGCCAAGGGAAACTGGCCTCTACCTCCCTCACAAAATGATTGGCTCAAGCTGAAGGAAGACAAAGAAGAAGAACCTCCTAAGGCGCCCAGGGTAGCCACAAGGTTGAAGTGCTGTTTAGAGACAATGCTAGAAGAGCGGCCAGAACCAAAGAAGGGAAAGAAATAAACTCTAAAGGTGCCAATCAAGGAAAAAGTCATAGAAAGCGGCAAGGCTAGAAAGACTAATGGAAAGTTTCAGAGCTGAGAGAGCGCTAAAAGGGGATTTGAGCGACTTATGGAAGCCATCACTTGAGGCTATGTCTGGATCATCCCGAAGGATTCAAAGGTATCAGTTTGAAGATTATATCAAGAATTTCGAGATCTTAGATGCTACAACAGAGAATATCCCAAATATACGGTTTACAGAAGAAGAGGTGGACGAAGTGAGACGACAGCTGCTAGAAGAGCAGGAAGGCCAAGAAAGAGAGAAGAAAACAAAGGCGGATTGGGATTTCAAGAAGAAGCAACCAACTCCACCATCAAGATGAGAATCCAGCACACCACCATCACCACCCCCTCTTAGTCCTCCCCAAACCCAACAAAAAGAGGAGTTGAACAAACCTGACGGGCAACAAGACTCCAAGCAAGAGAAGAACAAAGAGGAAGAGCAGAAGGCAGAAGTTGAGCCAAAAGATGAGAAGCCAGATCCAGAAGGAAGAAACTATAGAATATTTCTTGATCTACTAGCTGCTGGGTACTCTCGAGAAGAGGCAGCTAATGCAGCTTTTGAGTTGTCGAGCACAAGACCCAAGGAATATATGCAGAGCCCTCGATTAGTGGAGTTGAAGGAGATGGACATAGATACAGTGGATCTACATCCACAAACCAATGATTGGGATGTATGATGCAAAAACTCACCGGGCTCAAAGCAAGATCGATGGCCATTGAGATTGAAATTGATAATCTCAAAACAAATGAAGTTCATATCAAAGCTGAAGTGGACTCATTGCAAAAACAGGACCAAGAGAACATAGAGAAACAAACCAAGCTGCAAGCCAATCTGGACGCGGCACTGCAAAGATGCCAAGAGATGGAACGACAGAGTCAGGCAGCAGAACAAAAGCTTCAAAGAGCAGAGGAGGAATGCAAGAAAATCAACAAATCACTGACAGATGCGGAGAAAGAGAGGGACAATTTGATACTACAGCTTGCTGATGAGTCCAAAGAGGTTGAAACTTTGAGGAATGCTAAGGAAAAGGCTGAGCTAGAACATGAAGCAAGCCAGGATGAAGTGATAGAGCTAAAAGATCAGACCATCCAAAGGCTAAGGGCATCTCCGGCCATAGTCAGAGCTGCTACCTCGACTGGCACTGCTTCAGAGAATGATCTATATGAAGAACAGATGAAGAAACTCCAAAAGGAGTTGACACTAGAGAAGAGACAAAGACTGATGCTGTCCGAGGGCTCCCTAGTAATGCAAAACCATATGGAAGATGAGAACAAGGCCATGAAAGATGAGCTAGAAGACTTGAAAAAGAAGATGGACAAGGAACTAAAGAGATTGCAAAAAAAAAATGAAGACACCAAGAGAAAGCTAGAAGAGGCTAAAAAAACCAATGCAGATTTGAACGACCTCTAAGTGAACATGGGAGATCAAGCTGAACAGGAAAAGAATGCATATCAGAAGCAGATAGATGAGCTGAAAGGCCAACAATAGGCTGAAGAACAACACTTGAGCACAAGGCCAGCAGCAATGGAAAGCATTGACATAGAAAATGTGTCAGATCTAGTGGACACCACTATGCAAGAGGACATCCTTGTGGGACCATCACAAGAACCCCAGGATCTGACACAAGAAGAAGAAGAAAATCTACAGAAGGAAATAGAAGCGGCAATAAAAGACATGGCCAAAGAAGCAATGGAGTGGGATCAGAGAGTATTTAAGTCTATGAACATTCATAAGTTAGATGCCAATATCATTTGGCATGAATGGCTACAACCTTCTCTCCCATATCCTCTTCTAAAGTATGAAGCTGCTACAATAAACAAACGGATTAAAGAGGAGCTAATAGTGCCACTATACAAAGCAAATATCTCCAAACCAGAAGGAGTTAAGCTGATTGTGGACTCTCAGCCAAAGTGGAGAAAGGCATGGCTTACCAAATACCCGTAGTATTTAGTTCATCTGGTAGAGGCACCTAAAAGAGCCAGAGACAACCTTAGCTTTTGCCCTCTACCAAGGATGCAGACTTGGAAAGCATAAGAGCTGCTGCAAAAAAGCCAACCCACATGCCTCAACTATCCAAAGCTGCAAGGCTTGAAGGCAGGCGAGAGAATGAGTGAGCAATACATGGTGAAAACCCTAACGGGCGCCATTAAATTGTTGACTAGCTTGCCTGACCTCTCTTGCATCATGCTCAGAAAAATCTGTAAAACCCTTCTGGCAGTTTTTGAAATTTTTAAACCTGGATAGGCAACAAACATCATCTTCTTCTTCCAAGACACATATAGATGTGCATATGATCTGTCTGCTCAGCCTTCTCATGAGGTGATACATGCCCTTTATCAGAGAATCATGTTTTTGCCCTCGTATCACCTCCAGGCCTTTGAAGAAGCCTTCTACACCGGTTTCTTCACCATCAATACAGAAATATTTGGTCCGACATTACTGGCCCAGCATGTGCGGTATGACTCTCTTCTGAAGATGTGCAGAAGCCTCCACTAAAGAAGCAACTCTACTTCCATGTAGAGGACGACATGAACTAGGAGGGGGGGAGTGTTAGCAGCTGTACACACCCAACGGAGGGTGACTGCCTGGTAGGATATATATTTTTTTAATTATTCCTTAATTGAGAAAAATCGTCATTTCACCTTT
Source organism: Adiantum capillus-veneris (assembly GCF_014529385.1). Taxonomy (NCBI): domain Eukaryota; kingdom Viridiplantae; phylum Streptophyta; class Polypodiopsida; order Polypodiales; family Pteridaceae; genus Adiantum; species Adiantum capillus-veneris. Next base: position 125,221,515 of record NC_140954.1, on the reverse strand, counting down.
GTAAATAGTGGGGCTTGCAGAAGCTTCCAGATTGTATCCCATTTTTGACATTTAGACTGTGTGAATGGTTAAATTGGAACATTAAGGTTTGAGATTGTAAGGTATTTATACCACTTTTGACCTTAATGCAAAGAACCTTTGTCATTTTATAAGTTTTTGTCTGTGTGAGTGACCATACTCTGTGTACGAGAGAGAGAGTGAGAGTTTTATCTTGACACTACGCACGCACCGGTGGTTGGAATCGAGTGCGGAGAAGTGCAGCGTGTTGCTACCGAAGAGAGCTACATGCCAATACCTACATTGCGTGTGTACGATCTGGCTTTACGAGCTCGAGCCACGAGCTATATCTGGTGATTCGGTGAGCATACGTTGTCTGTTTTTGCATTTCAGCATATCCACGCATTCGCATTGAGTAGAGCTACACATTAGGCAATTTAGTTTTGGGAAACGACGACTTGCAAATTTTGACCAGACATCCTACGTGATTTTGCACCTGGTGTTTAGGGTGGGGATTTTGGTTCATGGACCTTAGGGAGAGCGACCTATTGGTGTTTAATAGGGTTTCCTTCAAGTTTCGTAGTGTTTCGAGAATGTTTGATGGGTATTTGGCTCTTGAAAGCGTTGTAGGAAATCTCCTCTTATGTACTCTGAAGGATGTAGCTTAGACATTTGGTAGAGACCTCTGTAGGAAGTAGTAGAGAGTCGGTCGAGTGTAGGTTGACACCCTATGTTTGCTTCCACGCGCCTGTGGGTCGAGCTTCGTCCTTAGCTGACAAATCTTGTTAGGTGAGTTCTCGCTGTGCTGACGTCCGTCGCGGTGTATCCGCCAACACCTTGTGTTGGCTTGCCAACAGTTTGATGAGGCATTGAGCAGGTTTCTCATCAATGGCTTTGCCACAAGTGGTGGTAGTAGGTGACTTGTCAACTCGTTATGTTGCTCAAACTTGCTGAAAATGAGTAGGGAGTGTTAGCGGGTCACCGTGATGGACGTCTATAACATAGCTATCTGGCACTAACATAATGTCAATATGCAAGAAAGCGACTCGGGATGGGGCACAGAGAGTCAATGAGGTTGTCAATCTCAAATAAGTAAACCTAAAGAACTATTCATGCATCTACAATAGCAAATCAATCACTTTCTAATCAGAAAATCAGGTTATGTCCAGTCTCACCGCTCTAGGTCATCACAACTTTTTGGCATCCAAACGGATTCAGAATGCAACGAAACTTAAGAGGGGTGTTACAACACCTAAAGGCATATTCCTACCAAGTTCTGCAGTCATCTAGGAAGGTACAAAAATCATGATCCATGCCAAAAAATGTTTAGAAAATTGAAATAGAACTACACGGAAAGGTTCCCTTCAGGCTTAGAAACACTCTTCCAAGGTCAAAACATAAAAAAATAACCATTTTAGCCCTCAAAACAACACATTTAGCCCACAGACAAGACGTCTCAAACCACAATAGAATTGAGAATGATTAAACTTAGATTAAAGAGAAAGAGACAAGGTACACAATGTGCTATTTGCAATCGAATTTTGATTACCAGAAAAGGAAAAAGGTTGATTACAGATTATAGCAGAAGTGCAACTCTCAGTCGACGTCCAAAAACTCTCTAAAGATAATGATAATGTCACTTTGGAAACTAAGGGTTTTGACAAAAAGGCTTGGGACCCTTTCCCACGGTCATTGGACATTTATAAGGCTTTGTGGGTTTTGTAGCAAAATACAAGGACTAAAGGAATTTATGATTACATTTCTTAACTCATCACTCTATGATTACAAGGTTTCCTCCAAAACCCCAAAAAAAGATAGGATATAGAGGTTGTGACGTGTCGCCGTCTTCCTTGGGTGCACTTCTGTTGTTTTCCTCCAAAAATTCCCCCCTTCCTATTTGTTGCACGTCCTCGTGCAACCATGGTGACTCTTCAGTAGTCGAATCTGCGTTTTTCCATTGTTTGGAGGACTCTGTTGAATTTTGCAGCTCGTACATGATATACGCTTTAGCTGATAGCTCTCTGAAGGGATTGTTGACAAGAGTACTTTGGTAAGCAACATGCCTTGCTTGGAGGTCTTTTGTGAGCGGATTGAAGATTGTCGAATTTGATTCAAAAAAATCCGGTGACAAAAGCCTCTTCGAAAGTCTGCATATAGTGTGAAGGAAAGAACATGATGCGGGCATACATGCCCATTATGACATTGACGTTGGAAACTTTTGTCTTCAGATTCCAGCTGATTCCTCCTGTTCCTTTTGGAAATACTTTCCAAGGGTGATCTACTTTCTCTACATCATCGAATGCATCTATGCATGTGAGGATCATCCTGACAATTTTGCAAGTCATTTGCCATATGAAATCTGGAACATCTCTGAAGAGGTTGATGGTTGCCTTGAGTGTGTGATTCATATAATTTTTTGGTGGTGGATGGCTGCGAGGTGTCTCCGCAAGTACTAGATAATTCAGTACTGATGGTATGCATTTATGCCAAGTCAAAAATGTCTCCCAGGATCGCCTTCTAGGAATTGGGCAATATGTCGGGTCGATCCTTAGGTGTTGAGGAGTGTTTTTGTATAGCGTTTCATCTATTGGAAGCTTTACAAACCATCTCTATCTCCATAGTGGTTGACTTTCCAAAATTAGTGTGGCCTGCTCCGTTGTAATTGACACTCCCTCATAATTGCCTTGTGGATTGAGCTCTAGACTAGGTAATAATTTTCTCTTCCAGAGAATGGCCTCTTGCTTGAGTAGAGGCATAGCTAGCATCTCATGACCAAAATTCTTGAGTTGTTCATCTGGTTTGATCATTAAGAGAGGGACGAACTTGAGAACTTTGAGCTCATCCAGCATATAATCCTTTTTTGAGCCGTTAGGCATCTCAGAAATCCATCTTTTCAATCAGCCCTGGCATCCACTAAATCTTGTATGTCCTCCACTTCTTGGACACTTGCCATTGTCAATGTGGTTGGCAAGTCTGGCATGTCAATGTGCTGTGGTTCTTTAGGTGGTTGAAAGAAGGTTTGCGCAATTGCTGAGGTTAGAGAATTTAAAATCTTGTTGGTAGCTTTAGCTTCTTTACTTCAATTTTCTTCTTGTTGTGCTACCAATTCAGCACGTGTTTGTTCCAATTGATCTTGTAGATCCTTGACATGTCAGTTTTTTGGTTGGTCATTGCTTGTATACCGGCCATTAGTGTCTGTGTTTGCAGCTTTTCTCTCTCCAGCTCTGCTTTTAAGTTTTGAATCTCCTCCAAAATTGATACAGATTATTGAGAGGAGATAAATGGGTTTGTATCTTGATTTTCCAAGAGGGTGCTCTTGCTTGAATCGTATGACATGCAAAGCTTTGTGTATTTAGCTTTCTCCTTTTCCATAGCCTCCTCTAATGCTTGATTTTTGATTTATTCCGATGTACGCGTAGAAATTTCCTTTTCCAAGGCTTCATAATACAGCTCTGCATCTTTCTTCTCCTTGGCTACTTCATCTATGAGCCTGTGTTTGTCTTTTTGTAGTTTCTCAACTTGGAGAACTAATCGATGGATTTCTTGGCGTGGGCCTCTACACATTCCGCTCTTGTGTTGTGAACATCTTGGTTCTTTCGCTAAATCATTGCACGTTGGCATTTATACTGAAGTCTTACCCTCTCCAAATGGTCATCTATGTTGAATTCTTCAATCATGTAAGGTGCTTCGGTTTCCTCTTTTTGTTTCCCTTTGGAAACGTCTTCCCTGGTTTTCTTTTCCTTAGATTGTTCTTCTTGAACTTCAACCGCCACATAAGCCAATACTTCTCCCTTCGGTGTGCTTTCCATCTCTGGTAAATTTGAACTTTGGGGAGGGGAAAGTTGTTTTGCAATATATTCTCCTGCTTTTGTGTCTTCCCTTGGTGGTAACTCGGGAATCTCCGATTGCTGTTCAACCACTTGGGCTTCATCCTTGCTGGCATGTTCTTGATGTTCAAGAGGGCTTGGAGGGCTGTCGAGTGAAGATTTATGATCTCCTCCTTTTTGGCGTTTTGAATCCTCCTCCTTTCTTTGTTTTGCTTTTCACTTTAAAGTCTCACTTATCCTCCTTCTGGTGTCTATAGCCAAATCCGCTTCTGCTTGAGCTTTTCGGTGGCGTTCTTCCTTGAGCCTATCCATCTTGGCATCGAGCTCTTAAAAATTTTCTGATTGGGCTTGCTCTTCCACATTTTCTTTCATTGCCTCTCTCTCTTCTCGTGCCTTTTGCACTTCTTCCATGGTTCTTCGTGTTTGTGTGAGAGGAATTTGTTCAGAGACTTTCTTTGGTATGCGCTCTAGAGAAATTTTTACACCCACTTCTTCCTCAGAAGACTGGTATTCAGAGGGGACATAATCTTTACCTGTTATTTCCCCACTCAAATGTATATTAGAGTCAGTTCTCTCACTGTCAGAGGACTTTGTATTTGTACACTTTCTTCTGGTCCTCTTTGACTAGGCTGCAGATGTGTTGCCTACTGCTCGTACTACGTGCTTTGCTCTGTGTAATAAGTATAGTTGAGATTCTGCTTTGAGAAGGTTATCAATCATGCTGAGTGCTTGGTAATCTATCCATGTAAGCATTGGTCCAATGTTCATATATGACTTGCCTTTGTCGCTTCCCCTTAAGCTTGCATTGACTAGATTGTCTAAGATGTAAGTCCCAAAGTCACATCAATTTATTCTTCTCTCTGCTAACCCCGTCGCCATTACTACCGCTATATGCAACATAGGTTCAGTGTATCATGGCAGTTTCTACACTTTGAAATGCTGGGAAATCAGTTGGAGGGGTAGTTCCATCTATGAATAGATCAAATCCTGATAGGTTTGGTGTATCATGGTGGGTTTTGCACTTTGAAATGTTGGGAAATCAGTCGGAGGGGTAGTTCCATCTCTGAATAGATCAAATCTTGATTGGTTAGCTTGTGGCCTCTTTGCTTAAGGAATGCCCTGACATTGTCTATTGCCTTTGTCTGTAGTAGCAAATTATGTGTGCCTGGGTGTAGATGCAGAGCCTGATTTATGATGTCGTGGGTAACCTTTACTTTCACTATGGCCCCATCTTTGGCCGTGAGTGTAGCTTCACCATTGTATTGGATGGAGCTGATCAACTCATTGTCGGGGCATATGTGCTCGAAATGTGAGTCGAGTCAGCATGGGCTGCTAGCTGTGGGAGAAGAGAGAAATAAAATATGCACCACACCATACGATTGTCAAGTAGCCTCTTCGAAACAAGAAACATGTGCTAAAATAATTTAATTTTATGATGCCAACAAAATCCGACGCACAATAGCCAAGGCGGTGATGTTAACAACATCGTTAACTTAATTAATTGCAAATTAAGGAGTTTAAGCTCCCGTTTATAAAATCTAGGCCAAATTAGTTTAGCCTGCACTGATTCAAAATGTCCACCGGTGATGGGTGTTGATGAACATAAGACTAAACATGTTGAACTACCGCAAAAATTTTCCTTGTGTTGCTAATTTTACTTCTTTCTACTTATTTTCTCGATCAGGAATGCCTTCCTCTCCGCAAGAGAGAGAGAGAGAGAGAGAGAGAGTCTTTCTTTGCTGAGCTTTAACCCCTATGCTGTTGCCTTCGACTCCTTTCTTGTCTCTTCCTCCGAGAGCTTTACTTCTCAAGCACAAGAGAGAGATAGAGAGAGAGAGAGAGAGAGAGAGAGAGAGAGAGAGAGAGAGAGAGAGAGAGAGATGACCCTTTGCTTTGCCTCTCCTTCTCCTTCTTCTTTCCTTCTTTGCCTTGCTGAGGAGAGAGAAAGAGATTCTCCCTTTGTTTTGCTAGCTCAGAGAGAGAGAGAGAGAGAGAGAGAGAGAGAGAGAGAGAGAGAGAGAGAGAGAGAGAGAGAGAGAGAGAGAGAGAGAGAGAGAGAGAGAGAGAGAGAGAGAGAGAGAGAGAGAGAGAGAGCATTTCTCCCCTTTGAGCTCCCGGGTCCCCTCCCTTCTTCTTGCTTTGCTAGCCAAGGACGAGAGCGAGAGAGAGAGAGAACTTTGCTTCCCTTTTTTTGTTAGCCGAGGACGAGAGAGAGAGAGAGAGAGAGAGAGAGAGAGAGAGAGAGAGAGAGAGAGAGAGAGAGAGAGAGAGAGAGAGAGAGAGAGAGAGAGAGAGAGAGAGCTTTGCTTCACCTTCTCCAGCTCTTGCATGCCCGACCTTCCTTCTCATAACCCTCACAACCCCCCAATCCTCTTCTCGTCCGAGTTCCCTCTTCTCCTTTTTGAGCTCACGATCTCCTTGCTTTGCTAGCCGAGGACGAGAGAGAGAGAGAGAGAGAGAGAGAGAGAGAGAGAGAGAGAGAGAGAGAGAGAGAGAGAGAGAGAGAGAGAGAGAGAGAGAGAGAGAGAGAGAGAGAGAGAGAGAGAGAGGTTTCCCTTGTTCACCTTCCGAGCTCCCCGGTCTTTCCTCCTCTTCTATCGTCACAATTACAACCCTCCACACGTTCTCTTTTCTTTCCTTGCATGCCCAAAACCCCCCCTCTATTAATAGCCTTTTTCTCCCCTAGCAACGATGGTGCTGTCGTTGCTAGGGGGCATAAAAGTCACCTCTTGATGACATGGCAACCGGCACTGGGAGCGATGCAGAATTCGCCAAGTCTTGTGCCAAAAAGGAGCGCAATGCTGAGCTGCACGACTTCCCCTTCTTGGCTGGGCTCATCCGAGCCTTGTGCAGGCCGTGGTACGAGCTCAACTAGCCCCCCCTGCATTTGTGCTCGCTGTCTGCCGCTCCATGCCATGCTTTTCTTTCCTTAGCTGCACACCCTATAAGGGTTTAAATGGGCGGCCATGGCTTCTTTTGGGAGGGTGGCCCTTAAAGGGCACCCCATTTGGCATACATATCGACTAAAGCATTTCCAAACACAAAAAATCCAGATCCCCTCAATGACACCCCTCTTGGCATACATAAAGGCACCTCATTTGGTACACATGCCGGCCAAGGTAATGCCAAGCACGGCATTCTCTTTCATCAGTCCTTGACTAACAATATCATCGTGAATTTCAATGCTCATATCAGCTTCTTAGTGCCATACGCGTTCAAGATGCAAGCATAGGTGATTGCATTTGCCTGAAAAAGATCTCCCTTCCCACTTGGTGAAAATAGCCCGAAGCTTCTTACCGTAGCCGTGTTGGGCATTCCCCGCAATCATTGCATTCCAAGAGATGACATTCCGGACATGAAGCTCTTCACAAACCTTATGTGCTTCCGTATGGGCACCACATTTAGTGTATTTAACTTCCAAATCATATCATTTTTTGGCATTACTTGATTGAAGCTCAAAATTCCCAGGCGGCACACCGACCGAGCGGACGGGTCGAGGACTGGTACAAAACCGGCCCCCGGTGAATCTTTAACGGCCAATATCTTGGCAACCAAAAATCCGATCACTGATCTGAAAAGACCGACACACTCCAAAAAGTGAGCACTTCACTCCAATGCATTCACTTCATTTTTGTCCCCTCAGCTGCAATTGCCCAATCCGATATGGATCTGCATCAACTTATACTTCAACCTGCCATAACTTTTTCATTGTAGCTCCAATCAATGAGCGGTAAAGACAAGCCAGTCAATCACTTCAAGCACTACAGTTCTAAATCATACATCTCCCATGTGTGGTCACTTCAAGCATACTGCTTTTTAGCATCATGAAGGCATCAATTGGCCCTTTAAAGATGCATCTGGCATACATTAACCATTAAACTTGGCCTATTAACAAGCCCTGATCACCACTCAATAAATGTGTAGGCTTCAAAGAAGCTTAGCTTGCATTTATTTTCTCTTTTTCCCATCATGATTGCGGAGCTGCACGACATCCACCCCCTCTGAACCTTCACAGCCTCCAATCTGTGCCAACTACACTTCAATCCGTATCTGCTACAATTACCTTAAGCTCTTTGCCATCATTAGACTCACATAACTGGTAAACATATGAAAAAGAATATAAGGCCTATACCCTATCATCAATGTTTGAGCTTAATCATTAGGTAGCTGCCCATAAAAAATCTTTGAACTGTATCTGTCGTATCTTCAAAGCGTTCAATTATGGAAAACCTGTTTAGTGAACCCCACCAGACTCAAGTGTTCCAGTTAATTATGCACACGGATTGACCATTAAGCTCGCTTTAGGGAACCTTTTCAAGCTCACGTATGCCTTACTCTATCTGCACATAGAATGGCCATCAAGTCCTTTACTTCAAGTTCTGGTAGTAGAACAAACTCAAAAGATATGAAGATACTTCATCAATTGTCCAAAAAAGTCAACTGGAAGCTAGCCATGTAAGCTTATTAATCGCATAACCAAAAACTCTTCTGACTTAGCATAAATCTAGAAAATAAACCTTGTACCATGCAACATGTTACAACAAACATCTGGTATCCTCTAAATCTGCAACTTGCGCTTTAGTAGCCCCCAAGATCAAATGGGATACTAAGGAATTTCCCACACATTGGAGCATCATAATAGCAACATGAACATACATTCCTTGTATTAATCAACATCAAGCATTTCTCGTGCAAATATGCTACCCCTGGTTCAAATAGCACGCAATTACTATGCATGCTTAATAGTATCCATCCATATTGAATCTACTTATGAATATCCTTAGAATCTCGTGGATCAAACACCATTGAAATCACATAGCATTGATGGGCTCTGCAATATACTAGAGCTTCACCTGAAGCCGCAGTGCAGCACCCACATTCGGTAAACTTTTGGCAACTTAAGATCGTTACCAGCAAGCATTAAAGAGTTGTGACTCCCTTTTAGTGGCAGCTAGGACATCAGTGACATAAGCATCAATAGAAATAGAACCCAAATCCAGCCACATTTGGTACATTGTCCAAGGAAATGAAAAACCCTGTGCACTTCATGCAATATCAAGGATGATTTAGCATCATCACCCCCTCTAGCTTCATAGCCATCACAAAAAACCTTGGGAGTTTTTGGACCTGTATCATCATAGGAATTCTTACCTGTTGAAATTTCAGCTTGATCATGAAAAACAGCTTCAACTTGTAAATCTTCATCCATAGTAATGGGGGCTTTTCACAAGCCAAGCTCCCATACCCCTCTTCTCTCGTCCCCACCCCATGAAAACCCTCTCTTAGGGAGGGAGTGATAAAAGGCATTGGAAAAAGTAAGAAAAAAATAAAGTATGATTATGTAAATATATGAGAAAGGTAAATAGGCCACCTCATGCCTGCGGGGTAGCCCATCCCCACCTTGCCTCCTTTTTCTTCACTGTTGCCCCGCCGTGTGTCCCTTTTCCTCTCCTCCACTCAAAAGGTCAACCCCCTCTCTCTTCCCCTCATCCTTTCTCCTTTCTCTCTCCCCTCAAGCTACCCCACCCCTCACCAATAATACATTCTAACTCACCAATAATGCACCCTAACTCACATGCAACTTATCCTATCTTCCAAAACAGTATACCCCACCCCCCTTTTCTCTCTCTTATCATATCCCATGACCCAAATATCCCCCTCTCTCTCTAAAGGGCACCATGTCTCTTGTCTTGTAGCTAAATAACCTCCCCCACACTCACACACACTCAGTTTCACTGAAAAAGGTGCCCACAGACCCATCCCCACCCGGTGGTTACCTGATTTTTCTTGTGTTCACACCCAAATATCCCCCTCTCTCTCTAAAGGGCACCATGTCTCTTGTCTTGTAGCTAAATAACCTCCCCCACACTCACACACACTCAGTTTCACTGAAAAAGGTGCCCACAGACCCATCTCCACCCGGTGGTTACCTGATTTTTCTTGTGTTCACACACATCTGCACACAGATTCACCTCTGAACACACTCCCCTCTCTCCCCTCGTGTAATTACTTTATTCTCCATGTCACCTCTCACTTTTTTTCATCAACCCATCTCTCTCTCTTAGTCTCTCTCTCATGAGACTGCTGTTCTGGCACATATACACACAGCCAGACAAGTGGGGCCCACAGTCACATGGCCTATGTAGATAATGATTTCTTCATTTCTAAATTCTAGAATTTCTCCCCCCTCCTCCCCTATATAAAGAGGGGTCACCATCACACTAAACATACACACAACATCACCAAAGAATACACTATGCACTGTGTGTGCCTAGTGCACACACACACACCCACACCATCACCATCACCATCACCATCACTATCACTGCAATCACCATGCTCGTCTTGAGCATGACCTCCACACCCTTGGGCTATGGAAGATGAAGGGCAGCTAAATGAAGGAGGATGGCCATAACCCTCGTGCGAGTCTTCGCCATCAGCTCCCACCTATCCGCCATGTGCTCTACCACTCTCTCCCTTCTCATTCCCCTACCCTAAGCTCCCCATTTCATCGCCTTATTCTCTAAATAAAGCTTGAGGTTTTGTGAGTATGTTTTCTTGCAATGTTTTGCCCATGTGAGGTGTGCGGAATCGCCACCTAGTCTTGTGTTTGGAGTGAGCTTGTGTATGTGTGAAGGGTGTGCGGATTCGCCATCTTTCTGTGGTGCCTAAGTACTAAGCCGCTATACCCCCTCCCTCACTCTCTCTCTCTCTCTCTCTCTCTCTCTTACTTGATCTCATTTCCCTTCCTCTTCATCATTACTCCCAAGCATCCATCTCTCTTGGATGAAAACTTTGTTATGGTGGTGTGTTGTTTGCATCCTAGCCGCTGAAGTTAGGTGGTGCCCTTGTTTGCTTTACCATGACAGGCTCGAGGCGCTCCATTCAGTCCCTGATGTTTTAGAGGCCGTCGGGGGCTCGGGGTTTGCTTTGCTCCCGTCATTTGGTGCCCCCACGGAGGATCTTTTCATGAAAACCTTCAGTTTACAAGACTGAAACCCCTAAACTATTGTGAATGGATGAATGGCTAGCAGGATTTGCTAATTGGACGACAGAAGAAGAAGAGCTCCAAGCATAACTAGACGAACTCCGCATCTCCATCGAAGCTCGAGTGCCAGGCGTAACGGTAATCGATTTGCAGTGGGAGAGTCAACCAACACGCCAAACCCAGTGGATATACATAGGCAAGTGCCAAGAAGAAGAAGGAGAAGGTCGAAACCATGTCCGCAACCTACAACCAACCCACAACAACAAAATGGAAGGAGCTCTACACAATAGAGAATCAACACTATTCTACTTTGAGAATCGGGTAACTCAAGTCACCGAGGTAATTATCACAGTCAGTTTTCAAGTCGCACCTGATGCTGCAGCACAGATAACGGAATCATTGGCTCACACTCTCACTAGAGAAACTAGGGATCTACTGAGTTTGTTTCAGGAAAGAACTCCACCCTCTCCCACAAGCTTGGACAGTGACTAAGCACCTCTAAGATTCACTTGAATCAGTGCAACCTACCTCAAGACAGATCACACATACCTACACGTGTACGCTCAATCAAGGTAATACTGGACTTGAAGACTCACTACCAGCACGTCATTGACACCATGCTGGGTGGGGAGCGGTTTTTTGAGGTTTTGGCATCAGATCAGCCATTTGTCTTACCTTTGGTACAAGGCAATGTACCTTTTGAAGTTTTAATCTATGTCCTAGTATAAGAGGGTATACACACCTCCTTGTAAAGAAGAAAAAAAATTTTGCAAGTTAAGAAGTGTGTCTTTCTAGCTCTCTCTCAGTAATCATGGCAAGTGTAACATTTCCAACATTTAAAGGGAAGAAGGGGGAGGATTTGGTAACAGACTTCCTAGATGACTTTGAAGTAGCATGTGTAGTGAGCAACAAAGATACGGATGAATCCCGGGTTAGAATCTTTAAGCATCTCATGAAGCTAGAAGCTAGATCATGGTACCATGCACTTCCACAAGCAACCAAGGATGACTGGGAACCCTTAAAAACCGCTTTTAAGAGGCGCTTTGGGGGAGGTACCACTTCAAAAAAGTTGTGGGACAAGTTGAGAGACTTGAAGCAGGAGGGTCTTTTAGAATATGACACCTATGAGTCCAAATTTTTGGATTTGTGGGAACGGTGGGTTGAGTCACTGGCAAGGGGGGAAGCTGCACCTGATTTCCTAAAAAAAGATCGGTTCACGCATGGCTTATGGCCGCTTCTCAAGGAGAAGGTGAAAGGTAGATTCCCGGCTACGTACGAGTTAGCCGTTGAGATTGCTCGTCTTAAGGACAAGAAGCTGCGAATGAAAGCCAAAGAAACCGAGTCAACAGAAGCAAGAACATCGCGTCGACCAGCAACTATGACAACTACCATTCCACCACCACCACCGGCTCTTGGGGTAAGAGATGACCAACAAGATATGTTGGCCCATATTACTGACCAACTGCAAAATTTGTTTGTCCACTTAATACAGCAAGGGAGGAGTCAAGAAAGAGATCAATACCTTGGAAGAGCACGACAACAAAACAGGGAGTATCATTGCTACAACTGCGGAGAAGACGGTCACGATATGTACTACTGTCCCAAACCACGACAAAACTATAATAGAGGAGGTAGGAGGAGCCAATTGTCACCCCCTAGAGAAAGAACACCCCCACCCCGAGCACCACCCCCACCAACACAAATTCTACGTCCACCCCAGACACCACTACAAGCATCCATTCCACCTCTTCCACCAGCCCCACCACCTGATCGCCCTGCAAACATCATAAGGCTAGAAGAGAAAGGAAAAGCCATAGTAGTGGATCCACCCAGAGCAAAGGAGAGGGACAAGGGTAAGGAGAAGGTAACCTTTTTAGAACCACTTGAGGCCATGACTGTGAAAAGAGCTAGGAGGGAGAAAGCTACACAATCAGATGATGAGAGAAGCATGAGAGGAGAAACTAGCAAGAGGCCATCTAGGCCACGACGGAAATTGGGCATCACCGACTTCCAGCTAGGGGAAAGTTCTAAGCCCTATGATCTAACATTGGATGTGGCAGAGCAAGGACCGAAGATTACATGGCCACAACTGCTACATCTTGCACCTAAAGTAAGGCGACAATGGTCCAAAATGGTAAGTACAAGACGCTCCAAAACAAAGGTAGCCGGAGCAATTTCGGGTTGCAACATGGATGACATCCTTCCAATTGTCGACGTAAACATAAAAGGAAAGAGGGTTGGAAACACCTACATTGATGGAGGTGCACAAATCTGTGTAATGAGCGAAGCTATGATGCTTCGATTAGGGCTCGAGGTTGACAGGCCTTCTCCATGCAAGGCAAAGATGGTAAACAAGGCAAAAAAAAAGTGTGTGGGTGTGGTAAGTGCCGTAAAAATAAAAGCTTTCAACACTAAGGTAGAGGTAGATGTTTTTGTAATGCCTACTAAGGGGGAGGGCTATCCACTGAGGCGGTCCGGGGCGGGCAACAAGAAGAGCAACCTCTAGACACCCTTCAAGGCTCCCGTGCTGCTCAATGGGGCTGGGGCACAACACAACACAAACCAAAACAACCAACCCGCAACCAAATCCCAACTACACAAGGGGCACCACCTAGTTTAAGAGCGAACTAGGACGCAAAAGAGGAGAATCGTTAGAGCAACCCACAAACAAGCAAGGAATTTACACTAACCCTAACACCAATGGAACACTCTCACACACTAAAACACGAGAGAGAGAGAGAGAGAGAGAGAGAGAGAGAGAGAGAGAGAGAGAGAGAGAGAGAGAGAGAGAGAGATGGTGTACAACTTAGCTTCAACTTTATATTTTTCACAAAAAGGAACTTAGAGCTTGCGGAATCAAGTGACAAGATTTGGTTATAGCATCACTAGCACATTGTCTTAGGGTTATGGGAGCCCTCTCACCATCCACCCTCTTACAATGGTAGCCAAACAATAGCCAATGAATCACAAGCAACAAAACAACAACCTTCAATGAAGCAAGTCACCTTATGAAGCTGAATGAGTTTGCCAAGCCAAATTGGAGGAGAAGTGTGAGCCTTTGGACATGAATTGCACCCAAAACTACCAATTCATTGATGTTGGGGTAGATACAAAAATGGTAGGAAGAATATCTTCTACTTGCACTCACTCAAACTAGCTCAAGCTTTTCTATGCACCAAGGTGATGGTGTATAGAAAGCTTACTCTCTCTTTACAACCAAGATAGAACTGGCGTGTGGTACACTCAATCTAGTGTGCAATGGTATAGTGATGTCTTTTACAAGGAGGAATGGGTTCTATTTATAGGTTTTAGAAGCCTTGATTAGGATTAAGCCTAATCAATTTTATTAGGAAAGATCAAGGATTATGAGTTTTTATGAATTTCAAATGAGAATGGGGTCTCTCTTTTCTCTTGAGTCACATGGATGTGGGCTCAAGTAAGAGAATTATTGATGTGGTGAAAGGAGAGAAACTTCCATGGGAGTGAGTGAATTTGTTTTACTTGTGCAGTTGCCTACTCCATATGTTGATAGTGTGGGTGCATTTTTACAAGAGAAATTAGTTGTTAGTGGTAATAATCACTAGAATTGTTAGTGATACATTTACAATGGGTAGGATGAGTTGATTTGATGAAGGAAGAGGGGTGAATAAAAAGAGAATCATTGAGATGGTGAAGCTTTGAAGAAGCTTGAACTCACCCTTGTGTAGATTGTGGAAAAAATGACCGCTGGTCTTCTTCTTCTTCTTCGCTTCTTTACGCCGCCGCCACGGTTGACCACCACGATGAAAAGAGGATTTGTTGATGAAAAATACTCAATTTGCAGAAGTTATCATGGTTAAGATGCTGAATTTTAGATATTTTTAGGAGAGGTAAATGAAATTGTAACATAGAAGAAATAGAGAGAGACATGGAGAGGGTGTATGTATGTAGAGGTTCATAAAAGAACTATAGGGATGAGAGAGAAGGGTAATGGTGAAGAGGGTGGGAGAAGCCATGGAAATTGCAGGTTTGATTGAGGGAAGGAGAGGGAGGGATGTGTAAGAGTGAGTAGGTGTGTGGAAGGGTGAGAGAAGACTAAAAGCTACTTGTGAGAAAAGTGGGCAGACTGGGGTCTACTCAAAAAATCATAGCTCATCGCTAGTAGCTCTAAAAATCATGAAAAAATTTGAGGTGATTATTCAGAGCGTGGGCTACATTTTCTTTTTTGACTACCGCTCCAAATTCGGAGTGGAGATAGGTGCCAAAATTCTCACCAAAAAGCCTGTTTTGTATGCCTGCAAAAGTCTTTTAGTGGCCCCCTCCTTTGTTGAATTTGTACAATGCATCCAAGAGTGAGCCCCTCCTTTGTCATATTATAATACAAAGCATCCAAGTTGCCCTTGACCCATGCATGGAGGAGGATTATTGGTGAATAGAGAAATATATACATGGGGGGACTAGTGTATGGACTATTCATGGACTTTAGCTCAATGAGCACATGGTGTTAGAATAATGAGTAAAAATAATAATAAAAATATGGAGGAGTTATGGATATGGAAAGATATTGGAATCATATGATATGGTCCCTCCTTGAATTATTTTGGGTGAAAGAGGAAAATGTATGCAAGTAAATAATATAATAAAAGTAACCAATGAGTAGAAATCAATTTTTTGTTTTCACGAGGGTGAGGGTGAAAATGTGGGAGTGATTTGTATGAAGGAAAAATATGAGGTTAGAGTATGTACAATATTGGCAAAAAATATAATTATGGTGTAAGAGAATGAAAGAAGGTGTACATAGGTTTAATAAAACACACACCTAAGTAGAATATTTAAATAAAATACCAAAATAATTATAAAAAATCCCTATATTTAGGCTATATATACAATGAAATATTCACACACAAAGAGGCCATAATATACTTTTTTATTTTTTTTATTTTTTTGGCTCAACTAGCCCAGTGACTAGCTAGCTGAGGGTTTTTAAGAAGATATGGGAAAAGCCCCCTAACTCACACACGCCTATGTACAGTGAAATGGTAGGGATAGCCATAGCGTTTGGGTGAATTTGGTAGGGTGGAGTAACTTACTATGGCAATTATGGAGAGCCGAAAAATGGCTATCATTAGCCCTCCCCCAGGATGATGGTATATTCATGTACCATCATAGAGCATCTTTTCCAAAGAGAGTGCTTTAGAGTCCTTGACGAGATCTTCATTGTTTGGCCCCTCAGAATTTTGGCTGGAGTTACACTCATGCTTCATGTAACAATACTTACATGAGACAGCGGCCTTTGGACAGATCTTTGGTAGATCCTTTGGTAGAAGGCGACTCAAATAGGGCTTCAAGCGATACCCGTTTACCTTCCTGGAGTGCTCTTTACCATTCAAGTCCACATTAGAAAATTTCGAAGGTCATTTGGAGGGCCTTGTAAGAAATTGTATTTCTCTCTCTAGAAACTTTTTTTAAAATGCACTTGCACCTTGTGAGTACGTCCAAAAGGACAACCAGACACTTTAAAAAGTAGATTTATATTCTCAGTCATCCTTGAAAACGGTCACTTTTTTATTTAATGTGAGCGTCTTTTTCAGGAGGCAGGTGCGGCACATTCAAGGCAGCTTACGTCATCACTGAAAGTTGAAAAGTCACAAACTGTCAAATAGTGATAGATTTTGAGGCTTTTGACACCACCAATGCGTCCGGAACGCCAAAATACCTTAAAAACGAATGTCTACTTGTCTCATTCCGACATCCGGAGAGGCAAAAAATGTCAAAAAAACCCAAAAAATGTGCTTTTTACTTAAGGCGCGCGAGGAGGCATTCTAAAATGCTAGAATGCCCCTCTACGCGCCGTTAGTACAAAGCTCTTTTTAGTGATTTTTGGACAATTATCTTTCAAGAAAGCCTACCCATGTTTCTCTATTGCACTTTTGCACCATGCTCTCTATCTCTCTCTCTCTCTCTCTCCCTCTCCCTCTCCTTTCTATAGCTTAGCATATTTAAAGAGAGAGAGAGTGAGAGACTCCCACTACTAACGGCGCGCGTGGAGCATGTTTTGACCTCAAAAAAGACCTCCTTGCGCCGTTAGTATAAGGTAACAGAAAGACTCTCTCTCTCTCTCTCTTTCCCCCGCCTTACTTCCTCTCTCTATAACACTCACACATACACACATAAACACATACACTGGTGGATGCACAGTACTAAAGGCGCGCATAGAGACATGCACACCGGTTGTGCCTCTCTACGCGCGCCTATAGTATAGAGAGAGAGAGAGACACACACACACACACACACACACACACACACACACACACACACACACACAGAGAGAGAGAGAGAGAGAGAGAGAGAGAGAGAGAGAGAGAGAGAGAGAGAGAGAGAGAGAGAAAGAGAGAGAGGCTCTTTGTGTTTGTGTGTGTGTGTGTGTATGTTATATTTGTGTGTCTGTGTGTATCTCTGTGTGTGTCTGTCTGTGTGTGTGTATATTATATTTGTGTCTCTGTGTGTTTGTGTGTATGTTATATTTGTGTGTGTGTGTGTGATCAAAATGCACTTTGTAGAATTGTAACAATGGGTGTGCGTGCTCACTCTTATAGACCCGAAACAATGGGTGTGCGTGCTCACTCTTATAGCCTACCCATGTTTCTCTATTGCACTTTTGCACCATCCTCTCTCTCTCTCTCTCTCTCTCTCTCCTTTCTATAGCTTAGCATATTTAAAGAGCGAGAGAGTGAGAGACTCCCATTACTAACGGCATGCGTGGTGCATGTTTTGACCTCAAAAAACACCTCCTCGCGCCGTTAGTATAAGGTAACAGAAAGACTCTCTCTCTCTCTCTCTCTTTCCCCCGCCTTACTTCCTCTCTCTATAACACTCACACATACACACAGAAACACATACACTGGTGGATGCACAGTACTAAAGGCACGCATAGAGACATGCACACCGGTTGTGCCTCTCTACGCGCGCCTATAGTATAGAGAGAGAGAGAGAGAGAGAGAGAGAGAGAGAGAGAGAGAGAGAGAGAGAGAGAGGCTCTTTGTGTTTGTGTGTGTGTGTGTGTATGTTATATTTGTGTGTCTGTGTGTTTGTGAGTGTGTGTGTCTCTGTGTGTGTGTGTGTATGTTATATTTGTGTCTGTGTGTGTTTGTGTGTATGTTATATTTTTCTCTGTGTGTGTGTGTGCGATCAAAATGCACTTTGTAGAATTGTAACAATGGGTGTGCGTGCTCACTCTTATAGACCCGAAATTATGATCTCTAAGGCTAAGATGATGAAAAAAAAACCTATGTGATAGATGGAGGCCTTTTTAGAGATTTTTTGACATTTTCCTCTCAAAAATCTCTCTAAAAGAGGAAAAAACGGGCTTTTTACTAACGACGCGCGATGAGGTATTCCAAAATTTTGGAATGACCCCTCACGCGCCGTTAGTAAAATGTTCTTTTAGGGGTTTTTGACATTCTTTGCCTCTTTGGATGTCGGAGCTAAGCAATTGGACATTCATTTCTAGGATATTTGGGCGTTCCAGACGCATTGACAGTATCAAAAGTTTCAAAATCTTCCACCACTTGATAGGTTTGTAGCTTTTTGAATTCTAGTGATGACGTAAGCCGTATCAAATGCACCGCATCTACCTTCTGAAAAAGGTGCTCGCATTAAATGAAAGAGAGTGATCGTCTTCAAGGACCACTAGATTATTAAATGAAGAGAGGGACACCTTTTATATTTTTGTTAATATCAATCTATTTTTCTACGTAACGTAGGCTCTTCTCTCATTGGAGGAGCTTATTTTCCTCTCTCTTCCAAAAGGCCCTCCAAAAGACCTCCGAAATCTCCTAATGTAAGCTGATAGTAATTAGAATTGAAAGCCTTCTTGACTATGTATGGCCCTTGCCATCTAGTTTCAAACTTGGCATCAAAACGATTGTCAAGTCGATTGTCATACCTTAGCACAAGCTCTCCTTCCTTGATGCCTTTGTCCTTCAGTTTCTTGTCGTGCGTTTCTTTCGCTTGTGTGGCTTTCCTCTTGTAGCACTCATATGCTGCTTCTCTTTTCCACTCAAGCTCCACTAACGTAAGAAGTCGATCCATCCATACCTCTTGATCATCTTGTGCTCCTTTGCCATGAAGTCGCATTGTTGGAATGTTGAGCTCGATAGGCTGCAAAGCCTCTTGACCATAGACCAAGTGAAATGGTGTGAACTCCGTGGCTTCCCTATATGTGGTTCGATATGCCCACAAGGCACCATCCAAGAAGTCATCCCATAATTTTGTCTTGTTTTGCACCATCTTTCTAATGATTCCTGCAATGACACCATTAGCCCTCTCTACCAAACCATTTGATTGAGGATAGTAGGGTGTGCTATGCCGATGTAGAATGTGAAGCTCATTACAAACTTCTGTGAGCAAGCCCTTCCTAAATCCTGGACCATTATCAGAAACGATCTCCAAAGGTGTGCCAAATCTGCAACAAATGTGAGTGTACACAAACTTGCTAACTGTCCTCTCATTCACTCTTGCCACACTTTGAGCTTCCACCCACCTAGTCATATAGTCTATAGCCACTAGAATGTAGAGTTTACCATTTTTTGTCCTAGGCAGAGGACCCATAGCATCAATGCCCCACTTTTCAAAGGGTCCATTTGCAAGCACTATTTGCCTCGGGCCATGCACCAACCTTCTATTTCCATTTATCTGACAATTGTGACAGCTTTTACACCAATGTTGAACATCCACATGCAAGCTTGGCCAAACATACCCCGCAAGCAAAATCTTCTTCACAGTTAATTCTTGGGAAAAATGACCACCACATGCCTCTTCATGCAAACCTTTTAGAATGGCTGGAATTTCCGCGATAGTTGGTACTCTTCTGCACACTTGATCCTTCCCTCTTTGATAGAGGGAGCCTTCTAGGAAGAGATAGAAACTTGCCTTCTTCATGAGTCTCCTCTTCTGAGCCTTCGTGAAGTCTTGTGGAAACTCACCCTCCAAAATGTAGCCAATAATGGGAGCCAATGACTCCAATCCTTGGTATCTCGGTTGCTTGACAGCTGCTGCCACCATGATGACCTGCACTTCTCTCTCAACACATGTAACTGCTTGTTGTGCAAGTAAATCAGCATCTTCATTTTGTTTCCTCGGAATATGATATAGTTGCACTTCTTCAAGCTGATTAAACATCCTACGAATGGCATGAAATTTTGTCCTTAAGCTTTCATTCTTGCATGCCCAAATGCCTAAAATCTGTTTAACAATGAGAAGTGCATCTCCCTTTACCATGAGACGTTTTATCCCTTGGAAAATGCACATCTTCAAACCATGAAGTAGTGTGTCGTATTCTGCTTCATTGTTGCTAGTTGAACCTGGTAGATTGACCTTCTCTTTCATGACCACCTCTCCACTTGGGTTGAGCAACACTAGCCCTCCCCCTGCTTTCCCTGTGGCTCGTCAAAAAGCTCCATCAAAGAACAAGGTAAAAGCATTGGGAATACTTTTTGGTGGTGGCAATGGTAGGGTCTTTACTTGAGGCACCTTAATTTCCTTCTCATGTACATTGGGGAGAGTAAAGTCATTCTACTAGGCCATGAAATTTCAGCAAAAGGTATCAATGCCGACCCAAGTAAGGTGTCCACACTCATAGCCCCACCTTCACCAACGACCGCACGTCAACTGGTCTCTTTTCTACAGAAGGTGAGGTACTTAAGTAGATTCATACATCTACTATCACAACTTGTTCTACTACTGCAACAACTCACTCAAAGATCAACTTTCACTTGGGACGAGGAAAGCGAACATCACTACAACAAGGTAAAGGAGGTCTTAGCCACTCTGCCAACTATCTCACCACCTAAGTGGGATGAAAAATTCTATGTCATCTCAAGTGTTGGTGATGAATCATTGGGGGTTGTGCTACTCCAAAAGGATACGATGACATCTTTCATGAGGCCAATCTACTTCTCTAGTCGAATGATGACAGCAGGAAAGAAAGGTTTCACCCATGTGGAACACCTAGTCTTAGCTCTTAGATTTGCAACTACAAAGTTTAGGTCATATTTGTTGCCTAAGCAATTTGTGATTCTAACCATGGATGAAATATTGCCCTATGTTGTACAACACATGGATGTGTCTGCTAGGATTACTAAATGGCTAGTTCGTCTGCAAGAACTACACGGTACATGTAGAAAGCACGACAAGGGCAAGTTTGGGGGGACTCATGACCTACCAAGTCTTTGAAAGGAAGGAGAAGCAATCTAAGGAAGAAGAAGTCCGGTTACCTCCAGTACCACCGATGGTAGAAGGAGCATACTCTCTCTACTTTGATGGAGCCTACAAGCGAGCGTCCAACAAAGCAGCTGCAGGCATAGTGGTCTTTGATGACAAAAGGACAAAGGTATTTTCGTTGAGCCAATTGTTAGATTCACATTCTAACAATGAAGCTGAGTAAGGCAAGTAAATGGAGCATGGACATGCAAGAATCCTAGTTTAAGGACTCACTTAAGTGGTGTAAAAACCTTGTTGGGTAAGTTTGAAGAATTTCAAATACACCATATCCCAAGGGCTCAAAACCAAGAAGCAGATGCCCTAGCAAGTGAAAGACTACAGGAAGTAGTGGTTGGAGCAATAAAACTAAAGCTCCCTCTATTTCAAGGCAGTGACGCCTTGCCTGACATCATGCATTTTTTGGAAATAGGGGAATTCCCATCAGATTTAACAAAGGGACAGAAGCAATGGCTGACGTGGAAGGCCACAAGGTATCGACTCATCAATGACGATTTGTATTGTAAGGGTAAGGACCAAATACTCAGGAAGGTCCCTCTCTCTCAGGAAATCACGGGAGTAATTGCTAGCTTTCACGACGGGGTTTGTGGTGGTCACTTTGCCCTAGACATAACAAGTAAAAAAATCTTGCAGGCAGGCTTCATATGGCCTAGCCTCAACCGTGATGTACACCACTGGTGCAAAACGTGTAAGTTGTGTCAAAAGGCCGACACTAGGTCACTTATGCCCGAACCACAGACACCTATTCTCTCATATGGCCCATTTGAAAAATGGGGTATCAATGCCATTGGGCCATTACCTAGGGCCAACTCAGGAAAATTCTACATTATCATGGGGGTCGACTACATGACTAGATGGGCAGAGGCTACGCCACCACTAGAATCACAGCAGTAGAGGTAGCTAAATTTATCTACGAGCACATATGTTGTAGGTTTGGCACACCTTTAGAGATCATCTCTGATAGAGGGCGAGGTTTCAGAGCAGACTTGGTAGGAGAATTAATGCAGAAACTGGGCATTACAGGGAGGCACTCTTCACCATATCACCCTCAATGTAATGTCTTAGTTGAAAAGGTAAATGGAATGGTTTCTAAAATTATTACCAAGCAGGTAAACAATCATCCCGGAGACTGGGATAAGTATCTACTACCAGCTTTATGGGCCTACAGAACTTCATTTCGTACATCCTTGGGATTCACACCGTATCATCTAGTATTTGGTAAGGAAGCAATCTTGCCCATTGAAGTGCAACTACAAAGTCTCAAAGTAATGGCAAGCCAACTTCAACAACTCAACATGCATTTGAGAGATCACATCATCAACTTGGAAAGACTGCAGCTGGACAGAGAAGAAGCAATAAATTATTATGCAGCACAAGTAGAGCATAGACGACTTAGCTTTAACGAGCATCTCCGGAAAAAAGAATTGAAGAAAGGAATGTTGGTGCTCCCCTACGACAATCGCTTCGACACGCGCAAGGATAAGAAACTCCTGCTCCGATGGGAAGGCCCTTTCATCATCAGGAAAAAGTATGCCAATGGAAGCTACCAGCTTATGGAGGGTGATGGAAAACTTCATAAAACCAGGGTAAATGGTTGGCGACTTAAACCTTATTTTCTTTGATTTGACCAGACTCCACCAATTGACATTCCAGATGAGGACACACCATCAGCCGCCACCTCCGATGATAATGATCAAACAGATGAGCTAGAGACATGAATGCCTCTAGCCAAAAGGGGAGGGCTAATGATGGGGGCTTTTCACAAGCCAAGCTCCCATACCCCTCTTTCACTCGTCCCCACCCCATGAAAACCACCTCTTAGGGAGGGAGTGATAAAAGGCATTGGAAAAAGTAAGAAAAAAATAAAGTATGATTATGTAAATATATGAGAAAGGTAAATAGACCACCTCATGCCTGCGGGGCAGCCCATCCCACCTTGCCTCCTTTTTCTTCACTGTTGCCCCGCCGTGTGTCCCTTTTCCTCTCCTCCACTCAAAAGGTCAACCCCCTCTCTCTTCCCCTCGTCCTTTCTCCTTTCTCTCTCCCCTCAAGCTACCCCACCCCTCACCAATAATACATTCTAACTCACCAATAATGCACCCTATCTCACATGCAACTTATCCTATCTTCCAAAACAGTATACCCCACCCCCCTTTTCTCTCTCTTATCATATCCCATGACCCAAATATCCCCCTCTCTCTCTAAAGGGCACCATGTCTCTTGTATTGTAGCTAAATAACCTCCCCCACACTCACACACACTCAGTTTCACTGAAAAAGGTGCCTACAGACCCATCCCCATCCGGTGGTTACCTGATTTTCTTGTGTTCACACACATGTGCACACAGATTCACCTCTGAACACACTCCCCACTCTCCCCTCTTGTAATTACTTTATTCTCCATGTCACCTCTCACTTTTTTTCATCAACCCATCTCTCTCTCTTAGTCTCTCTCTCATGAGACTGCTGTTCTGGCACATATACACACAGCCAGACAAGTGGGGCCCACAGTCACATGGCCTATGTAGATAATGATTTCTTCATTTCTAATTCTAGAATTTCTCCCCCATCCTCCCATATATAAAGAGGGGTCACCATAACACTAAACACACACACAACATCACCAAAGAATACACTATGCACTGTGTGTGCCTAGTGCACACACCCACACCCACACCATCACCATCACCATCACCATCACTATCACTGCAATCACCATGCTCATCTTGAGCATGACCTCTACACCCTTGGGCTATGGAAGATGAAGGGTAGATAAATGAAGGAGGATGGCCATAACCCTCGTGCGAGTCTTCGCCATCAGCTCCCACCTATCCGCCATGTGTTCTACCACTCTCTCCCTTCTCATTCCCCTACTCTAAGCTCCCCATTTCATCGCCTTATTCTCTAAATAAAGCTTGAGGTTTTGTGAGTATGTTTTCTTGCAATGTTTTGCCCATGTGAGGTGTGCGGAATCGCCACCTAGTCTTGTGTTTGGAGTGAGCTTGTGTATGTGTGAAGGGTGTGCGGATTCGCCATCCTTCTGTGGTGCCTAAGTACTAAGCCGCTATACCCCCTCCCTCACTCTCTCTCTCTCTCTCTCTCTCTCTCTCTTACTTGATCTCATTTCCCTTCCTCTTCATCATTACTCCCAAGCATCCATCTCTCTTGGATGAAAACTTTGTTATGGTGGTGTGTTTTTTGCATCCTAGCTGCTGAAGCTAGGTGGTGCCCCTCTTTGCTTTACCATGACAGGCTCAAGGCGCTCCATTCGGTCCCCAGTGTTTTAGAGGATGTCGGGGGTTCGGGGTTCGCTTTGCTCCCATCAATAGCATCCTCGGGAAAATCACCCTTGGAAGTCTCAACATTCATCACAATTGTAGGAGTTATCTCCTCATGCAGCCCATGTACAAGCATAGATGTAAAATCCATGTCAATCATCTGTTTACAATCAGCATGATCTAGGAAATCTTCATACTCATCCATGTCATCCTCTTCTCCCTCATCTACATCCATGTTACTTAGCAATCCATCATAGCACTGTAAAGGCTCATCTAGCACCCCCTCTGAAGAGGTACATGCATCAAAAAGCTCTTCTATACTTTTCTAATCATCTCCTTCAGATCTAGACAAAAAATGATCGATTATGGCATCATTTTCTGTGATAATAGCATCTGCAAACAAATTGTTATAATAGCAATCATAGGTTCATTGACATCCTTAGGCTCATCCCGTGCTGGGTCCACAATCTTGGTCACTTCATCAGGTATTGTGTATATAATAGCTTTATTTATGCACTCATCTGCAGAAAACATGTTGTCCTATAGAGGCTCATCTGCTTGATGAACTCCTTCAGAATACCCCATGTCAAGATCAACAGCTTGTGAACCACTTGCTGTAAAGTCTATGTCTTCACTGGAACCATTATTGGAGGTAGCGTCCATGCGAGCAATCTTTGTAAAAAAATCATATGAGTCTGTTTTGGGATTAAATTCATTGTTTACCTTTTCTTCGTTGCTCAAAATATGCTCCTTTGCATTGAGATTGACTCTGCTACTTTTAATTCCACATTTTCTTTGGCTTTGCTTCTTGCAGAAATGTGTTCCCAAAATTCATCATACTTGAGGAACTGCATAGGATCCCATTCACCTATATTGAAGACAATCTAGCTTCATTTAGTAATCTCCTTCATTTCCAAATCTAGAATCCTTGAGCTTTTGCAAATAAATTCTTCTGCAAAATAGTCCCACCTTGTGGGATATGCCTCTGCCAATTCTTACACCTGGTTTTTAAAATCTGAGTTACAACCTCTTCAAAAGGTGCAATCCTTCGATTTCCAGGAACATTCCGGCCTTTCATCTCAGCTTCATAACATGCAATAAAACTTTTTTGGATCATATACCTGAAAATTACAATACTGCTCCCATACAACATCAAGTGCCATCTCTACTACATCATCAATCTACTTTTTTATCTTCATGTCTCTCCCTTCTTGCAGACATCCCTGAACTAAATCCATCATTTTTGGCAAATCTGCAACTGCTAGATTTTTATCAAATCCATTAGAATTGAAATCGTCAATAAACTACTTCAATTGTTTTGGAATCTCCATCTTTACCTCCCACCCCAGCTCGTTTTGCGTGAGATTCACCAGGTGTCGGGGGATATGTGCTTGAAATGTGAGCCGAGTCATCACGGGTTGCTAGGTCTGGGAGAAGAGAGAAATAAAAGATGCACCACACCGCACAATTGTAAAGTAACCTCTTCAAAACAGGACAGTGCTAAAATAATTGAATTTTATGATGCCGAAAAAATCCGACACACAATAGTCAAGGTGGTGCTGTTAACAGCACCGTTAACTTAATTAATTGAAAATTAAGGAGTTTAAGCTCCCATTTACAAAATCTAAGCCAAATTTGTTTAGCCTGCACTGATTCAAAATGTACATTGATCGGTGTTGATGAACATAAGACTAAACATGTTGAACTGCGGCAAAAATTTTCCCTGTGTTGCTAATTCTGCTTCTTTCTACTTATTTTCTCGATCAAGAATGGCTTCCTCTCCGCAAGAGAGAGAAAGAGTCCCGCTTTGCTGAGCTTTAACCCCTTTGCTTACTGCCTTCGACTCCTTGCTTCTCTCTTCCTCCGAGAGCTTTACTTCTCAAGCACAAGAGAGAGATAGAGCGAGAGAGAGAACCCTTTGCTTTGCCTCTCCTTCTTGAGAGAGAGACCCACTCTGGTTTGGCTTCTTCTTTCCTTCTTTTCCTTGCTGAGGACGAGAGAAAGAGATTCTCCCTTTGTTTTGCTAGCCGAGGACGAGAGAGAGAGAGAGAGAGAGAGAGAGAGAGAGAGAGAGAGAGAGAGAGAGAGAGAGAGAGAGAGAGAGAGAGAGAGAGAGAGAGAGAGAGAGAGAGAGAGAGAGAGAGAGAGAGAGAGAGAGAGAGAGAGAGAGAGAGAGAGAGAGAGAGAGAGAGAGAGAGAGAGAGAGAGCCCTATGATTTGCTTCCTTCTTCTCCCATTCGAGCTCCCAGATCCCCTCCCTTATTCTTGCTTTGCTAGCCGTGGACGACAACAAGAGAGAGAGCTTTACTTCACCTTCTCCAGCTCTTGCATGCTCGACCTTCCCTTCTCACCTCATAACCCTCACAACCCCCCAATCCTCTTCTCGTCCGAGTTCCCTCTTCTCCTCTTCGAGCTCATGATCTCCTTGCTTTGCTATCTAAGGACGAGAGAGAGAGAGAGAGAGAGAGAGAGAGAGAGAGAGAGAGAGAGAGAGAGAGAGAGAGAGAGAGAGAGAGAGAGAGAGAGAGAGAGAGAGAGAGAGAGAGAGAGAGAGAGAGAGAGAGAGAGAGAGAGAGAGAGAGAGAGAGAGAGAGCTTTCCCTTGTTCACCTTCCAAGCTGCCCGGTCTTCCCTCCTCTTCTACCATCACAACTACAACCCTCCACACGTTCTCTTTTCCTTTCTTGCATGCCCAAAACCCCCCTCTAATAATAGTCTTTTTCTCCCTTAGCAACGATGGCGTTGTCGTTGCTAGGAGGCATAAAAGTCGCCTCTTGACGATGTGGTAGCCGACAATGGAAACGACACAGAATCCGCCAATCCTTGTGCCAAAAAGGAGCAGAATGCTGAGTTGCATGGTTTCCCCTTCTTGGCTGAGCTCATCTGAGCCTTCTGCAGGCTGGCGTGAGCTCAACTAGCCCCCCTGCGTTCGTGCTCACTGTCTGCCGCTCCATGTCATGCTTTTCTTTCCTTGGCTTCACACCCCATAAGGGTTTAATTGGACAGCCATGGCTTCTTTTGGGCGGGTGGCCCTTAAAGGGCACCCCATTCGGCATACATATCGACTAAAGCATTTCCAAACACAACAACTCCGGTTCCCCTCAATGACACACCTCTTGGCATACATAAAGGCACCTCATTTGGTACACATGCTGGCCAAGGCAATGCCAAGCACGACATTCTCTTCCATCAGTCCTTGACTAACAATATCATCATGAATTTCAATGCTCATATCAGCTTCTTAGTGCCATACGCCTTTAAGATGAAAGCATAGGTGATTACATTCGCCTGAAAAAGATCTCTCTTCGCACTCGGTGAAAATAGCCCAAAGCTTCTTATCGCTGTCGGGGGATATGTGTTCGCTACGTGAGCAGGGCAGGCGCCGAGCCTCTGGCTGTGGGAGGTGTGAAAGAGAGAGAACAAGAGACAGTGATGCAATTGACTCTGGCAATCACCGCAATCACCAATTAATTGATTAATACATTTGAGTACAACTTAATCTTTAGCCAAGGCGGGCTGTTAACAGCACCGTCACTTGGATCATCTGCTTACTAGGAGTTTAAGCTCCTGCTTTACAGAATTAACCGGGCTATTTAACGACACCAAGCTTAATAGAATGTTAATCAAACATTAGTCGATGACGGTGAAGTAACTTCTGTAAACATTATCTTGAGTCATTGTCTCAATTTTCAGGCTTCAAACATGACATACAGCTTCCTACTCTGTTTGCATGCACTGCCTCAACTCCCGAAGCTTGATCCCGTTTCAGCTAAAATCCCTTTGCTTCTCCTCCCTTGTCTTCTACTTGCTCAATCTCGGCTTATGTAGGTTCAAAGCTTATGCCTGCTCGAAGCTTGATGTCCTTTCAACTCCCTTACTTATGTGCGATGCTCATTGCCCTTTCTTATCCTCTTTATTCTTTTCGTCTTCAAACTCATCCAGCTTTAGACCCTCCTTGGACCTTTCTCTTCTTTGCCAAGCTTGCCCTTGTTCACGCTTGAGAGCACGAGAACTTGGAGCTATTGTCCTACCTTGCTTTTTCATAACCCCTCGATTGCTTCTCGTCTCCCTTACATGCTCCTCTCTTGATTATGACCAAGAGAGAGAGAGCGCGATTGTTTCCTTTCCTTTACTAACCGAGTACGAGAGAGAGATAGCTTGGTGATCTTGTCTTCCTCCCGGATGCTTTGCTTTCTCAAGCTCTTTGCTCTCTCAAGCACGAGAGAAAGAGTGTCTTGCTTGTACAAGGACGAGAGAGAGAGAGAGATCGATCCTCTCTTGCTTACGAGAGAGAGAGAGACCCGCTCTTGCCATCCGGCTTTGCTCTTCATCCTCGTGCTTGCGAACCTAAGCACTTTCCTCCTGGTCGTTTCAGCCACAAAAAGCGTCACACCACGCCTAAAATCCCCAATTTTTGCCCCACCACGCAGTCACGACGCTGTGACTGACGTTGGAGAGGGGGAATGGGGGAACACGCCCAGCGCAAACAAAAGGGCCTCTCTATATCTCAGGGTATTCACATCACCCCTATCCTCTCGGAAAACACCTTCAAACACACAACTCACACTAGCAAACCACCGCCTGCTCAATTTCCACTGCTCACACACTCCAAAAAACCACCACACGACGCACACATGCTACCATGGCCTGTCTCCACCCTTACACCCACTCACAACAACTCAATCTCACTCTCTCACACAACACACCGTCGGTCCGGGGGGGCACCATGAAAGCAGGAGAAAGAGAAGGGGGGAAGGGGAAACAACAACGAGAAGGGGCAACAAGAGCTCGATTTCACACCACAAAACACTTATACAGACTCACACTACCATCACCATGGCCATTTACACAAGAGAGATACAAAGGGCTTTGACAGGCACACTCCTCTGTCCAAAAGCTCCACTTTGCAGGCTTCAAAACGGCACAAAAACTAGGCCAAAAATCCAAGAAGAAGCACCTAATTTGATCATTTTTTGACTTTTATAGGGTGGGGGGTTCAATTTGGGAAATTGCACTTTCATTGGTCCATGGGGCACCCTTTTTTGGTATCTCTTGGGAAGGGGGGCACCACCTTTTCCATTTGCTCTCTTTCTCTCTTTTGCACTTCTCTCTTTTGCACTTGGGGGGGGCATTAGCGATGTCGCTATTGCCCTTGGCATTTTTTATTTTTATCCTTCAATTTTCACCCTCTTTGGGCTTAGCCTTGCACTACCCTTGACTTTAACTCACCTGTCCGGATTCTCTTGCTTTCTTTGGCCTTGCATTTGCTTTGTCCACTTGGCCTTCACCTTGGCCGGTCTTAATTTGGCTTGGCTTTGCACACCTTGGAGACCTCCTCGCTCCCTCTTCTCCCATTTCTGTACCGCCATGGGACCCCTCCCCTAGCCTCGCAATAGCGATGTCGCTATTGGGTGAAGGAGCTCCCTTTAAAAAACCGGGGGCCCCAAGGGCTGCGGGCATGCGCCCTTGCATGGGACTTCCACATCACCTGAAATAGCGGGCACCAACGCGCCTCCACCTTCGTTCCTCACGCCGGCGCAAGCACCTAACACCACCACTTGTCCGCCAAAATCGACAACTGCGCCCTGCAGCGCGCCGCGCACCGACAAGTCCGACCACACAGCGCTCCATAGGAGACGGCCATCGCCACGAGCTCCAAGAGGATCACCTCATTCATGTGATGCTTTACAGAGGGCTTTACCCACAGCCCAAATAGCCCAAAGTCCACTGCTCCGCCATCGCATGTGGGACTTCCCAGCCTGCCACGAGGCAGTTGCCCGGGAGCTGCCCCCAAAAACTTCCTTTTGAGTACTCAAAAACTCTCTTAAGAACTTCCCTATGGTGTCCCTTTTAACCTGCAACATTAATTTGCTCACATGCTCAATGCATGGTCTATCAAGCCCAGTGCAAAGATTTTCTTGTTGACTCCAGCCCACCTGGACCTCGTTCCCCTTTGGCCTTAGTGTGCCTTCGAACAGTGTGCGCAGAAAACCAAAAAGTTGTCCGTGAGCTGCCTTCATTTTTTAACTGCCGACTTTGACTTACAACAACTCCCCGCTGCGAGCTCCGATTCACGTGCCATTTATTTGTGCTAACTCCTCATGACACATACTATCACTAAGAACCTTGGCGAGGCCGCAAAACTACCAAATGGAACATCCTCCAATGCGGTCCAAGTGAGCACAGACCTGGCCCCCTAAAAATCTTCAACTGACCTTAACTTGCTATCCAGAGCTCTGATTTGCGATCCGAGAAGACAGGCACGCTCCACAACTCGAGCACTACACATGTATACACTGACATCAGCCCGGGCCACCTACCCCCAGCTGCCCTATCCGTCGGGGATCTGCTACGCACTCCAACTTTAAACTTCAGTATCTTGCACACCGGGGCTCCGCCGTCTCGACCGGATTCTAGAGCACACTAAGCACTACACTCTAGCACATAAAACCCACATCGTGGGCACAATAGGCCACCAACCTGCTTGGCTCTTTGCAACACAACTTTGGCCTAAAAAACCGCTTCGAGCATACACCTCTGCTATCCTTGGGTTGTCTAGGGCTTTGGTACCTGCCCTAGCCTTCTGCACTGCACTCACATGCTGCCTCTGCCTAGCATTGACCATCTCCTAGCTCGGACAAACTTTAGCTGCACCAACATGGCGTGGGAGCGGTCTTGATGATGTGGTAGCCCGACAGCTTGGAGCTAGATGAAATCCGCTAGAAGTGATGCTGAAAGGGGTTGTCTTGCCATGATGAACAATTATCATTTCTTGGTCGACGTCAAACGGTAGCTCCTCAAGCCTGCCCGAGCTCGCTTCTCCTCCTGCACTCTGCCTGCTGCCTGCTTGCGCCATCTCCCCTTCTTTTTTGTTCTTCCACACACATTAAGGTTATTTTTTATTTAGTGGGCGGCCATCCCCTTTGGGCGGGTGCCACTCACTTGGTTGCCTTTGGGTGGCCACACTTGGTATACATATCGGCAAAGCATTACCAAGCACAACATTTGTCTCCAACATCACATGAGTAAATCCCGCAATCAACACGCTATAGGTGATGACATTCAGAGAAAGAGCTCATCAAGAACCTTTTGTGCTTTCATAATGGCACCACATTTGGTATACACATCTACTAAGAAGGCTTCATATTTGGTACACATGCTAGCCAAGGCATTGCTAAGCACAACATCTTTCCCTAGTAGCCCCTATCGAGCAACCTTGTCATGAAATCTGTTGCCCGTATCAAGAGACAACCTTAAAAGAAATTCCACTCAAGCACTTATTGTGCTCTTTGAAGTGCATCACATCCAACATACATCTAAATCAAAGCATTACTACCTCGATCACTTATTCTCCCGCATTCAAAACCCTGGCTGTAGCTCAAAATTCCCAGATGGCACACTGATCGAGCGGACTGGACTGGTACCGAACTGGCCCCCGGTGAATCTTTAACGGCTAATATCTTGGCAATCGAAACTCCGATTGCCGATCTGAAAAGGCCGATGAGCCCCACAAAGTGAGCACTTCAGGCTCGTGCATTCACTTCATCTCTGTCTCCTCATCTACAGTGCCCAATCCGATACGGACCTGCATCAACTTAAACTTGAACCTGCCATAACTCTTGCGCCGTAGCTCTAATTGATGAGCCGTAAAGACAGGCTGGTAGAGCACTTCAAAGCACTGCAGTTCTAGATCATAAACTCCCATCTATGATCACTTCAAGCATATTCATTTTTGGAATCATTAAGGCATTTGTTGGCCCTTTTAAGCCGCATCTGGCATACATTAATTTATAAACTTGGCCTATTAACAAGCCCTGATCACTGATCAATAAATGTGTAGGCTTCAAAGAAGCTTAGCTTGCATTTCTCTGCTCTTTTTCTCTTCATGGAAGCGGAGCTACATGACATCCACTCCCTCTGAACTTGCACAGCCTCTATTCTGTGCCAAGAACACTTTAATCTGCATCTGCTAGGTACCTTAAGCTCTTTCCATCATCAAACTCACATTACTGGTAATCATATGAAAAATGTGAAATAAGGCTTATACCCTATCATCAATGTTCTAGCTTAATCATTAGGTAGCTATCCATCAAAAATCTCTGAACTATATCTGCTGTATCTTCAAAGTATTCAATACTCAAAAACCTATTTAGTGAACCCCGCCAGACGCAAGTGCTCCAGTTAATGATGCACACAGCTTGACCATTAAGCTCGCTTTAAGGAACCCTGTCAAGATCAAGTATGCCTTACTCTGTCTGCACACAGAATGACCGTCAAGTCCTTTACATCAAGTTCTGGTAGCAGAACCAACTCAAAAGATGTAAAGATACTTCATCAATTGTCCAAAGAAGTGAGTTGGAAGCCAACCATGTAATCTTATTGAATGCTTAACCAAACACTCTTCTAACTTAGCATAATCTAGAAAAAAAAACCTTGCATCATGCAGCGTGCTACATCAGGCATTTGGTATCCTCTGCATCTGCAACTTGCACTTTAGTAACCTCCAGGATCAAATGGGATGATAAGGAATTTCCCACACACTGGAGCATCATAATATCCACATGAGCATACATTTCCTCTATCAATCAACATCAAACATTTTTGGTGCAAATATACCATCCCTGGTTCAAATAGCACGCAATTACTATGCATACTTAACAATATCCATCCATATTGAATTTTCTTACGAACATCCTTAGAATCTCACAAAAAAACTTGGGAGTCTCTCGACCTATATCATCAGAGGAATTTTTACCTGTTGAGATTTTAGCTTGATCAAGTAAAACAACTTTATCCTGTAGATCTTCATTCGTAGCATCCTTGGGAAAATCACCCTTAAAAGTCTCAACATTAATCAAAAGTGTAGGAGTTATCTCCTCATGTAGCCCATGTACAAGCATAGATGTAAAATCCCTGTCGATAACCTGCTCACAATCAGCATGATGTAGGCAATCTTCATAGTCATCCATGTCATCCTTTGATTCCTCATCTGCATCCATGTTACTTAGCAATACATCATAGCACTATAAAGGCTCATCTGGCACCCCCTCTGAAGAGGTACACGCATCAGACAGATCTTCTATATTGTCATGGTCATCTCCTTCAGATCTAGACAAGAAATCATTGATTATGGCATCTTCTTCCACGATAACATCATCTACAAACATATGGTTAGTAGCAATCATAGGTTCATTGACATCCTCAGGGTCATCCTGTGCTGGGTCCACAATTTTAGTCACTTCATCATCTACTGTGTATATAATGGCTTTATTTATGCACTCATCTGTAGCAAACATGTTGTCCTGCTCGCCTATAGTGCTGATAGTTTTAGTAATGTCCTATAGAGGCTCATCTGCTTGATGAACTCCTTCAAAATAACCCATGTCAAGGTCACAACTTGCGAACCACTTGTTGTACAATCTATGTCTTCACTGGAACCATTATTAGAGGTAGCGTCCATGCGAGCAATCTTTGAAAAAAATTCATATAAGCCTGTTTCAGCATCAAATCCATCGTTTACCTTTTCTTGATTGCTCAAAATATGCTCCTCTAAAATTGAATCTGCTACTTTGAGCTCAACATTTTCTTTGGCTTGCTTCTTGCAGAAATATGCTCCCAGAATTCATCATAGTTGAGAAACTACATCTGATCCCCTTCACCTTTATTGAAGACAACCTGGCTTCGTTCAGTAATCATTTTTATTTCCTGATCTAGAATCCTTGAGCTTTTGTAAGTAAATTCCTCTGCAAAATACTCCCATCGTGTGGCATATGCTTCTGCCAGTCCTTGAACCTACTTTTTAAAATCCGACTTTACAACCACCTCAAAGGCTGCAATCATCCAATTTTCCAGAACATTTCGGCTCTTCATCTCAGGTTCATAACATGCAATAAAACCTTCTGGATCATATCCCTGAAAATATGATACTGCTCAAATATAGCATCAAGTGCTAGCTCTACAACATCATCAATTTTCTTTTTTATCTGCATGGCTTTTGCTTCCTGCAGATACCCCTGAACCAATTCCATCATTTTTGGCAAATCTGCAACTGCTAGATTTTTATCAAATCCATTGGCACTGAAATCGTCAATAAAGTTGCTTTAATTGTTCTGGCATCTCCATCTTTACCTCCCACCCCGGCTCGTTTCGCGTCGGGTTCACCAAAAATGTCAGGGGATATGTGTTTGCTACGTGAGCCGAGTAGGCGCCGGGCCTCTGGCTGTGGGAGGTGTGAAAGAGAGAGAACAAGAGACATCGATGCAACTGACTCTGACCCCTGAACCAATTCCATCATTTTTGGCAAATCTGCAACTGCTAGATTTTTATCAATCCATTGGCACTGAAATCGTCAATAAATTGCTTTAATTGTTCTGTCATCTCCATATTTACCTCCCACCTCGAATCATTTTGCGTCGGGTTCACCAAAGATGTCAGAGGATATGTGTTCGCTACATGAGCCGGGCAGGCGCCGGGCCTCTGGCGGTGGGAGGTGTGAAAGAGAGAGAACAAGAGACAATGATGCAAGTGACTCTGGAAATCACCACAATCACCAATTAATCGATTAATACATTTGAGTACAACTTAATCTTTAGCCAAGGCGGGCTGTTAACAGCACCGTCACTTGGATCATCTGCTTATTAGGAGTTTAAGCTCCCGCTTTACAGAATTAACTGGGCCGTTAACAACACTGGGCTTAACACAATGATTAATCAAACATTAGATGATGACGGTGAAGTAACTTCTGCAAACTTTATCTCGACTCATTGTCTCAATCTTCAGGCTTCAAAAATGATATGCAACTTCCTACTCTGTTTGCATGCACTGCCTCAACTCCCAAAGCTGGATCCCTTTTCAACTCGAATCCCTTTGCTTCTCCTCCCTTGTCTCATACTTGCTCAATCTCGGCTTATGTAGGTTTAGAGCTTATGCTTCCTCAAAGCTTGATGTCCTTTCAACTCCCTTACTTATGTTTGATGCTCGTTGCCCTCTCTTATCCTCTTTCTTCTTTTCGTCTTTAAACTCATCCAGCTTTAGACCCTCCTTGGACCTTTCTCTTCTTTGCCAAGCTTGCCCTTGTTCAAGCTTGAGAGCATGAGAACTTGGAGCTATTGTCATGCTTTGCTTCTTTGTAACCCCTCAATTGATTCTTGTCTCCCTTACATGCTCCTCTCTTGATTACGACCGAGAGAGAGAGAGAGAGAGAGAGAGAGAGAGAGAGAGAGAGAGAGAGAGAGAGAGAGAGAGAGAGAGAGAGAGAGAGAGAGAGAGAGAGAGAGAGAGAGAGAGAGAGAGAGAGAGAGAGAGAGAGAGAGAGAGAGAGAGAGATTTTTTCCTTTCCTTTACTAATCGAGTACAAGAGAGATATATCTTAATGATCTTGTATTCCTCCCGGATGCTTTGTTTTCTTGAGCTCTTTGCTCTCTCAAGCACGAGAGAAAGAGCGTCTTGCTTGTAGGAGGATGATAGAGAGAGAGATCGACCCTCTCTTGCTTACAAGAGAGAGAGAGACCCGCTCTTGCCATCTGGCTTTGCTATTCGTCCTCCTACTTGCCAACCTAAGCACTTTCCTCTTGCTCGTTATAGCAACAAAAAGCCTCACACCACGCTTAAAATCCCCAATTTTTGCCCCACCACACAGTGACGGTGCCGTGACTGACGTGGGATAGGAGCCATCTTGATGATGTGGTAGCCTGACTTTGGAGCTAGATGAAATCCGCCAGAAGCGATGCCAAAAGGCTCGTATTGCCATGCTGAACAATTTGCATTTCTTGGTCGACGTCAACCGGCGGCTCCTCAAGCCTGTGTGAGCTCGCTTCTCCTCCTGCGCTCTGCCCGCTGCCCGCTGCCCGCTGCCTGCTTGCGCCATCTCCCCTTCTTTTTTGTTCTTTCACACACACATTAAGGTTATTTTTTATTTAGTGGACGGCCATTCCTTTTGGGCGGGTGACCACTCACTTGGTTGTCTTTGGGTGGCCATAGCCCTTGGGTGGCCACACTTGGTATACATATCGGCAAAGCATTGCCAAGAACAACATTTTTCTCCAGCAACACTTAGTAAATCCCGCAATCAACACGCTCTAGGTGATGACATTCAGACAAAGAGCTCATCAAGAACCTTTTGTGCTTTCATAATGGCACCACATTTGGTATACACATCTACTAAGAAGGCTTCATATTTGGTACACATGCTGGCCAAGGCATTGCTAAGCCCAACATCTTTCCCTAGTAGCCCCTATCGAGCAACCTCGTCATGAAATCTGTTGCCCGTATCAAGAGACAACCTTAAAAGAAATTCCACTCAAGCACTTATTGTGCTCTTTGAAGTGCATCACATCCGACATACATCTAAACCAAAGCATTGCTACCTCGATCACTTATTCTCCCGCATTCGAAACCCTGGCTGCAGCTCAAAATTCCCAGATGGCACACCGATCGAGCGGACCGTACTGGTACGGAATCACCCCTCGGTGAATCTTTAACGGCTAATATCTTGGCAATCGAAACTCCGATTGCCGATCTGAAAAGGCCGACGTGCCCCACAAAGTGAGCACTTCAAGCTCGTGCATTCACTTCATCTCTGTCGCCTCATCTACAGTTGCCCAATCCGACACGTATCTTCATCAACTTAAACTTGAACCTGCCATAACTCTTGCACCATAGCTCTAATTGATGAGCCGTAAAGACAGGCTGGTAGAGCACTTCAAAGCACTGCAGTTCTAGATCATAAACTCCCATCTGTGATCACTTCAAGCATATTCATTTTTGGCATCATTAAGGTATCTGTTGGCCCTTTTAAGCCGCATTTGGCATACATTAATCATTAAACTTGGACTATTAACAAGCCCTGATCACTGCTCAATAAATGTGTAGGCTTCAAAGAAGCTTAGCTTGCATTTTGCTGCTCTTTTTCTCTTCATGGCAGCGGAGCTGCACAACACCGTAGTCGTGTTGGGCATTCTCCGCAATCATTACATTCCAAGAGACGACATTTCGGACACGAAGCTCTTCAAAAACCTTATGTGCTTCCGTACGGGCACCACATTTAGCATATTTAACTTCCAAAGAATATCGGTTTTTGGGATTCCCTGATTGAAGCTCAAAACTCCCAGACAACACACTGATCAAACGGACCGGTCAGACTGGTACGGAACCGGCCCTCGGTGAATCTTTAAAGCCAATATCTTGGAAATCAAAACTCCGATCATTGATCTGAAAAGACCGACACGCCCCACAAAGTGAGCACTTCATTTTTGTCCCCTCAGCTGCAGTTGCCCAATCCGGTACGGATCTGCATCAACTTAAACTTCAACCTGCCATAACTTTTGCACCATAGCTCCAATTGATAGGCCATAAAGACAGGCTGTAGAGCACTTCAAGCACTACAGTTCTACATCATACATCTCTTATCTGTGCTCACTTCAAGCATACTTGTTTTTAGCATCATTAAGGCATCAGTTGGACCTTCAAAGACGCATCTGTCATACATTAACCATTAAATTTGGCCTGTTAACAAGCCTTGATCACCGCTCAATAAACATGTAGGCTTCAAAGAATCTTAGCTTGCATTTCTTTGCTCTTTTTCCCATCACGGTAGCAGAGCTGCACGACATCGTGGGCTCTTGAAAATTTTGTACCCCATGGAGGCAATTTGAAAAAGTTGTCCAGCTAGAGGCATCTAGCTCCTTTAAGGATTTCTTGTTGTTGGTGTAATATCCATAATTCCTTTGGGAATATGTTAGTCTTGACCCTTCTTGCGTCTGTTGCTTGAAACTTCCCTATGAAGATATTCAATGGAACTTTCTCCAACTCCTGGTATGATACGTGAGCTTTTTTGTTGGATGAGATATCGGTGACCTTGTAGGGTGCTAACCCCCATTCCTTCTGACTTTTTTTGCGGGGCATTCTGTGACTAATTTCAACCACTTGTAGCATCATAAGATGATAAAAAATTTATCGAGAAAAAGGAAAAAAAATGCAAACTTAACCATAAGATTGAAAAATGAGCATAACTTTGTCAAAACTACTCCAAATTCGACCAAGTTTCACCAGTGCATCTAGGACTACTATAGTCACAAAGGCGTGAGATGACAAATGAAATCTGGCTCTGAGGTACATGGATCACGATCCATCTTGGGGATAACATTTTGATGATTTGGTCGTACCATCTGGTAGGGCTCATTAAGGTGATGCCTTGGTCTAAAAATTTTGAGGTTTGGATCACTAGTTAAGAATTTAGGCCAAATCTTGGCAATGTTTTTCAGACTTAGAGAATTTGGGCCATGAAGTATGAAGTCATCAAGGTACATGGATCATGATCCATGTTGGAACATGTTTTGCAAATCCAAGTAGGAGAGTTTGTTTCTAAGCGTATGGGGAACTTGATGCCCAAATTTTATGGATTTAGGGTTTTGGGAACATGGGTCGCGATCCATGTTCCAACTCCTTTTGCAACTGTTTTTGCTTGGGATGATTCTGCCAGGTACCAAGAATATACTAATGAGAGGGTTTTGGGTTTATACAAGTTTTGGACTTTCCTATTGGTTCTAAAAATTTGCAAAATTTTCATCTTGATTTTGATCTGATCTGTTGTTTTGGTGTTCCTGGTGCAGCGTGGATTATATACAAAGGTTCTTGTAGGGTTAATGATCATATCTCTCAAATCTGGTGTAGTAAGGGTTACTGTAGTGGTCGTAGCATGCAGAAACACGACAGAACTCTCTAAGCTTCTTTGGCTCTCTTCCTCCCTCGCTGTATGCAAATGAGCTTTACTTGCCCCATTTTGATTATACGTTCCCTACCTACTTGAAATGACCTATTCATACTTACCTCCATTGCTCATATCTTCTTATTCATATCACTTGTGGTTCAAACCATTCCTCATTCGGGTATTCGATTGACCATGGCCTTTAATCTGCAGTTTTGATCCTTCAAAAGTTGGCTCAAAATCCATCCGGTGCCAAACCTTTCCATATTTGTCATGTTTGAAGCTCTTGCTTCAAAGATCCAGCATTTGATTTTAGAAGTCAATTCTGACTTTTTTGGCTCAACTTATTAAATTTTTTTCATTATTTATCCTTTTTTAGTTTTTTAGCTTTTAAAAGTAAAAGAAAATTATCCATAATTATTATTAAATGACCAAAATTTTGCCAAAATTATTATAATCACTTATATATACATACTCTCAACCTGGCATCTTATTTTTCATGAATGGTATCAATATGGCTCATTATTATGCCTGCTAAGAGCTAAAAATCTCTAAAAAACTATTAAAAGAAAATAAACAACAAGAAAATATTATATACAGAATGATGATCATCTTGCTGCTAATCTCATCCCTTCCCATAGTGAGTCATCTCGGACGAACATGTGTCAAGGTGCATGGGTACAAAGTAAGTGTCCATGCATAGCCGTATACTGTGGCTCTAGGATGCGAATGGAAGATATGCATGGGGTAACAAATGTGGTGCAAGATATTCTGAACTGTATGTTTAGGGGCTGTTGATGGTGAGGTTGGTTTGAAGCTTTGTGGTCCAAACAAAAGAAGTTGAAGAAGACGCGCCCTATCTGTGACGGTAAAACCTCATAGTTGTGACACTGCATCTTCTTTAGATTGATGGCTCTTTTTTGGATGCACTGAAATTTTTTTGATGTGGATTTTGAAGACTGTGAGTTATTCGAATAGCGAGTTGGTTTTGGTCTTTATTTTCAAGTGGCTTTTGTGGGTTGTTGATGGTTTGGTTGTACTGGCTTTGTGGTCTTAACAAAAGTTGTAGCTTTTTTTGTTCTGGTTTGGTGTGGGTTTGTTGGGGTTGGGTGGATTGGCGTGGGTTGAACTTTAGTACAATGTCTTTTGGGTATCCATATTTTCTTTGGATGGGCTTGCATAATGGATTTTTTATCCATATTTTCCTTATTGCCTTTGTAGAACATTGTGGTATAGGTTTAGGTGTTGATAGAAGAGGTTCCCATAGGTGGTCTATTTGTGCGATTGGGGTGGCGAAGGATGTGTCATCTAACATGATTTGTAAGGTATCATCCTACCAATTTGGTGTGGCTTTATATGTGCGCATCCACGGCACTCCCAGAATCAATGTCTCATTAAGGTCGATATCCGTGACTACATGAAATTGATGAGGATAAGCATTTCCATCAATAATTATTGATAAATTGACGTGACCCAAGGTGTTCATTGTTCCTTGATTGGCCACCTTGAACCCAATAGTATTTGGCGTTAGAAGTTCCCTTGTCATTTTTAAAAATGTTGAGTAGTTGATGACATTTGCCCGTGCTCCAGTGTCCACTAATGCGTGCTCAATGGAACCATCATGAAGTTGAAGAAAAACTCGTAGATCTATGCCACCTAACCATGTAGGCTCCATTTGAAGGGATGCAATTGGAGGAGGATGTGTGCTTGATGCTTTGTAGTTGTCCTATTCTTTTTGATTTAATATTCATAGTTTGGCCTCCTCTTTTGCCTATGATTGAATAGAAGTAATTTTTCATTTCCTCTCATTGGCTGCATGAATCCTTGCTAACTCTTTTGGTGTCAGCAGAAAAAGGTATTTTCTTAACCTGCATCCACTTATCCAATTAGGACTTTCCTCACCTATTAATGTGGCAAGTTTGATAGCACCGCTTTGTGATATATCATGGATCACAAATGGTCCCTTCCATTGCTTTTTGAGTTTCTTGGAGTGTTGCTTTAGGGTATAAACAAGAATGTAATCCCCTTTATGAAACTCCTTGCTTATGGTGTGGTGGTCATGGTGTGGTGGTCATGGAAAGACTTCATTGTTGTTTGTGCGTATAGATCCCTGCGATTGCCTTCAAGTGTGTCTCATCTAATTGTTCTAAGATGTCTAATCTTTCCAAGAGTTCGTGCCCCATCCAACCTAGTTGGGTTGCAACTCGGAGGGTTGGTATCAAGAATTGCATAGGTAGTATAACATTTATCCCAAGCACAAGATTTAATGGAGTGGTTCCAATAGATGTTTTATATGCTACCCTATATGCCCACAATGCTGAGTGGAATTTTAGATCCCAATCATTTCTTGAGTCACTGACAATTTTTGTCAACACTGTGCATAATATTTTATTCATACTCTTTGCTTCGTTAGCTTGGGGTGATAGGGGGCATATTTTTATGGATCACCATGAAGTCACCTAACAAACTCTCAATGAAAATGTTCAAAAAGTGTGTTCCCCGATCACTTACTATCTCAATGGGTAGGTCGTATTTGGTAAAAATGTTTTCAAATAAAAATTGTGCTGCCATGTGTGCATCATTCCTCTGTGTTTCTTTGGCCTCTACCCATTCGGTCAAATACTTTGTTGTGACTATAATATATTGAGCATGTGTGAAATATGTGGGCGGCATTATAGGGCCCACAAAATTGATGCCCCACTTGGCAAAAGCTCGGGCTTCCATAATTGGTTGTAATGGCATTTCCTCTCTACGCATGGGTGTCTTAGTGCGTTAGCACTCATCACTGTTTTACATATATCTTTGCATATGAGACCAAGGTTGGCCACCATATCCCCGCATGTAGTATTAGCTTGGCTGTTTTGTTAGGAGAGAGGCCTACATGTGCTTGTTCTAGAATGGAGTAATATTTTCCTTCAGTGGCGCATAGTCGCAATTGATCATCTGTCCCTTTCTATATAATTGATTTGAAATCAACACATAGTGCATTGTTTTCTCTTTAAGGGTTTTAAGTTGTGCCTTAGATAGCCCCCCCGGGGGCATTTTGTTTTGTAAATATTCCACAATGTGAACACCCCATTTGGGAGCTGCCATTACTTTAAAGAGTGTTGCATGCTCCAGTGATGGTTGTTTTAAACATGTTTCACATGATTTTATGTTATTATGGACGCTTCGTCCCATGTGTGGCCAATAGACCCCAAGTCTCATCAGGCTTTGGAATGTTTGCTCTTTCCCATGATGAAACCCCGTTGGAGAGGGGGAAAGGGGAACACACCCAACACACAACACAATGCCTGACTATAGCCCAGGGTATACACAACGCCCCAATCCACTAGAGTTCACCTTCAAGACTCGACACTACCCATAAGCAAACCACCACTTGCACACAATCATACGCACACACGCCTTGTAATGCACCAGATAGACTCAATCACTCTGCTCCGCTCAATTCACAGCTTTCCACACTCACACAGCCTCTCTCTACCTCTCTTTGCACTACAAACGTCGGTGGGGGGGGGCGGGGCACACACGCTGACACACGCCCAAAAACACATGCACACAAGTAGAGAAGAGAAGGGGGAATGACGCGCAGAGACAGCAGTGAATAGTCTTCTTGCATATACTTGATGTTTTGGATAGCATCGTCATCTTTGAGAGTCTATGGATGATCACCCAAATGGAAAGTGTACAGGTTTCTATTACTTGACTTTAGAAGTGTCCTAAGAACATGCGCATGATTCTCTTCCATAAGGTCATCTGTGATTCCACATCATCTTCTTGGTTATCAAAAAATTAGATGTATATTTCTTATTTGCTTCAAGGTGTTTGGCAATGAACCATTGTCTACTATGCACCTAATAAATCCACAAGGATCACAAAAGATTTTCATATGAATAAACATTTGAAAATGTTGTTTTAATCTATCTTTTTCCTTAACACTAAGTTGCTTACCTAACATGTCATAAAAGTGTCCTTTCAGGGTTTTGAAAAGAACTTCCAAAACCATAATAGATCCACGCATTTTGGAATATCATTTCATGAACTTATAGTTCAAGGACTACAACAGATGGAAAAAACGAGAAACTTGTAAAAGTTCTCATCTCTTGGTCACAACAAGCCTCCAGAGTTGATGGACCAGTCCATTTTGCCCAAAACAGCCATTTCTTACAGTTGATTGCATATAAATGAGACTAATGATGTAGGACATGAGATAAAATTCCTCGTTAACTTCAACGGGTTGGTAAATTCCTCGTTAACTTCAACGGGTTGGTGATGAAATCATATGGTTGCTTTTTCCTCACTATTTTTCTTTTTGGCAAAAAAAATGGGTATGAAA
Organism: Adiantum capillus-veneris; assembly: GCF_014529385.1. Taxonomy (NCBI): domain Eukaryota; kingdom Viridiplantae; phylum Streptophyta; class Polypodiopsida; order Polypodiales; family Pteridaceae; genus Adiantum; species Adiantum capillus-veneris. The sequence continues at coordinate 125,178,130 of NC_140954.1, read as the reverse complement.
AAGTTACATTTTTGCCATACTGCGGACATATCATCAAAGTTTCTATAGTCACGCTCAATATTGATACTATATACGTGTCTTTTTAGTTCCCTTTAGGCCAAGAGCTAGAAGAAACCTTGGCCAAAAGACCCCCATGGCAAAAAAAGCATCATGACAAAAGAGCCCCAAAAAATGAACGTATACATCCTTTTATAGGGATGTGTCTAGGAGACCTAAAAAAGAAAAAATGGGTGAGTTGTCATCTCGTGCACTTCTTTTTGAGCTCCTTTTGGAATTTCCCTTGCATTGCTTGCACACTTCACTTTTGGTAACTCCTTGCATGGTGCACACATTGCTTTGTCCGACCAACTCGGCCGCCCTTGCACTTGCCCTCTTGTACTTTCCTCTTTGAACTCTCTCTCTCTCTCTCTCGATCCACTGCTTCGAGCTGGCTCTCTCTCTCCCCATCATGGGACTGCCCCCTTTGTATTGGACCTTGAGCTGCCTTGGACTCGCCTTCTCTTTCTCTCTCTCACTACACTGTATGTTGCTGCGTGACCCCTCCCCTAAGTGAGCAATAGCGTCATCGCTATTGGGGGGCTTCTTTTGCCCTCAAAAAAACTTGGTCCTAGTGGGCGCGAGACTAAACCCCTAAGGGAACGCTACATCAACACTCCAACCGCCGTCGGCCCCAGCCCAGCGGGCACGCTCAATGCACCGCCTCCTTCCAAAATCCGCCGCCTGGACGACAGCCCAGCCGTGCAAGGTACCGACACAGTTCCCGCAGGGTTTCCACGATCGCCATCACGCCAAGGGAGCTCACTCTCCCTTTACACTCTCTACAATGGGCTAGCACCTCAGCCCTTATACGATTGGGTCCTCACCCGGGTCCGTGCATGTGAGATTTTGTACCGCCACATGGCGCTTTGTGGTGAGGCCACCCCCCAAACTCTTTTTTTAAAAAAATCCATTGGATGCAAAAAACCCCCTTCAACTTCAAAGTCCTGCTTGCTAATGGTCATCTGGTAATCAATTTGCCGAGCTGCAAAACCCAACCAAAAACTCACTGAGCTGACTGCGACTTCTCCCAGCCTTGCCACGCTTCACAATTCCAGGCCGCAAAGACCGAGAAAGTCATTTGCAATCAATCCCAAACAAATGCACCCGATCGTTCCAACTACTGTAACTGTCTGCTCCGGGCTCTGTTTGACAAGCAATCAACTCTTGCTAGCTCAACACACCACATAGCACCTTCTCAAACCCTGTCACGGCCCAAAAAATGCCAGATGACACAACTTCCCATGTGGCCAGGTGGGCACCAACCTAGCCCCCGATAAAACTTCAACTGGCCATAAAATGCAATTCGTAGCTCTGATCTGCAATCTAAAAGGACGAATAGGCTCCATAAATTGAGCACTACACGCCTATACCTTGACATCCACTTAAGCCAATTGTCCCCAGCTGCCCTGTCTGGCAAGAATCTGCAACACACTCAACCTTAAACCTTTGATAACTGCTTCGTAGCTTGATTTGATGAGCCGTCTGAACCTGCTTCTTCAACACTTCAAGATCTACATTCTTGGACCCAAAGACTACACCTCAAATCTCCTTCATCTACTCCCAAAATTAGCCTCTTCTGTAGCCTTCCTTGGCCTATAAATCGCATCAGTCATACATCTCCCCTGCTACTTGTCAGCCCATGATCTTCCTAGCTGCTCCAGCTCTTTTCCATGCTTTTGCTAGCCTAGACACATCTTCCCATGCCATCTTCTATGGTTGACACACTTTGGCTGTACCACCGTGTTTTTTATGTGAGCAAGTCTTATGTATTGCTTTTTCTCGCTCAATTCTATACAAGTCTTAGGACATTATAGCTTCCTTTCTTGTAAAGTCGTCCAACCAAAAGATGTGTAGTTGTGGTCTGATGAATAATCGATGGTTGCCTCTCTATTTGTAATGATCCTATGGTGAACAAAGTAATAACTTCTTTACTCCACCTTGGAACCATTTCAATGTTGAACAGATAGGAATCTGGAAGGTCATCATCAATACCTATGGGTGCTTCTCCATAGAGCAACCTTGATAGGTGATCTGCTCTTTGATGCATTGTTCCTTTCTTGACAATCACTGTGAAATCAAACTCAAGAATTATGATGAACCAATGAACGATCCTTCCCATATTGCAAGGTTTGTTTACTAAGTACAGTAATGCCTGGTGATCTACAAAATATATAAATTTGTTCGCAAGTAGGTAATGTCTAAACTTATTAACAACATAGATCATTCCCAAACTTTCCCTTTTTGTAGTGGTACAATTCTTTTCTACCTTGTTTAGCTGTTTGCTAGAGTAACAAATGGGGAAATCCATGTTATTCTCTCTCAATTGTGCTAATATGCATCCTCTGGTGTGTAGGCTGAGGCATCTATATGGACGTGAAAGACCTTATTCCAATTAGGGGCTTGCAAAATTGGAGATAAAATTACTCCTTGCTTTAGTTTTTGAAAAGCCTTTTCACATTCTTTCGTCCACTCAAACTTGGTGATGAGAGCATAAAGAGGTTTAGCTATAATGGCATACATGTATGTAATCGCCGGTAATATCTGCAACGTCCCATAACAGTTTGTACCTTTTTTACTTTGGTTTGTCTCAAAAGTGCCATAGTCACTTGTATTTTATCCTGATCGGTAGAAATCCCATTTTTGAACACAATGTGTCCCAAAATTTTACCTTGCTTTACCATGAAGACACACTTCTCTAGGTTTAAACAGATACGATAAGGTCTTCATTTCTCAAAGACTTTCTTTAGGTGTTCTATGTGCTCATTTCTTGTTTGAGAGTGGACGAACAAATCATCTATGTATATCTCCAAGAATTGTCTGAGATATTCTTTGAATGCATGACTCATAAATCTTTGGAAGGTGGATGGTGCATTGGTCAAGCCAAATGACATCACTCTGTATGCAAATATGCCCCATTCAGTTGCAAAAGCCGTCTTATGTTGGTCTTCTGGTTTAATGGTTAACTAATTGTAGCCAGAAAAACCATCCAAGAAACTATATGGTTCTTTCCCTACAACTCTTTCGATCACATGATTTGTTATTGTTGGTAGGGGATAATTGTCTCTAATGGTGGCAGCATTTACCTCTTTGAGATTCACACAGATTCTTAACTTCCCATTTTTGTTGGGTACTACCACAATAGGAGATATCCAATCAGTATGTTCAATCTCATAGATGAATTTTGCATCTTTGAGTGTGTCTATCTCTTCCTTAATTCTTTTGGCAAATGGCTCATTGTATGTGTAGGGATGTTGTTTGTGAGGTTTTGCATCACTCTTGAGGGGTATCTTGTGTTGATAAATTTTTCTGGATCTATACCCTTAAGATCCTTGTAAGTCCAAGCAAACACATCTCTATAATGTCGGAGCATTGCTATCAATAGATGATCTTCTTCTTTTGTAAGATCTATGGAAATATATGCTGGTTTTGGTTCCTCTCCTGGTTTAACTAGGTCTATACACTTAGCTTTTTCTCGCCCATCGTATGAGGTTCTTGGTTCTTTAGGGTTTTGTTTTGGAATTTAAACTATATATTTTTTGTATTTGATTGTGTACCTCTTGTAGTGGGATGGCATGTCAAATTTATCATCAGATTCTTCTTCAGTCTTAGTCTATGTAGTCCACGCTTCTTTCAATGTTTGTTTCAATTAATTTTTTGTATTTTTGTTTGCATTCCGTTTTGATATCTTTGTTGATTTCTAAGAGGTGTTGTCGGATTTTGGTTTTGGTTTGTTTTTCATTATCAGGTCCCCTCCTCGCATTGAGATATGTTTCTTGAATTTTCTCAAGATCTTGTCTTTAAGACAAATGGTTGCTTCTACCAGCTTTAAGTATTTCATTTTGTCTACTAACAAAGGGATGGTCTTTTCTTTTCCTTTATTTAGTTTGTTAGTACATCTTTTTTGATACCTTCGTTGTCTTCATGGTTTCTAGTTTGGAAACTCGTAAAAGGTTGCTTGTAGCTCCTTGCGCTCGATGTTAGGATCAGAAGAACTGGAGCATTCATCCTCAACGTGTTCCTCCAACGGCTTGTCTTGGGAATCTTGGAATACTTCTTCATCACTCTACTAAGGTCTATGATGGATATTTCGTCCCTTATGCATCTACAATCTACAACTTCTTCTTTAACCTTGGTTCTGAACTCATAACGACACTTATCATCTGGAAGGGAATTAAGTCATATCCTTCTTCGTCAGAGAATTTCCTTAATGTCACCTCATTCACACACACATCCTGACTAGCAAGAATTTCCTACCATCCAAATGGTTTGAACAATTCTTCAGGAAAAGGTCCTGGAATATAGTCCGTGTCCTCCATAGGTCAATCAAGAATACAATCCTCCTTCCTCAGACTTACACTCTCGGGAGCTCCGCACATCCAAATATGTGCTTTGTCTTGCAGCTCGCCGGTATCTCCTCTTCTTGATCCGTAGTAAAGTTTAGTTCTTCTCCCGGGCTTTGTTCAACATCTCTATAACTATGATCTTTGACACTGATTTTAGTAGTGATTTCCTTGTGTATTAAGTAGATATAGTCATAGCCCCAATCTTGTACCATTTTTAGCTGCCGCATAAACGGTCTACCCAATATGATATTGAAGTTGCTGCTCTTGTCAAAATTCATTATGGCAAAGGTGTGTTCATACGCAATGCCACAAGAGGATACAATGATTTATTCTAATATTCCAATTAGTTTATCCATGTATCCATCTGCTAATTACAGTTTTCATTAGAGTTCTTCTTAGAGCAGGCTTTCCCCATTTTACCCACATTGCCTTGGTTGCTATCGCGATTCCAACCCCGCTATCCAATATAGCCATGGTCCTGACCCCTTTGTATTCCACAGGCAAGGTTGTATTTCCCTCTTCCCCTTCACATTAGTCTCCAACTTTATTTACATGTATAGGTTCGGCCTTAGGTTGTTATGGTGTTTGGGAGTTTGATTCTTTTGACAAGTTCAATTGTTGAGGGACTTTTAGCCCTAGTTTGTCCAAATTTTCTCCCACCTCTTTCCAAAGATGCGGTCTAATTTGCATTAACTTGGATAGAGTTAAGGTACATTGTATGGTAGATGACATCAATTCATGAAGTCTTAGTATCCATCATTTTAGGATCAGATTTCCATTGGGATGGTAATTTTTTTTATTTTTGATCTTGTTTTGTGGTCAGGAATGAATGAAGGCAAGGTTTTTAGAGTCCCAAGTTTTCTTTCCTTTAATACCTTTGTCCCTACATTACCATATAGTGATTGGATATCACCAGGGTAGAACTCATGGTCTAAGTTTATCTTGTTGATTCAAGAGTTGCACTTCCATGTTTTTTGTTTATGATGTCTTCCCATAGATCTTGTGGCCACTGCTCTTCCACTTTTTGAATTGGCATCACTGCTTGTGAACCCATTCCATCTGTCGTGTTGACTACTTCCCTCATGTCTAATGATGTCTCGACTTCTAGACCTTCCTTGTCTTTATTTTCAATATCCTAGTTTGTTATTTCTTGGATCTTCTTGTGGATTAGGACTTCTATCTTTGGAGCATCTGGAACTTGTGGTTCTATAAGGGCTTGGGATGCTTGGAAAGCTCTTTGCACATCAATAATCTCTCTTTTTCATACCTTGGATGGGGATACGTCAACCACCTATGCTCTTGGGTTTGATTGGATTGTAATCTGGCTTTGAAAGGCTTCAAAATAGCGTCTAGAGGCCCTAAATGTTTTTCCACCAATGTTGTCCATCCCAAAGGTATTTCATATGGTTTTTTTTCATTTGCTTTTACGTTATGGTTTTGCTCCAAATTCAATTGCTCTTCTGTTTGCTGTAGTTTGGTTTCTAAGGTTGATTTCTCTTTCATTGTTTTGGCTTTTATCTTGTCCCTTTTTGCCTTCCAACATTTTTTGGGGTTTCTAACAGACAAGATTTCTATTTCAATTTGACAGGAAAAATCATTTTTGTCTCCCATGGGCTTATTTCTTTCTGCTTCATGATCTTGTGCTCTGGTCGCCGCTTTCACCAGGATGGTTGGTTCCGTTTTTGATCCACTTGAGCTAGGCATGATTCCAATTTTGTTTAAGGGCGCTTTCCCTTTTTTATTTGGACATTGGGGAACCAAGTGGTTCATTGTGCATCCTTCAAAGTATCTAAAGATCTTGATGTGCTCTCCCTTGTGCGGACAGCTTCTTGCCCAATGATCACCTCCACACTCATAGCAAGGTCCTATTGGTGGTGGAGAAGCTTGAGGAGCTTCCATAGGTGGTCCCGTTCTAGGAGGATATCCCCTCGGTTTGTAGTTTCAATTTGCTATGTATACGAGCATATTTTCATTGAGAGGTAATGGCTTTTTGTGGGTTGTGTTATGTAAGATGGTACGGCCATTTCTACAAAATTTATCCAGGGGGTTTGCTCTCCTTTTGTATAACCAATGCTCTCTATTCCCTCTCTTATAGTTGTTGTTAGAATCTTCAAAGTAAGTGTCCATTGGCATCATTCTTTGATCCACTGGTGCCTCTATTGGTTGCAAAATTCTTACCATAGCCCTGTTTTCTTGTGGTAAGGGAGGTTGTTATCCTCAACACTTTTTCTCCCGCTTGGGCTACATTATTTTTCCCTATTGGGTATCTTGGAGGTGGTGGAAAGTGTTGTGCTCCTTGAGGCCCATAATGTCTTTCCCTAACATAGTTTCTGCTATAGAAACACTCATGGGTCTCATGATTGGTCCATTTTTGCTCGATAGCACACCACTTCAAAATATGCGGTATATTTGCTCCTGGTCTCGGCTACATGTTGCACCACTGAGTAGGATGATCTCCTCCACAAATGTCACATTTCTGTCGTGGACCGATTGTCGTAAGTTCAGATTTGGTGTGTTACCTTGGTTCATCCTTCTGATCACTTCCTCGATCATTTGATCAACATTTGGCGCAATTGGGCTTTTAATCCCCTAGTTTCAATGTGGATTCACTAGCGGTCAAAGAGGTGCTACTTGTCCCTTGGTCAATGTCCTTAGATACCTCCCCGTACACCTTGCAATTGTCTATTAGTAGGTACAATGCTTGCTTAGTGACTTGCTCAAAGGTAACACATGCCTTCAAGTGCAAATCCTTTTTTAGGGTGTCATTCCACAATCCTTCTATGAAAAGAACAGATAGTCTGTCATCTTGAGGTAGTTCTCGGGCAGACATCTTTCAATATACTGCTTGAATCGAAGTGAGGCTTCCTTCATCTTTTGCCTAAATGCATAGATTTGGAGACTTTATTATGCTTGACTCCTCTCTTTGAGAACTCCTCTGCAAATTCTCATAGAAGTTGTTCTATAATCGGGAAATCTTGGCTATGTAATGGTTGGAAGCAGGTCAAAGCCATTCCTTCCAAAGTCAATCCAAATCCTTCATATTGAGTAGGGAAATCTGTCACTTGCTCCACCCTCAAAACTTGTTTGAAGATCAAAACATGTGCATATGGATTCCCCAACCCACTATACTTCTTTGGTACACACTAGGCTACTTGAGATGGTCACATGCGTCTTGTCTCAGCCACCATCCTAACCATTCCCGATCCTGTTGGTAGAGTCTCTCTTACTTTGTATTCTCTCCTTGGTGCTACAGACGGTGTCCTTTCTGTTGCTCGTTCATCTAATTGTACCGTTTGATCTCATGTAAACATATTAGGTACTTCACTGCCCCTATGCGCATTTAGTGAAACTCTAGAGTCCAAGGATATCATGGGATCTGCATTAGAAAATTATTGGTGATCGAGTGGATTTTCCATTCTCATTTTTACTGGACTCATATATCCGATTTCTTGTCTAGTTTGAGACATCGAGGGTCTAACTTGCTCAAGGTTTACATAACATTGATGGAGTGGTCCACCAAAATATGTGTAATGTTCTAACTCCTTGCGATCCATAGGAGAGTATTTGCGGCCATACTTATCCATCATGGCCACCTTAATGTTCCTCACCTCGGTGTATGTAGAAACATATAGACTCTTGTGGTCCATCAGCTCCTCTATGCAAGGTTCATTACATCTATAACAGAGCATTTGTTCTCCATTACTGTATTTATACAGCCCCCCATAAGATTCGTCTGTATTGAATCGTTCTGTCTTGTTTATGCACCTGAGCATAAAATTTTGCTTGTTCAGCTTGGGTGGTTCATCTACTAGTTCCTTACCCACCTTGTCCTTGGTGCTAGTCAATCCCCATTTGTTCAGAATTAAGGAGTTGTGCACAACTAGATACATCATTCCTTCCTAGTCAAAGTATCTCTCCCCCTCATAGTCTACATCTGCAAGGTCTCTACACTCGCTTGGTTTACTCTCCAACTTAACACAGTAGCGGTCCATACCATCCTTATAGATTTTTGCTTTTAACTCGTTCTCAAATTTGAATTTTAAATGCAATAGCTTTACATCAGTTTGCCGGCTGTGAAGGACCTGCCCCGCTTGAGGTTCCCTCTTTGAAACTTACCCTATTAATTCCTTCAACCATTATAGTATAGGATATTTCTGATGAAGTATCAGATAGACTCTCCTTTATAATGGTCTTTAGTGGATAGTGTGGCCCTTGATTCACACTCTCTTCTGTTTAATTGCTGCTTACTTGGTCTTTTACACTAGGGTTTCTATTCTGGTACAATCTTCCAAATTGTAAATACATGAAGAAATGATTTGCAAAACCCTAACCTTGTTACCTCATTGATTGTTTCTTGTTATTCCATTTTGAATTTCTCGGCACGCCACACATTCTTGCACCTGTCCCCTGTACAAAATACTTGATGGCTATGAGTTTACAGCCCGCTTGATTAGCCAAGGCCCAAAGCTGACTAAATTTTTCTTACTCTCTCCAATACAAATTCTCCTTATAATTCCTTCATCTTAAGTCCAAATTCAGTTTTGGAAAGTCCACAAGGGTTCTGGTGACTATCCTTAGCCTTGGTCCACTCCTGGAATAAATTTGTCTCAAAGGAACATGGATCACAATCCATGTACCTTGGTGCAATTTTGGAAATTTTTTGCTTTCCCACCTTGCCCTTGGTCTATTGGTCCCAAGTAGATGCTTTTTGTGAGGTTTGAGTCTCACTTAGGTGATCAAAGCTATTCACTTGGTCTGTGTTGGCACTTTGTTTGTCCAGGATGTTTCCACCTTTTTTGACCCCTTTATGAGTTTCTTTTACTTCCATACTTTGGAACTTTTGTTCAGAATGATATGAACTCCTTATTGGCCCAAATTTTGTGCAGAATTTCAATTTAGGTACATAGATTGGGGTGCATTTTTTCAATGAGATTTTATTTTCGTGCTTTTTTTTTTGGAGCTTTTCACAGTCGTTTTCTAGAGAAAATATACATGTCGTAAACAATGTTCAAAACCACCCAACAGATTTTTACACAAATGAGCAAACGGATTATTAGCACAATAAGTGTCACACACCAAAAATACAAAAATACATTGGTATACATACATACATACATACATACATACATACATATATATATATATATATATATATATATATATATATATATATATATATATATATTATGGTGTGTGGTCGTGTAAGTAGAGTCCGACCACCTAGTGTGGGAGGACTCGTGGTAGATCTTGGTAGAAGCCATTCTTGGCATGTACTCTCTCTATACTCAATATAAGGAGCTGCCTCACTCGTTGAGGGCAAGCTTAGTTTGGTCCAGTCTCTCTCTCAAGTGTCTTGTAGTGAGCACACTACATTGGTGGAGGAGACGGGCACTTTCTTGATTGGGTGGGTTAGTTTTTCTAAGGTTCTTGGGTTTGCTTCTATGAGCATGGCGACCTTCCTCCTTGACACAGGCTAGCTGCCACCTGATTGCAGCTCCCCATGGAACTCGCCAACCCCATAGCTGCCCCCTTCCTAATTGTCACTAGCCTTGGCCTGGGATTTCTATTTGTTTCTTGGCGCTGTGGCACCAGAAGGTCATGTCTGTGTTGGAAGCCCTGCACATCAGCGCCTCTCATAGCGCCATCAAGTTCACCCTACCTGACTATTCTAGGCACCATCACTTGTCCATCGCACACCTGTGCTGGCAATGCTTTGGATTTCCAGCAACGTTAGCAAGCTCGGCTACTCCACCTGCACAAAAGAAGACGAATTTGGGTGCTCGCAAGAAGGCGAAGTCTGCTACGGTAAAGAGAAAATTGGAATATGCTCACCCCAGTTATCTTCAGATGAGCTCGGAGGTGATTCCTGCATGGAAGGAGAGGTCTGGGTCTAGTCAATACACCATGGCCAAATACATAGACGTTAAGTATAAGGGTGTCGTTCTTGCTAATTTCAAGAAACTGTTGTTAGCGCAGCTTAGAAATTGGGTAGAATCTTCGTTAAGCTTTGATTTTTTGCCATCAACGCTACAATCCTTCCAAGTAGCCAATCCTACCTATTACCTTCTCTCGTTTGCCCACGTTTTGCTTTGTGTCCCACAAGCTAACCTAGCCAGCCTCTTTCTGCAGACAAGTCCGGTTCTTGAATCTCAGTAGAGTGCTCTTGCTCTTGCCACAGAAAAGCCAAAAGGTACAATTTTTTGCAGCGTAGGAAAAATCCACACTTGGCTAGGAAATCGATGCCGACAACAAGGGATTGTAGAAGAAGTTCACATTTCTGCAAGACTCTGCATCTGGCCTAATACAGAGAAGACCCCAAAGAGCAAATGTTTTGAAAGTTGCATACAACGAGGTGGCTTTACTGCAACTCCCAAGACAGAGTGGATGGAAGTAGATGCAACAGCCCGGGACCCTTCCCTGATGGTTTTTCTATCATATAGGTACCTGATCTTCTAGTCTTGCGGTCATGAAGCTGAGTGTCAATCGAGAAGCTCAAGCTTTCATTATGTGTTTAGTGATAGTCTTTTCATCTTTAGTTCATGTCGCAATTTAGTTTTTGTTGAATGACCATTATCATCACATCAAGCTCCTTCGGGAAGGGATGTATGTCACAAAAAATTTATCTCTTCGTTATGATCTAGCCCTTAGTCCTTCCTCGTCTTGTCCATTTCATTGGGATAGCGACCTAATGTTTGCATAAGCGAGATGTATGAGCTCCATGCCTTGTTGATGATCGGCATGATGACGAGTCTAGCCCCCAAATTCAGTCCCTAGCCCCTAAGCCGTTGTATGATCACTCACCCCGCATGAGGCGTTGGAGTTGATTCCTTCCTGTCAAGTCCATTCTCAACCCAAATTGTAAAAAATATGTCCATATTTTTTCTCCCTAAGGGGGGAGGTATGGTGTGTGGTCGTGTAAGTAGAGTCCGACCACCTAGTGTGGGAGGACTCGTGGTAGATCTTGGTAGAAGCCATTCTTGGCATGTACTCTCTCTATACTTAATATAAGGAGCTGCTCTCGGATGCAGGAGGCAAACTCAGTTTGGTCTTATTTCCGTGTACACCACAATATATATATATATATATATATATATATATATATATATATATATATATATATATATATATATATATAGATATATATATATATTGTTGCATCATTAAACATAAAAAGCATTACCATGCCAACATTGTGTGATCAAAAACTTGAGAGCATACTAGATCACTAAATAGAGGGAGGGGCAAAATGGGGTTTCCTATTTTCAATGTACAAACTTAAGGGTTCATAGAACACGGATTGCAATACGGGGTTGACTAAGTATGAAGGCAACATCCATCGCTATCAGTGTAGGCTGATGTATTACCATGTGCTCCTTAGGTTGTAGGCCCAAGACATACATATACACATGATATATGTGCTTACAAGCAATGAATGACTTTTGAGGTATCACCCTTTTTTGAAAATTTGGGCATGTACAACTTGGCTCACCTTTGATATGAACATCATAATAGCTTTCAGTGAGTATACAAAACACAACATGTTCCCTTTGAATCATAGAGACTTCCTCTAAGAAGTTTGCAACCATCACTATAGCTACCTCAATCCTTTTCTGTGCTTCTTTTGAAATAGCATGCCTCCACTTCCATCGCCTGCTACTTGAACCTCCTTCTTCACATAGCGAGGAAACCTTGTTTACCTTGTAGTTTGGTGTGCTGATATAAGCCACTTGGAAACCTGCCATTGTAAGACTAGCGAGCTCTTCTCTTTAGAATTTTGTCCCCTTGAAATGGGCCAGGTCATAGGGACCATCGATACCTCCTTCACCTGCTTTTTAACTGCCTTGGTGTGCTCCATATCATGATTGCAAAACCATAGCCATTGCTCTATGGTTTTGTCTTTGTAGCATCTTTTTGACTAAAAGCATAGTGCGACTAAACCTGTACCATGACCATTAAGAGTGTTACCACAATTTTTCCTACCCACAACACCAAAACACTTCCTATTACAATGAATGGGAACTTTGCACAAGGTTCATTGTTCACGTGGAACATCTACTTCCTCTATATAGATTGATTGCTTTGTGTTTCATGGCAAAAGATCACTTTTAGGCATGTAGTCTTTTTCAATCTCCTCTTCCTCACTATTTCTTGACTCCATGGTTTCAAATCTGATATGTTGTGGATGACCACAAACTTTGCGCCGTTTTGACTCCATTACATATTTTGGACGATGAGAACTAATAGAATTGCTTGTGTCTCTCTTCTTTCATTGCATAGTTTCCTTGTCACCATGTACTGTGGGCTCTTCATACATGGGGGTGCCTAAGACAGCTCCTTGCACCACCCTTGCAATGACAACTGGACTTGGAGTTTGTTGTCTCTCGACTCTTGAGAGCATAGATCCAAGTGTGGGATTCGTGCCTATATAACGACCTGTCAAGAATCCCAAACGCTTTGCACATTGTATATATGAGTTTAAGACATCGCTAACACATGCATCATATAACAAAATCTTTCTTCTTTCCCCTTCACCAGCCAAACAGCTAGCATGTATGCTCTTAGATAAGTTTATACTTGGAATTTGATCTTGCTCCCATGTACTTTTATTGGCCTATCCACAAAACTATAAATGAGTATTTGAAGATGGTTTTTCTTGGATCACAAAGAAATAAAATATAAACTCACATTCTTGTTGATGTTTCCCCAACGCTCAATTTGTTGTTCCCACCATTTAAACCTTCATTGAAGCGCCTCTGAGTTCTCTTCTGGGACATGGATCAACCACCAATCTTTGGTAAGCATCACTTGAATTGTAGTCTATTCTATAGTTGTTGAGAGTCTCCATGCTTCAAACATTCCAATGTGGTCATATTGCTTTGGTGTAGTCACAAATTTTCTAGTGTACTTTTTCAAGATTTTCTCCCAATGGAAAAGGCAAGAGTGCTCTCTTCCATCCATAATATTACACGTGCCTCCATTGTACACTATCCTTATTGCCAACCAATTTTCCCCTGCCTCATCGGACATGAACCTTGCAAAATCAGGTGGTTCTTGCCCACATTGAGCCATGGTAGCATTCTAACTTTCCCAAAACAATACTTGAGACTCCTCATGATCCTCCTCTCTTGCTTCACAAATTGCAATAACTTGCAATGCTTGCATGGTGGCCAAATGTGATACAAATGCTAGGAAAACTTTTGGAGGATAAACATTTTATATTTCCAATCATAAAAAAACTTACCCCGGATCATACATGGAACATGACATTGTTGCCCATCCGTCTATCCTAGGTGTATGATCAAAGTGAACCCAAGAATTCCTCAAGTCACCTTGCCAAAAGGAAGAATACAAAAAGAAAGCTCCATGTCTCTCAACATAACAATCATCAAGTGAGCATGAAGTTGCATTCGGGATTTATTTCTAAAAGGATGATAGAACAAGAAGCATCATCATGTGTGCGTCCTTTAGACACTACCCCCAAAAAGAAGAAGGCCACACATGCCAAAAAATGTATTTTGATTGATGATGAGGCTGAAGTGGATGAAGATTCTAATCGTATAGAAGATGATGGTATGTATAACCCATTGCCATGGTTTATAGCATTGACTACTTTTACTTTGATTATTGTTAAGACTTTGGTATTTTTTGGGTTTGTTTTTGTAGAAGATAATTTGGATGAAGAGGGCCGTGAGATGAAAATGAAGAGGTGTGTGATGACAATGATCAAAAGAGAGAGGATGAGGATAAAGAGAAGAAACATTCAAGACAATTGGGAAAACAAGTTTCTCTTGGCTTGATGAATGATGTGTTGAGCCAATTTTATGTCAAGAAAAGGACCATGCCTCCTCCCATTCCTCTATGTAGATTGGTGGCTCATGAAGCTGTTAGATTTGCCACCAATGATGCACACTAGCTGATACCTTCTTTTGACTCAACTTCTTATCTTGAAACTATGGGTCATTTTCTTGTTTCCATGGAGGGTGCTAGAGGAGAGATGATGCCAATCACAACAGGCAACGTCAAAGAGTGGGGGCCTATATGGTGTCAAAAGAATGATGAGTTTGAGAGAGCTCTTGGGAAAGAGTGGCATGACCTAAGGGGTAAGAAATTTTTGGTTTTGGATGGTAGCCACAGGTCGAAGACATGGTGGAGACGCATCAAAGAAAGTATGTCATTATTTCACATTTTCTCATTTCCATGTTTAGAGAAAACGTGTCTATATATTTCTCTGTTGTTTTAATATACAGAGTACTCCGATAATGCTAAATACCATGTGAGTGCGAGGTGTCAATTCATACAAGTACCAAAGGTAAAGGAGGCAGAGCTCCTACTTGCTCTAGACACAACCAATGCGTAAGTCACTTAAAATCAACTTTACTCCATGGTGATGTACATTGTGCTTAACTATTCGTTTACTACAATTTATTGTTTCAATAGGATTTCTAGAGCTCATGTGACTCCAAACGTTGCTCATGAGGTGTACATGTTTCAAAAGTTTTGAGTTGCCAACAAAGAATCTATTCTCGATAGATTGACACCAAAAATGAGGAAGTGGGTAGAAGTTGAGATGAGTGTAGAGGGCCGATATTATCATGGTGTTGCTCCATGGTATAACTCTTCTTGTGGATTGATTTCACAGCTTGTTTGGAAGGTGGCTACTCTCCTTTATCCTCCTTTGATTTGTAGTTTTTTGTATTACTTGATGGTTATATAATTAATTTATGATGTTAGGATGAATTTCAAGCATTCCTTGCCAAAGAAAAGGGAAAGATTGAAGCATTTGGTCTAGATGAGACCGAGAGGAAGAAATGTTTTGATAAAGCCACAAGAGTGGAGGAGGAGCGGCTCAAAGACAGAGGCTATACGTATCTATGCATTGCAAATCCCCACAATGGAGAGGAGTTTTTCAAATTGTTAGTTGGCATAAAGTGGGAGGATACAAGCATGTGTGAAATTACAAGAGACAAGTTGTATTGTCTTACAAGTTCTAAAATCTCTCCTGAGATGTATTTTGGATGCATTCATATGTTTATATTTGTTCTTGTTTAATGCTTTCTTTAAGTTTAAGATCATTTGCATTGTAGGACAAAAATATTTTTGCAACTCATGAGTCTAACAAAGTCCAAAGATCCCCTATGTCCTCAATTCCAAGATTATAAGGCATTTTGGACCTACATAAAGAAAGAGACATATTGGGCTCATTTGCACTCTGAGGCCTCTCTTTCAATCCAGAGGATACAAGTTGATGGGCCACAATTACCAGATTCATTTGATGAATTCTTCAAGATAAGATTGAAGAATCATATCGTGCAGGTATACATACAATGAAAGATAAGTTAGAATCTATGAATATGTTTACATGTAAAGTAATTGTAATGTTACTGTATGCAGGATTTTGTGTATCTTATGGATGGGGTAAAGTCTTTGGATGTTGCAGAGAAGATGCCTGAGGTTGTGCTTTCAATGAAGTGGCTAATGTATAGGTTTGACTCTAAGATTGATTCTCTATTGATGGTGATTATTGTATTGTGATGCATGCACAAGAAGTACTTCGTTCATTATTAATGTTTCTATATTCTATTGATGGTGATTATTTTTTTTGATATGAATGCATGAGAAGTACTTCACTCATTATTAATGTCTCAAAATTCTATACCAAAAAAAAAAACCAGTCTTGATTTTCTTCATCATTGCTTTGCCTTACATTCCACGTGGAAGCCCAAGATAGAGTGGCTTTAATGGCTATTTCTTGAAAAATGTTTTCTAAAACAAAGGAGACTCTGCTAAAAAAATTGTGGCTCCTTGTTACTTTTCTTCTCTCAATACTTCTAGTTTCCTTTGTTCTTTGAAAATTGTTGCAGGTGGATTTTGCAATGTGTTGAAGAGGGGAGATTGGGTGAAATTCCAAAATTCACAAGAGAGTGAGTTGATTTCAATGATGAGAGTACTATGTATTCTCATTCACTGCTTGAGAGAAAATTGACACCTTGGGAAGCACAATTATGTCGTTTGTGGCTCGATTATCCAATTGATGTAATCGCAAAGCAAGAGAAGGATCTTTATGAGAGTAAGTTCTTATTAAAACCATGTGAAAGATTAATTTATGTATGTATAAAAGATTTTTGAAATCCATGCATATGATGATAGAAACAATGATGCTTGTGGGATTCAAGCAAGAGACCCATAGTAGTAGAGATATGGACGCACTTACTATGCCCTCTTCTATGGAGCATCAAGCAAGCAAAGGGAGTGTAGAGATTGAAGCTAGTAACGATGCCATAAAAGCTGTCGAAGGTACACAGTCCAATGTGCGGATTACTAAAAAAACCAATGGATCTGTTTCTACCCCTTTTGTTAGCATTCAGGACAAGAAAGGTAAAGGGATTATAGAACCTCCTAGCACCTCAAGTGATCCAAAGCAGATGACTGTGGTTGAGGTCTCTGTAGCGCCCACTACGTCCTTTGTTGCAGATTCCTCTCTAGGCCGAGAGAGTTGGGAGAGAAGACGTATGACTCGTTTTGTTGGTGAGTTGTCTCAAATAAATTTGAATTTAAATTTTATTGCATGTAAAGATTGTAGAAAGTTACCACTATAGATAATGGTTGTAGGATTCTAGTACCAGACTTTCGTTGATGCTCTACTTGTTGATGTGACCCAGATTGATAGATTTTCTCTAATTAGGTAAATGTAATGACCATGAAAGATTAATTTAGTTTTTTTTTCAATATATGACTATGGAATTTCTTTTAAATAGCATCAACAAGTATTTCTCCACTCAAAAGATGCATCTTTATGGAAAAGATGGAGTGCCATGTCAAGAGGTAGGTCGATTGATATTTGTAGATTTTCCTACGGGCTTATTAGTGGATGCCCTTGTTCCTATCCCATGGGGTAAGTAAAATTTGATTTAAAGGGTTACGAGAAAGTAACTTGTTCTATTGACAATTTTATTTTTGTTAGAGGGCATGACTATTCTCGAGTGGAATACATTCTTGTCGGGTCTGGTAAGGGGTTGTATGGATCTCGCTTGTGAGTATTTGCCGGACGAGGGGTTCTTGGTCACCATGTGCTTAGCTGAACACATAGGGGAGTTCCTTGCAGATGCATCAAGAGTGGGGCTTGTGCTTGATTGTACTTGGATGCTTATGTGTGTGACTCTAAGGCATATTGACTTCCTCATTTATTCTATGGAAAGCTTTTTTACCTAGTAATATCATATTTGCAATTTGCGTGTCCAAATAGTTGCCTGATCTTACAATGTGTCTTTGGCATCATGTTGGTCAAGATGTGCCAAGCTACAACAGAGAGAGTGGGGAGAAGGTTTCAAAGAGCTTGTTTCCAACATACTGTAGCTATATATATTAGATGATTGTGTTTTTCCCACAGATGTTGATGGTGAAATTGTTAGAGGTGGTGCGGAGAGAAGTAGTGTTTTTTTTTTGGTAAGTCACAAATCTTGTATGATGTTGATTTGAATGGTCCGTGTATTAAGCTTGACACATTGTTTCCACTTGCAAGAGTCATGGTGTTTATTTCTTTGTTGGTGACATGGTTAGGTGGTTGCTGGCAACATTCATAGAGCATTGCGATTATGTCCTGGATGTGTTTGCAGAGTGTGGTGGTTTGGAGAAGGCGAGTGCAGAGGACCTAAGACATTGCATGTGTTTAGAGCTAGATGATTTACTCTTTGAGTGGTGTCTTTCTCCCATACTGTGTGGACCAGTGCCAAGCTAAGAGGGAGGGGTTTGTTTTTTGAGAAGATCCATACATTTGATTTTGTTACTATGATCTACGGATTATGTACTTCTTTGTCACATTTTTTTTGGTGGTAACAATGTGTGACTACATTGCTGGTGCCACTATGTTTGACATGACTCTATGTTGGATTGAGAGAGATTTGAGACCACCTTGTGAAGTTACATGCCATACTTTTAATGCCTTTTTTAAGAGCATACTTTTTCTTTAGGTGGTAGCTAACAAAAAAATTATTTGAAGGGTTTTTTATTAGTCTTTTTATTTTTTTTAATGGTCTTAATCTCTTGTAGAGGCCTTTCCGATAAAGGTGGAGAGGTACTTTTTGAACTTCAATTCTTAAAACAAAGGAAACTTTGACAAATTATTTTTGGGGTACTTGGAAATTTGGTTTTGGATTCATATTGTTTACTTTTAGCCCATAATTTTTTTGCAAGTTTTGTCTTCAACAAGCTCATTTATGCCATGTTGCATTGCAAAAGAATGAAAAAATAGTACTAATTTATTGCATGGAAATTTTCTTGTCTTTTTATTCTTTGAACGTCTTTAATCTCTTGTAGAGACCTTTGTGATAAAGGTGGAGAGGTACTTTCGAAATTTTAAAGATAAAAAATAAGGGGTTATACTATTCATTCAAACATGTGAAAAATGGGACTTTTAAGATACCCCTTGAACACACGTTATTTAGGGGGTTCTCAATAGTACAACGCCTCAAGCACCTTAGGCCAACCAAGTAAAAATACTAGAACCTTGTCAATATGGTTTGTCTGTTGTTTGGATCCTTGAGATTTGGCTGCAAAGAAGCTTGTTCTAGCTTGCTCTTTTGTCTTTCTTGTAGATGCTTTCTTCATAGGAACCTCAAGATGAGGAGGAACCTACAATGAAGTCTCATAAGAGGGTCCTAAATACTTTCTTCCTCCTTCTCTTTTAAGCCTCTTTGAAGGAGAGTCTCCTTTGCCCCCATTCTCATGTCTACACTTATCTTTCACAATTTCTTCATTGTTATATCAATTTTCAAGATAGGAATGCATTGAAAATGAGTCCATAGGATCATCCTAACCTATTGTGTGGTACATGGGAAACGCCAACTTGATATAACACTTGTTTAGTTACCTTTCCTTTCCTAGTTGGACACCACTACATATGGCTACACGATATTGATCTCCTCCAAAACATCAGAGTTGTCTTAGAACCATTTTTTGGAATGGGCTCTACCTTTTTTACATCCATAGTTGTGTCCATTGTAGAGATGGCATAAGAATTTACCATATCCTACATTAACTGCCACATACTTCCTTTTCCAAAGGTAGTTCCTAATGTCATACTTGCCTCTCACAAATTTCCATCCTTAAAAAACACAAGGTCTCTTTCCAAAGCATTATTGAATCTATCACAATCCCTTCTACCATGATATGTGCTATCATATCATATACATATGTGCACAAACATTTCTCATTAGGGAAAATTTGGACTCTTAAAGGGGCCCTATAAGGAGGTTTGACTTTGCCTCTCTTGTCCAAGGTGGGAAACCTGGTGAAGTACATAAATGCTTTGTCAAAGCCCTATCAATCGACATATCATTGGAAATATCTTAGAAAGTAGGTTCTAAATCCCCAAACTCCAACACATTTGGAGTTGATTTGTAGAAGTTATGGCCTCCCCACTAAAGCTGAAATGTTGGGAGAGATTCCATTTTTAAGATGGAGTTGCCACATCAAAAAATGGAATGTTTTAAAATATAAGGAATCCAATGGCATGCTATATGTCAATGGATAGATCTCAATGAGTACACTCTAAATCCAAAAGCTCCAACAACTTTTAGTTTCATTTGTAAATTTTTTTACCATACACCCATTTTGGACAAGAAAGAAAATTCAAAGTCCTTATAGGGCCCCTTTGAGAGTCCAAATTTCCCTGATGTTACTTTGGTATTTCTCTCCAAAATATTTTCCTTAAAATTGAAATGAAATGAAGACTTCAAATGACATGGACTAAGATACTTGGAAGATCTAGATTTAGTATAGCACTCAATGCTCACAAACTCTATAAGATGTCTAGCAGCTAGAGTTTCATTAACTATCTACATATTTTGCAAAGGTTTGTATGTGTACGTATAGGTCATCCTTCCTACCACCTTTGAATGTTGGAAAGGCAATCTTCATGCCACTGGATCTTTCCCCATTTTTGGACCTATGATAAACTGATTCTTTCCTCTACCTCTAGGTTTTTCCTTGTGACCAAATTTCTTTTCCGTGTGCGTGTGTTTATTGTAATGATCATCACCTAAAAAATTTGTTATTGTTTGAGAATTAATTGAGATAATTAGCAAACATGTTTAAAAGTTAGTGAGATAATTATCAAAGAAATATCCAAGTGTTAAGAACCCCTTTATAGTTAGCTCATAATTAGTTAATTAGTTTTAATAATTAGCTTGGCCTAAAAACTCTATTTTTAGCTGAAAAACGATGGGAGTAAATAGTAAATCCACTTAGAAATTTTTGAGATAATTACTAGAGGTATAAATTCTACTAGAAAGTTGATAGAAATATATCTCCATGGGATAACTACTATTATAATTACCAAGCCAAAAATAAGATATTTTTGGACTTAATTAAAAGAAAAAATTGAGAAAAATGACTCGTAAAATTATAAGATAATTAGTAGAGCCTAGAAAGCTTATAAGGAAGCTAAGATAAAAATATCTTACATACATAAATTACTATGTCAAGAAGGTACTAATTTTGACTACAAATTTAAAGCAAAAAGCTAGCAAATTATTTTCCAAAAATTATTCATGGATTCTACGGATAAATTAAGGTATAAAGAGTTACAAGAATGATATGAACCGACAAGAATCTACTTATAAGACTATAAACAGATAAACTACAATGGATTTTAGTAAAAAGGAAAATTAGCTTAATACATGGAAGTGCGTTATGGAATTTATATGGTAAAGTCAAGTTTTGATAATTTACCTAATGAGTAGACTTCTTTTTTATAAGGATAAAATCCATGGCTCCCAAGAGGACCCGAGAAAATCACCCAATTGAAGAAGATGATAGTAATATGAAGAGGGACAGGGCCTCACATGATCACGAGGCCGGTCCAAGCAACAGGCCTACGAACGAGAGTATTCGGGTCCCTGATTTTTAGCACATACCTAATTAGTCACAAGTGGGTCTTCGTTGTAAATTAAGTTACAAGTGGCTCAAATTATTTTTTAATGATAGCACTGCATCCCTTAAGGAGTGGATAAGGACTTAGAAAATAATAAAATTGAACAAAAAATAGAAGGGTATCTTCCAAGAAACCATCATGCAATTGTTTGTAATCTAGGAAAGAATTGGCTGGGTTAGCCTGATCGATCTAGGAAAGAAATGGTTGATCCTCCTGAAGACAGCTTGTCTCAAGACACCTTTGATTCCTTGAAATAGTGGATGAGTCAGTTACCCCCATGTACGAGGAGTTTTTACCCCTTACATATGTATGCTTGTTTATATATCTTAGAATACCGTTTTTATCCTAGGGGAACCGCTCGATTATATGGGAAACTGATTTTGGCGTATGGGCGTCCTGAACTTTGGGTGATGTTTTTCCACCCCGGACTATGAATAAGGAAGGGTGTCATTTTTCACCCATGTACAGGTGTACTTGAGACAAGTTGAGTACAAGTCAGGTTTTTCAAGGAATATTTTAAGTCACCGTACCTTCTCTTAAGTTTAAAGATGCTTGTTTGTTGTTTTTCAATACTGATTTCAATACATGTTTAATGAATCACTGTGCTACAAAGTTAAAATAAAATATTATTTTAAATGTTAAAAGATCGTGATGGTAATTAAAAAGACAAAGAAGTATGTGTGAGTGTGGGATGGTAAGTGAGCATTGACTAAGACGGGGGGATTCACCATGAAAAACTTACCGCACCATGTAAGTGCGGGGGGGGGGGGGGGGGGGGGGTTACAAGTTACATAAGCATATAAGTTAGGACCAGACCCCCAATAATTTATCTCCCAAGCTTTAAAAAAGGGAGGGGGTATCATATTTATGGGGGGGGAGTGAGAAAAGGGGGAAATGAGAGGAAGTTTTTGTGTTTCAAAATCATGGCTTCCCAAAAGAGTCTGGCCTCGAACTTGTGAGTTAATAGCTACAAAGATACATGCAAGAACTAACACTACTTTGTATCAATTGCTTGTTTTGTGATTATAGTTTATTTGTTGAGGGATGAAAGCTATGAAGAGTTTGTATAGATGAAAATTTACACGGAGAACCTAACACAAATATATAACCATGTTCTTTGAGTAATTTAGATTGGTCAAAGTTGGACGCGTAGCTAGAGTGCATACTGAATGGGCACATGGTTTGAAATTCAAACTAAGACACATTGAGGGTACATGTAGCTATCAACAAAAGTGGTTCCTTAGTATGTTGCGAGTCACTGTGCTACATGCTCTTTGACTTGTTTTACTCAGTTAGATCATGTGAGACCTAAATTTTATATGTAAGATAAGGGTATGATAGTTTTTTGCATTGATTGTTGTATACGCGTAGAAAGGGGTCCATATTCTATA
This sequence comes from Adiantum capillus-veneris, assembly GCF_014529385.1. Lineage (NCBI taxonomy): Eukaryota > Viridiplantae > Streptophyta > Polypodiopsida > Polypodiales > Pteridaceae > Adiantum > Adiantum capillus-veneris. The sequence goes on along the minus strand of NC_140954.1, from coordinate 125,155,427 downwards.
ATATGAGTCATATATAGGGGTTTTATCAAAGTTGTCCGCTCGTAGGTGGCATCCCGTTTTGTATATAGAGTGAATCCCTTGGGCGACTAAGGTTGTCGATCATGGACGAGTGGATCTGATTAGTCAGGTAACTATCCATTCTCGCACAATAAATGTTAGAAGAATTACTCATTGGAAGAGGATTCCACCAGTGGTTGTGCACTCACTCATGTAAAGTGAAAAAAGCGTTGGACGAGGATACCTTAGCCCATTTACAAAAGTTATAGGGTCATCTTTTTATAAACTTTAAGATTTTGCTCATTTCCGTTTGCAAGACACGACTAGGTATTTTTCTAGGTCTATAGACTTGACTTTGAAGCCATTGCCGATTGCAAAGGTCTATTCCCCAAATTTTTCTTACTTAAAGAATTTAGTTTCTATTAGATCTAGAGACCTGTCAAGGACCCCATCTTGACCTTGGTGTTGGCGGGTTGGGGACCTCTCACTTGGTACCAGAGCATGTGTTAATTGAGATCCTGAACCTAGAAGAAGTTTAAAATATTAGGTTGAAATAAGTGGTTTTTTTTATAAATTCAATTAAAGATGTGTATAAGTGAAAAAAGGGAGAGAAAGAAAAAGAGAGAATTATCCCCATCTTTGCAGGAATATTTCCATCAAGCCTACCGCAAATTTATGGTTTTCATTATCATGTTTATGGGAGCATGCACATCTCGACGTTACATAGTTTAAAAAAAGTGTGATGAAGTTATTGAACATAATGTTTTCTCCGCCCACTTGGGGGATCAACTTGCCAGGGTCTGGTGGAATCTTCCTCATTGATGCGGGAGAATTAAAAGGTTTTGCACTAAATATGAAAAGACTCAAATGGACTAAAGAACTTCGAGTGATTAAAGTTTACTTTTTTATTGGGACAGAGACTCAAGAATCAGATGAAACCCTTGCAGTAGATGGAATACTATATCTCATAATCAGTGGATATTTGATCACGTGTCTACAGTAATGTACCCAGGTAGGATTAGGCCCATAGGTGTAGGCCCTAGTTTTAGATGGCCAAAAGATGTTGTAATTTTTTATCCTATGTCCAACCCACCCATGGGTCACATGCTTCTAGTATAGGACTGTGGTTACCCTTGTACATGTTAGAATATTTATGGTTTGTATCAACTCCTATACATACTATGGTTTTTTGGGATATTGTATGACATGCCTATTTTGAATCAAGAATAGTGTGTATAATGTTTGACCATTGCAATTCAAATTAAGTGCAAAGTGTCTTATTTAAGTAATAAGTTGAAAGTATAAACAAAGTAGAGATGCATTTAATAACACTAAACTCCATTACTTAATCACATGGTAACACTCGTGTAGATAGTCTTTACACAGTTACGCAAGAGAAAAAACTATTATTAAAGCAAGTCCATCTCCCTACCTTCAAGGGAGAAGGACCCAATCTAGAGTGCAATGCCAAAGCATGGCTTGATGCTATGGAAGACTATTTCCTAGCTGCAAGAATTGCTTAAGAAAATCAAGCAATGCTAGGTATGTTCCACCTCATTGGAGATGGAAAACTTTGATGTGGAAACAACAATGTAGAGATAGTCCCACCTGTTGGGTTCAAGCCCTTTTTCAGTCAGCCCGTGAGAACAAGTCTCAAGGCATGTAGCTATAGACCATCAGTTAAAGTAGAGTTTGCATGGCCTTTTTAGGCTTAATATATACAATGTAATAATACAATCAATGCATAGCGTGTTATTTTGCTTTTGCTTGTGTCGAATCTCTCTCTCTCTCTCTCTCTCTCTCTCTCTCTCTCTCTCTCTCTCTCTCTCTCTCTCTCTCTCTCTCTCTCCATCTCTCGTCCTCTGCAGCACAACACAGCTCCTCGCCATGGCCCTCAGGCGGCATCCTCCCTAGCTCCAACCCCAACAACTTGTATCAGAGCGTGTACTCGGTCTTGGCTCAATTTGGCTCGTGGGAGCAGCCCCTTACAGTGGGAAGAAACAACGCCTTGACCTGCACAAACTCGCACAATATTTGCATGAGCCTATTCACCCTGACTTGCTGGTGAAGTTTCGATGCTGCATCATCTTCCCAATTTGCTTCTACTAGTTGCTCTGAAGCTATTCGGCTCGGTCGTCTGCGCGTTGCAACCATTATAGAGTTTTTATTTTTTTGTGTTGAAGTTTCAGACTGTCTTTGAACCAACCACCTTTGTTGAAATTTTGGGCTTCAAGCAAGTGCACATTCCCACCCTCGCAATTTCATGCTTACTCCTTCTATGGTATTCAGTGCTCCTTAATAACAGATTGAGGATATCAACTTTGCGGTCTCGGCTATCAATAGCTTTTCGGAACACCCTTGGGCTGCAGACAATAGCATATCACAGCATTGCCTTGGAGCAGTCCTTTGTCGGAGCATATCAAAAACGTGGTAGCTTGGCTATAATGGGCAGTACCTCAGCCAGCAGCCTTGCCTTAGCTTTGCGAGTGGAAGTTAATCGAGTTTTGGCCATTGCACATGATATAGCACTTGAAAAGGACTTCAAGAAATTTATGATAGTCATGGGAGCATTCTGGGGACTCTTGCGGCTATGTTGGTATTATACCTACGCATATTGGTATGTATGCAAACTTTCATTGTTCAAGAATTACGAGACATCGATGCTCACAACAACCAAGAGAGCTTTCCTTCGAGATGAATTTACATCGACATGTTTGGTTTTTCGAAACCGATTATCATCATCATTATTTCTTTTGTCCTACTTTATGTCAGTTTTTCTACAGTCTATTGTCAAAAACAATCATATATTTCTTGCCAAAAGCCTTGTAGTCGGTTATTGTCATGCTATTTCACTGTCATGCCAAATTTTGTACGGCTTATAGACACTACCAGATATGAGTGGTAAGACCTCCCAAATTTATCAGATTTTGTCCCAATTTTTGTCAGTTCTCAGCCTATTTTTATCGCTTCTCATGAGGTTACTGGGTACACCTTAAACCCAAGGTTTGGTAGTGAACCAAAAATCCATCTATTGGTAGCTAAATTTTTTGACCTACACCCTATCTGTTCAAGGGGGGGTTACAGACATAGCACCAGGTTATGGATAAACCATAAATCCTTGGTTGTGAGAAAATCTAATACTCACAGTTGACGAGTACACCAAAAACTCGAGGTATCATGAGTTGCCTGTCCAGCTCGGGCTTGAGGGGGGGATTGTTGGGTTCAAGTCCCTTTTCGGTCAGCCCGTGAGAACAAGTCTCAAGGCATGCAACTATAGACCATCAGTTAAAGTAGAGTTTGCATGGCCTTTTTAGGCTTAATATATACAATGTAATAATACAATCAATGCATAGCGTGTTATTTTGCTTTTGCTTGTGTTGAATCTCTCTCTCTCTCTCTCTCTCTCTCTCTCTCTCTCTCTCTCTCTCTCTCTCTCTCTCTCTCTCTCTCTCTCTCTCTCTCTCTCTCTCTCTCTCTCTCTCTCTCTCTCTCTCTCTCTCTCTCCATTTCTCGTCCTCTGTAGCACCACACAGCTCCTCGCCATGGCCCTCAGGCGGCATCCTCCCTAGCTCCAACCCCAACACCACCAGTAGCCCATCTTGGGAAAAGATGAAGCAGACGATCAAAGAAATCTACCTTCCCCTTGCACACCATGCCATTAAGATGAATGAATTCTTTGGCTTACGCCAATTAGGACTCTTGCTGGAGGAGTATTACACAAAATTAGTTTCCTTACTATGGTATGCTCCTCAGATGACAATGGAGTAGCAGATTGTTTGTTTTTGTCAAGGCCTCCACTAACCCTTGAGTACATGCCTTGAATCCATGAGGCCTACCTCAATTTAGGATGCCCATGTCAGGGCCAAGCCTCTTGCAGTAGAAGTAACCAACCTGATAGGAATTATAATAACTTTAACAGTTATAGGGGAAGAGCTAGGGGAAGTTTCAACCAAGGAAATCAATGACGTTGTTGGGAAACAAGCAAACTGAAACACCTCTATAGTGATGTCACCCAAGAGCGTTGAAAGAGAACTAAAAGACGGAAAAAGCTTCTCAAAATCCTTTTGAAACACCACAAGTCCAATAGGAGTAGACCCTTGGGAATTTAGTAGCCGTCGCCCACCCAAGAGGCTATGTCACATTGGAGCAAAACCCTGCCAAAGCATGGATTTACAGCACACGCCGACCAATGCATATGAAGACAAGAGCCTCTCCTTTCACAATCAAACATCACAAACCCACAACTTCAACATCAATTCCACAATTCATAGATACATGCCCTCCGAATCTGTCTACACACAATTTGCCACTAGGCTGCCATAACCATAACCCTGTAGAGAACTAGTCGTAACCTGATGAGCACAACTCCAATTGGGTCACTTTAAAGCTTGAGAGAAATCTTGAAAAATGACTGGAGAGAAAGCTGAAGATGACTAAAATTGATTCCATACGCCCCCATGAGAAAAATTGACGCGAACAGAGAGCTGTCCCAGCACGACTACACGTAGAGAAGGCTAGTCGGGGCAAAAAACTGCATCCAAGAGCACCAAGGAGGTAGAACGAGCTAAAACCTGAAAATTTCTGATATTTGGCTGAACTTTTTTTAGTTTTTACATGAGTTTAAGTTATATACAAGGCTCACTTCAAAAAACTCACTCACGGGCACTTATAGTAGCCCGACAGCTGTCACTAGACTAGCGACTTGCAGTGCATGTACATGTGCTTGCTAAAGCAAGCTAAAAAACCCACAAAAATAAATCCCACACGCCCTTTTGACATCGTGCGTCATGTCCATATGTACAAATTTACAAAAAAAGGGGTGTCAGAAATGCGCCCAACATAGTTTGCCACACCCCAACCTGCTAGATCATTCATGATCAGCAGCCCAAAAGAGATCCTGTAAACCACATGAGGGAGTCTTCACCTCATCTTCATCATTAACCACATGATCAGCAAATTCTTCAAAAGAAGGCTCATCCTCAATCACAGTCATCAACCTTGCAATATACTTCTTCAACCTGTAGCCATTCACACGTGCTTTATGCGGGGTACCATCCAAGTCAACAAGCTGATATGTGCCATTCGGAAACCTCTTTAAGACCAAGAAAGGACCTTGCCACTTGATTTGAAATTTCTTTTGAAAAGTGCTATCAAGCCTACTATTGTAACGAAGCACCATGTCACCCTTCTTGATGTCCTTGTTCTTTACCTTCTCATTTGCCTTTGCTTGATTCTTCTTCAAGACCTGCTCATAATGCTCAAAAGCTAACACCCTATCCAATTGTACAAATTGAAAATATAAAATTCTTTCCTTGAATGCATCCTTGGGCTCTTCTTCAAGCTTTAGCATCATCTTCAAGGATGGTATCTCCACCTCAATAGGAAGTAAAGCCTCTTTGCCAAAAACTAGATGGAAGGGAGAAAAACCAGTACCTGATTTGATGGCAGTCCTATAAGCCCATAGAGCACAAGGTAGCTCTAAATCCCAAGTCTTCACATTGTTTCTTGTCATCTTTGTAAGCATCCTTATGAGCTCTCCATTAAACCTTTCATTCATGCCATTGCATTGGGGATAGTATGGAGTAGTAAACCTGCGATGCACATGAAGCTTTTCACATAGATAATCCACCAACTCTCCCCTGAAACCTGGACCCTTGTCAGAAAGTAACTCCAATGGCATGCCAAATTTGCAGCAAATATCTTCATATATAAATAAGGAAACATCTTTACTCGTGATGTGCTTAACAACTTTGGCTTCGGCCCACCTGGATAGATAGTCAACAGCAGTAAGTATGTAACATTTGCCTCTAGCTGTCATAGGTAGAGGACCTATTGCATCAATACCCCACTTCTCAAACACATCATAAGCCACAATGGTGCCTCTAATTTCTGATTTTAGAGCCCTATTTGCCATGCTTTTACACTCTTTACAAGACTTGCATCAATGATGAACATCACGTTGAACACTTGACCACACATAACTCTCCTGCAAGACTTTATGCAAAGTGATCTTTGCAGCAAAGTGACCACCACAAGAACCCTCATGAGTCTCCTCTAGAATTTTGTAAATTTCCTCTTTCCAAGGCACTTTTCTCATCACAAGATCAACCCCCTTCATATACAAGGCATCACCAAGTAGCACATACCTTTTGGCACGACATAGGAAGGTGTACTTTTTTGGCTTTTCCAACTCTGATGGAAGCATACCTGTTTGTAGAAACTCTTCCTCCTTCTCTAAAGCTTCCCTTCCCAAATAAAGAGGAGAATCAGCCCTTATCACATACAATTGCCCAATTGAAGCTTGCGCTGCACCACGTGCTTCTTCATTTTCAGACCTGTCCACATGCCTTAAACTCGAAGCTTCAAAATGCTTAAGAAAATTCTTCACTTGAAAACACATATTTTTCAGCCTTGGATTCTTACTTTGCCACACCCCAAGTAGCTGCTTAACCACCAAAAGAGCATCACCTCTTACCCTCACATGACGGATGCCAAGCTCAAGGCAATGGTTGAGACCTTTCTCCAAAGTAGCATACTCAGCTTCATTGTTGCTTTGTGCTGTAAGCTTCAAACTCCTTTTAGTTACCAAAGCACCTTGAGGATCATAAACTACCACACCTCCTGAAGCTTCACCATGCGCTTTCCTGTAAGAGCCATCAAAAAACAATAGATAGGCATTGTCTATGTCAGGAGCTTCCATGTGTTGCTTCTTCACGGTAGCCTCCTTAAGAAGAGGAGGGCTTTCCTTATAGGTAAGAAAATCAGCCAATGTAGCCCTTGTACTCTCCTCAACAAGAAAAGAGAATTGGAATTCCTGTAGCTCCATAATCCACTTCATGAGCCTCTTTGACAAAGTAGGGCTATTCACCAATTGAGGTAGAAGAGTGTAGGTAGTGAGGAATGTGAATGGTTTAGGGAGAAGGTAGTGCCTAAACCTTCTACATGCATAAATCACACTCACCATAATGAGCTCCACCTCAGTATAGCCTCTCTCCACCTCTAGCTTCACCCTGCTAGCACAATAGATAGGCTTCATGTAGTGGGAATTGTTACCTCGTTGAAGAAGCATAGCTCCAATAGCATCCTCACCTACTGATGCATTCACATAAAACTCCTTATCCCACTTAGGAGCTTGCATAGCATGAAGAGAACCAAGAAACTCTTTGATACCTTGAAAAACCTCTTCACATTCATTTGTCCATTGTAGAGGATCCAACCTTGCTACTTGTTGTAGAGGATAAAGAAGTTGAGAGGACAAAGGAATGAACCTTGCCATATACTTCACATTTTGAATAAAAGTAGAAAGTTTCTTTGTATCTTTAGGTGATGGGAGGAGCACCAAAGCCTTCACTTTGTCAGGATCCACTTCAATCCCATTCTCTGAGATCATATGCCCCAAAAACTTCACTCTTGGTTGAGCAAGATGACATTTCTTTGGGTTGAGTTGACCTCCACTTTCATCATATTGCTTCAATGCCATCCCAAGCTTTGCACAATGATCCTTCTAGAGCTATAAACACAAAAGTCATCAATAAGATCCTTCACAAACTTGCCAAGAAAGGGAGAGAACACCTTGTTGACGCGCTTTTGATACCACGCACAGCCATTCATAAGACCAAAAGGAAGTACACAATAACAAAAGCATCCCCATGGCGTGATAAATGTGGTCTTCTTTCGATCTTCCAAAGCCAAGGTGAGCTGAAAATATCCAGAGAATCCATCACATACGCTATACCTCTCATGCCCTGCAATAGAATCAAGTATGTCATCTATGAAAGGAAGAGGGTATGGATCCCTCCTCATGGCTGCGTTTAGAGGCTTAAAATCAACACATATCCTCCACTTTCCATCCTTCTTGGGTGTGACAACAACAGGACTCACCCATTCTACAGTGCTCACAGGACATATGAAACCTGCTTCAAGAAGCTTGTCTACCTCTTCCTTTAAAGCAATAAGTTGTACCTGTCCCATTCTCCTTAGCTTTTGGCGTACGGACTGAGCTCCCTCCTTGATTGGAATGTGGATTTCCTCTCCCTTAAAGCCTCTAATTTCCTCATAAGAAGTGATGAATAAATGGGGAAATTGTTGTATCATATGTTGGTACTCACTCTTCTCATGACTAGTGAAGTCAGGAGACAACATACCTTGTATCAGCTCCTGTTTGACATTAGGTTGAACTTTGGGTTGCATCAGCTCTTCAATTTTCTCATAAGGACCAGAGATATCCTCATTCTCCATAAGGCCAAGAGATCTTTGTTTCTCATCATGCTCTTCTTCAAGAAACAAGGAGGAAACATCTAGATCACTATCGCTGCTATCTTCCACTTCACTGCCCTCATCCCCATTGTCTTCTTCTTCACTTGAGTACTCTTCTTCATCACTTTTATCATCAAAATCAGCCTCCAAATATTGCTTGCTAGCCATTTCAAACCTCTTCTTATCACCCCTTCTATTGTAGAGAGTGATGGTACCATGTCCCCAATCCTGTACAGCTATGGTTGCCTGTAACCATGGTCTTCCAAGGATGAGAGGGAAAGCACCAATACCCGTGGGCATAACATGGCAATTGACCAGCACTTTAACATCAAATACATCCACCTCCAAGTCCTTTACAACTCCCAAGCACCTCACCCTTGATTGGTTGGCAAGATTTATGCGAAAACCTGAATTCTTCACCATGTTGAGTCCCCAACTTTGATACACAAGCTTGAGTAATAACACATACCTGTGCACCTCCATCAATATAAGCCTCTCCAATGCACTTCCTCTTATGCCATGCATCCATAGTAGGGCATATATCAGGTAGCTCATTCAAAGATAGGACTCTCACTGACCCCCTTGTATGCTCCTTCATGATGGGATTGACTACGTGCTTCCATTGCCTCTTTAACTTGGGACACATCTCCATGAGTTGCCCAAAGGTAACATCAGCCTTTCTACCCACCAAATCAGCCCTTAAACTATAATTTTTTCGCCCTTCTCCCAAAGGAAAGTCGGATGCATTGTAATGTTTCCTGGGCTTTCTCTTCTTCTTCTCTTTACTTGTACCTGTTTCAACGTGTTTCCCTCTTTTATGGCTGGGACTTGCATCACTCATGTCATGATCTCTTGTAACCCTCTTACCTACAGGCATGACCATAGCTCCCAAATCATCCTCTTTCTTCTCCAAACGGATTATGCTTACCACTTTTGTTTTGCCCTTCTCTTCTGCTGTCAATCCACTTGGTCCTGCTTCGCCTTTAATCTCAATACCATAATCTTGAGCTCGAGAAGGAATTTGTGGAGGAAGAGGAAACATGTCGCTACCCATTCTCTTTGGCTTGTCACATTGAGGGCTTTTATGACCCCATTCACCACAATTGTAGCATTGAAACATATCCCCTCTTCCAACCATGCCTCTTCCTCTACCACCTGTATAACCCTCATTGCTTCCATAAGCACGTCCATATCCATAACTCTGACCTCTTCCACCCCCCATCATATGCACACTAAGATTCTTCATAAGACCTACAACCTCTTGCATCTCCTTGCGAAAGGCATTCACATCATGAGAAGCTTGTTGATCATAACTTGGCTCCTCAATGAGGACCCTTGGTTGCTCTACCGCTTTCACTTCAAGCTTTGGATCGACATTGATTCCAAGTTGATGAAGACCCTCTGCTTTCCACTCTTTATTCTTTGCAATTTCAACTGCCTCCTCAAAGGTCCTTGGCTACTTAAGCTCTACCTTCAAGCGTAGGTTACTCCTCAAGCTTGCAAGAAACCTGTCCTTCTTCAACATGGCTGGAGGAATTTCAGCCCCCAAAGATGTACACCACTTTGCCCAGAACGCATTGAATGCCTTGACAAAGTCTTCTATGGTTTGGCCTTCATCTTGTACTAAGCCTTGAATAGACTGCCATACCTTTTGTGGGTCTTCCACCTGTTGAAAGTGTGTAAGAAAAGCATGCCTTACCATTTCACAAGTCATAACTTGAGGAGGTTGGGCTGATTGTATATCCTTTTCGTAGCCTTCCAACCATTCCCTAGCATCTCCCTTCAAACAGAAGTAGAAGATTCGTAGCACCAATGCTGGGTCTTGCTTGTCAGCAAGAAGGCAAGCAAACTCCATTCTCTCAATGAAAGCTTTGGAACTTTCATTTGATTTCCCACTAAACTCCGTAAAATTAAACGCAATGTCTTCAAAACCAGTAAACTGAAGGTAACTTGAAGCGATTCCTCGGTGGTTTGCACCAAAACACTGTTGGGAAACAAGCAAACTGAAACACCTCTATAGTGATGTCACCCAAGAGCGTTGAAAGAGAACTACAAGACACCAAAAGCTTTGCAAAATCCTTTTGAAACACCACAAGTCCACTAGGAGTAGACCCTTGGGAATTTACTAGCCGTCGCCTACCCAAGAGACTATGTCACATAGGAGCAAAACCCTGCCAAAGCATGGATTTACAGCACACACCGACCAATGCATATGAAGACAAGAGCCTCTCCTTTCACAATCAAACATCACAAACCCACAAATTCAACATCAATTCCACAATTCATAGATACATGCCCTCCGAATCTGTCTACACACAATTTGCCACTAGGCTGCCATAGCCATAACCCTGTAGAGAACTAGTCGTAACCTGATGAGCACAACTCCAATTGGGGCACTTTAAAGCTTGAGAGAAAGCTTGAAAAATGACTGGAGAGAAATTTGAAGATGACTAAAATTGATTCCATACGCCCCCATGAGAAAAATTGACGCGAACAGAGAGCTGTCCCAGGACGACTACACGTAGAGAAGGCTAGTCGAGGCAAAAAACTGCATCCAAGAGCACCAAGGAGACGGAACGAGCTAAAACCTGAAAATTTCGGATGTTTGGCTGAATGTTTTTTAGTTTTTACATGAGTTTAAGTTATATACAAGTGTCACTTCAAAAAACTCACTCATGGGCACTTATAGTAGCCCGACAACTGTCACTAGACTAGCGACTTGCAGTGCATGTACATGTGCTTGCTAAAGTAAGCTAAAAAACCCACAAAAATAAATCCCACACTCCCTTTTGACATCGGGCGTCATGTCCATATGTATAAATTTACAAAAAATGGGGTGGCAGAAATGCGCCCAACAACGTATAGTGGCAGCCTGTAGCAACCTTGGACCAACCTTTCCCTGATATTAGATGTCATGGATGCAACTAGATGGGGCACTATAAAAGTAGCTGTCAACAAGAAGTAAACCCTAGAGCTAAGGCCAAGACAAATTGCAAACGTCAAGAAAATCAAGGAAATATACAAAGAGGAAGAAATGGCGTGCGTGGCAAGGGGAAGGGGAAGAGGAAGAGGAGCCCAATCATATGCAGTAGTAGGAGAACCTACCCTAATCAATGAGGAAGATGAAAGAGAAACATTGTTTGTCGCAATTGACAATCTTGGAGTTTGTCAACAATATGCAGTCATTCAAACTACTACAAACCGACAAGGTGAAAAGTTTGAGTTACTTATAGATTGTGGTAGTTGTTGCAGGAGCGAATCACACCACCCATAAAGTGCATGGAACACAACCTAGATCAACATAATGTCAATCAAGGACACAAATGACACGATAGGTGCATAGAGGCAATCTCTTTAGCTTGTTAGGCTGAGACCATCCCACGCATACAACACTTTGGAAGGCTAACCAAACCACAATCTAGAATCTCATTGCTCTCAACTACACCACCAACCCACATGCACACAAACAGAAGGAAACTCACCAAAACGTGTCAAAATCATACAAAACTTAAGGAACACCATCCCCTCACTAAGATACACCTGTCCCTAAAACTCTACACTCAAAATCCTCGCTCTAAACCCAGCTGCGAAAAAAGCGTGTGAAGATAGAGCAGAATTTTGAAAGTGCCCAGAACTAAAATATGTGAGTACCTATGGGTAGCTTATGTCTCCCCAATCCTAACAACTACTTGAACGTAGAAAACAAACATTGTTAAATATACTTACAACCACAAATAGCTTGTAGATGCGTCAGTGTGCATGCTCCGTTCTACGAGAAATGCTTAGCGTTGTCTTGTAGCTCTTGCGAAGCCTAACACGATGGTGCAATTGGATATCCAATGCATTGAGTGAGCCAGGTGTAGTGTGAGGAAGAAGCTCACGCTCACTCTCTTTCTCTCTCAGTTGACGATAGCTTAAAACTTAGATTATGATAAAAGTTCTCTTTACAAAATGACCTAGGTACTTATATACTAAGGCTACCATAGTTTAAACCTAAAATAGAGTTCAAGGGGTACAATGGCTTTTTATGTACAATCTAGAAGTGCCATTGCACCCCGGCTTTTGCAACTAGACTAACTACTCATTACAAATGATGTTTTTAACCAATCCGCATCATTTCATAACTCTCAAGAAATAAGAATTTGGTACAAAAATTGAGTTATGTTGTGCTATTAATCCATGAGTCAACGCTCCCTCCCTTTGAATTCATGTCATCCATGACATGACCTGGTTGTTGATGTCGGTGCAGTCTTTCTTGTCACTTTGCTGATGTAAAGAAAGTATAGGATGTAGCCTTTATACAAGCTCATTCTGTTCATCCAATCCGATATATATAGTCTTCACATGATTCAAGAAAATCATAATTGACGATGAACATCTGCCAATTATGTGTCTTTATCATTTTTAGAAACAATTTCTACAATCTGTAGAATTGAGTGATTGGCGTTCAGATCTTGTGAGCCAATGACAACTTTGTAAGGATTCTATAGAAATTTTCTAGCTAAACCTTCAACTTCTTTAGGCCAAGTTGCACTCCAATGCAAAGTTTGTCTGTCAGATCGAATCTAGGAGATAATATTTTTTGACTTGAGGTTCAAAATCCATCTCTAGTATTTGATCTGTCTCATCAAGGACAATCTTTTGAGATCCTCTGATTACTCTGTGTTTTCTCTTCTTCATTGGGGACTTCTTTGTTCTTGAATCAAGGTGATCAAAGCCGCATTTGCCATTGTTAGCTTTTGTGTGTTGTGTAAATCAGTATACTGCTTCTACTTGATACACGACTTAAGTAAAGCCCGACAAACCCCATTTAATTCCCCAAGTTAGTAACTTGCATCAAAAGGGCTTCATCCAACATCATTCATCATCGATGAGCTATCATTGTCCCTTTGTCTCCAAAACTCATATACATGATGTGCAGGGTATATAGATGGCTATCATGGCTTTAGATTTGAAAAAATTGCAGCCTTGGCTAGGGGTTAGACTTAAAAAAAAAAAAAAAAACCCTTAGCTTGTGTTCTCTATTCACAGCCTTCTGACAAAGTTTAGCTTGATTTGGACTTGCATTTGGATTTCCAAGATTAATTTTTTGAATTTCAATCTTGAGAATGAATGATGGGCATCTTTGCCACCTTTTAGCTACCAAACACATGTAGAACCAATGATGATGACCGGAATTTGGCTTGATCCATGGTTGCTCCTATAGGCATCTATCATGATAGATGACTAAATTGTCATTTCTGCCCCTTTGTTTTTTGTCAGTACTATTAGTCCCTTCTGTTTGTTAGGCTTCATTAAGTCACATACAAGATACTGTATAAAGATCTACTTCCTGTATATGGCCTTGTAGTCGTATGAAATGTCCGATGGCAACTTCACACTTGATGGGTGCTTTTGTTTAGTTGATCACCAACTTTCTTTGTCCTTCTAGTCCATTTTGGAGTTTTATGACCATTCTATTATAGTCGAAGGATGATCAACGTTCTTTTCTTCCCTCTGACATTATCCGTGGTGCATATGGCTTCTGGGGCATACTTCACGAAGTTTCCTCATTTTCCTGTACCCGCTTCTCTTTGTGCTGCTCAAGCATCTCTTCAGTCCATTCTTCATCTAGATTATGGAAGTTTTTCTATTTTTCTCAAGAAAATCTCAAAAAACGACTAAATAAAACCAAAAATCAACTCAACTCAAAAAGCAAAATCAAGTTAATAGATTCACAAAATGCTATGTACAATGTACACATGTCCCTAGGGGCTCATATATGGCTTTCGTCCTCGTACTTCTCTTGAAACGCTATTATGAGGGTATATACTCTGAATTTTGTCACAAAATCATCACAATCAAACGCTAAAATTCAATATAACTCGCAAAACATTTCCCTCTAATATTCATAATACTAGGTCCACATTTAGAATGCCTCCCCCCCTCCTAATTGGAGTCCTCCTTGGCGACAGGGTATCACCAAGGGTATGTGTTGTGCTTGGGCAATAAAAAATTGTGCCTTTGCAAGCCTTATAATATCGCCCTATTATCCATACACAATCAATGAATGGAAAAATATATGATGTGCAAGATGTGGGTATAAGCAATTTGCTATTGGCATTTGCTAGCGAAGCTTCTTGTTCTAAGAAGGGTGATGGTATTTGAAGCTCCTGTGCAATTTGCTTGATTGAAGGTTGTAGAGATTTAGGTGATCTCTTTTAACTGTACTGCAAACATATGAGGAATTGAAAGAATTCAAGCGTGGTGCAGTGACAATATTTTTATTGGTTTCCTTTGGGACCCACTTCTTTGTGCTTACTGGCGGGTTTGTTGATGCTTCTGGTTTGGGAGCCCATACGTGTCCCTCCTTTATTTGTGTTTGAAGATATTTTTTTTGGATCCACCTTGTCTTTGTGTGAGTCTTCAACAGTCTTTGCTTCAGCTCTTGTAGTGTTGTTTGATGACGAGATTCAGACTTTGGGAGTTGATACTTTGGGAGTTGACAACTTAACCATTTTGGAATCCAAATGAACTCCTGACCTCTTTGTGCTTGAGTCAACTTCTTTGAAACCAAAATCCGAGTTGCAAAATCTTTTGACTTTGTGATTTTGTATGTTGTTATTGCACACTTGAATTGTCTTCCTTTTGGTGTTTGATCTTGTGGTTTTTCTTCAGAGATCTTTGTCTTGTTGATCCATACCCGTTTTCGGCCAAGTTGGCTCTTTGGTATCCAAATTTGTCAAACTTTTTGGTTCTGACTTGTTGTTCTTTGCTTTTGGCCTTCCTTGGTTGTTTACTGAAGTTTCTAGTGTAGTGATGACTTGATTTTTTGGTATGAAATGTCATAAGAATCATCAATGTTGCTGCTATCCTCAATAAGGTTGGATTCTAGCACTTTCCCTTTGTGGTTTGGCTGGTTATGGAAAGTTAATGTTTACTTGATCTTGGGTTATTTTTGGGATGACTTTTCTATACACTTGATTAAACATTGTTAGCTTGTTGACATGGCTGAGTTCTTCATGGTTGAATTTTTTCTTCATATATAGGAGCTACGTATGAGGATGCTTGTTGCACTTGCGTTTCCATCGAGGATATCGGAATCCACTTCCAATGCACTTTATTCTTGTAATGGTGACATTGGTTCCTGGGTTTTTGATCTGGAAAATCATAAAACCGTGCATTTGTTAAAGTTTCATTCTTCTCACCTGGTGGGTTGTCTGGATTTCCATTGTCGGTATCTTCTTGAAGCTCCAAGAGTTCTACGGAGTCATAGAACTCATCTTCTTCTTCATCTTTGTTTCCTAGATCACACTCACTCCAAAGTAAGGAAAAACATCATAGCCATCTTCATCACAAAACTTTGTTGTTGGATCATCTTGAATAGCACACACATCCATAGTAGTCAAGATGTGTTCCCATTCAAGTGTCTCTAACGCTTCCTCAGGAAAGGGTTCTGGGATATTATCCTTGTCTTCAATTGCCCTTTCTAGGATGCCTTCCTAGTGCTTTAAGCTTCCACATTGTGAATCTCCACACATCCACAATTCTATAGGCTTATCCAACCATGCTGGAAGTTCTGATCCTGCTACAGTAGCGGAATCAAACTCCTCCATTAGTGTTCTCATCAAAATGCTATAACTATGGTCCTTAAATTTTATCCTTGTCATGGTTTCCATATGTCTCAGGTAGATATGGTCATAACCCCATTCTTGGACCATTTTTATTTGTCACATGAATGGTCTTCCTAGAATGATTTCATAGTTGTTGTTCGTGTCGGAGTCAACAATAGCAAAGGTTTTCTCATATTCAATGCCATAAGAAGTAACAAAACTGATTTTTCTAGCAGTCCTATGGGCCTTTCCGTGTTTCTATCTGCAAACTGCAGTTTCATCTTGGTAGCTCTCACTGCTGGTTTTCCTCGTTTTTTCAAGACTTCTTTTGTTGCGATGGCAACACCAGCTCCGTTGTCAATGATTGCCATGGTTTTCACACCTTGAAATTCCACAGGAAGAGTGGTGTTTCCATCTTCTCCCTTGTAGTACTCACCTACCTTGTTTAGTGGTACTGGCCGAGTGTTTAGCTGAGGCATTTCAAGCTCTTTAATCCCTTCCTCGATTTGAGTCATTGTTTTTTTTACACCAAATTTCTCTAGGAGTTTTCCCATAGGATCTGACATGTTTGGTTGTATTATTAGCAGCTCAGCTAACATTATCGTACAAGTGACTGGGGTAGATAGAGTATCTATTAGCCCTTTTGAATCGATGACCTTGTTGGGAGACAGTCTCTGTGATGGGACTACAATAATATCTAACTTGGCCTCCTACTCTCCTGTATAGGAGGGTAGTGTTCTTAGTGAATGGTGTTGACTGTCCATAGACTGTACAGATCCTTTGTCTCCCCAATATGATTCCACTTCTAGATTAATTTGCGATCTAGCCTCAAATTCCTCTATTGGTGGAAGAAGCACTCCTCTTCCATCACCCGTTTGGTTTCCTTGTCTTAGATCACTCGCTTCATTGGCCTCTCTGACGTGTTTCCACAACTCGTCAAGACTATCTATTTCTTTACAATTGTCAGGTATAGCTATGTGAAATCCCTCGAAAGAGTTATCCATGGCATTCAACATTATTTTTGGCTCTAATGTTGGGTCCTTGAGCTTTGGTATGTGCTTGTGATTGGAATCTAGCTCTTTTTTTTTCCTGGTCTGGTGGGATTATTGGTGTAGGTGGGACAAAGATCAGACCCTCAGGTTTTCCAATTGGTGGTTCTAGTAAAGGTTGGGCTGTTTGAATCATTTTTTGGAACATTTCAAGCCTGTTATTTTCTAGTTTTGCATACAAATATGTCATCCATCTCTATTCTTGGGTTTGGTTGTTTTTGAGCCGTGTTTCATATGATTTTAGGAGGACATCTAATGGCTCATTAAACTTCTCGACCAACATCAACCCTCCCGCGCTAGCACTTTTTGACTCACTTTCCATTGATGGTTCTTTTGGAGGTTGAGATGTATGTGCAAGAGAAGATGTATCACTTTCCTCATGTTGTCTTTTCTTCTCTTTAGCTTGGGTAAGCTCTTCAGATAGGGATTTTTGATCTCATTCCCTACGTGCTTTCATACTAGCCTTTCTAGCTTTCTAACTATTCCGTTTGATCTTGGTTTTTTGACTAGGTGTGTCAGTCTTTGGTTTACCCATGTCTGGACTCATGTCAATTTCTGTTTTCTTTGTCTCTTGCTTCTCCTCAGGTTTATTTTAAGCTTGCTCTCTCGTAACTACTTGAAGTGGTACGTCATTTTCATTTTTCGAGCTACTGGGTAGCTAAACAATTCCTGAGACATTCGTTGTGATCTTTCTGACTTGGTTTGGGTTTTTTGGACAGTTGGGGATCAAGTGAATGATGCCACAGTCAATACAATAGTCATCTAATTATGCGATCTCCATCCAAGTGGTTGTTATGGCTTTTGTGACAATCTATCTCTGGTTGAGGAGCTTCTTCTTGCAATTCCTCTTGGCTATAAACAAGCTCTAACCTAGCTAAGTCTCTATTCACAATGAACCGCAATGTCTTTTCATCCATGTCATACCTTCTTTCTCCATGTTGAACCACAAGAGGTGGAGGTTGTATCAGCCTCACCAGTCCATCTATTTCTCTCATCTTCTATCGCTTCAAACCGTAGTACCTGCTTTGGTTGTTATAACACATTGCAATTGGTACTATCACTTGTTTGTTAGATACTTCCATCATCTGTGTGTATCTCATGTCTACAGGCATTCTAGCACCTGGGAGTGAAGGTTGTTTTCCTAAGACAGGCTGTGGCCTTGAAACTCCTACTGGTCCTGGTGCACTCCCCATAGCATATCTAGGTAGAGGAGGTTCTACTGGAATAGGCTGTACATACCCATATCCAACATATTCCATGCTATAGAAGCACTCTTCTCTCATATGGTTTCTCCATTTTCTCTCAATTTTGCACCACTTAAGCTCCCTAGGATCAACATTTCCAAGAGGAGCTAACCTCTTGACCATTTCATTAATAAATGTTTCTTGATTGATAGGTGTTTCGAGTTTTGCAATGGAATCACTCATCTGTGAATCACTGTGCTGAGAGGATTTGTCACCCGCTTGGCTCTTACAATTGTTTTCTTTATATTTCTCACAATTATCCACCAGATAAAGAGATTCTTTGATCAATTCGTTTAGCGCGAGGCTCCTTATCATGTGCAAATCCTTTTGAAGACTCACATGTCTCATTCCCTGAATAAAGATCAACAATAACCGTGCTTGCGTAGAAAGTTTTGCTCTTGGATAGAACTTGACATATCTCTTGAGACGTAATGTAGCTTTGCATACTGATTCACCCTCTTTCTGTTTGAATTTGTGAATTTGTGAGACAATATTTTGAGCTATGCCTTTCTATGAGAATTCTTTGATGAATTCCTCAAACAGCTCATCAAGAGTCTCAAAATTGCATCTTTCCACTGAGTCGAACCATGTAGCCCCGTCATCGTCCAGAATTAGTCCAAATCCCGCAAACTGTGTTGCAAAATCCAAAACTTCCTCTGCTCTAATTACTCTTCTAAAAATTGCCACGTGATCTCTCGGATCTTTATCTCCAACGTATTTCTTGTTTACCCAATTTTGGATTTGGGATGGTCTAACTCACCAATTTTCTACAAGTCTAACCATAGACTCTCCCAATCCTTCTCTCCCTTCAGGCCTTCTACTATGGCTAGGTTCTTCTTCAAAGAGATTGGTCGTTCTCTTGGAGATTTTTCCATTAGGGAGATTCACTTGAGGAGGCATGTCGGCCATCTATGTGATCCTTTCATCTCTTATTACTGCTCTATAAGGGAATCTAGGTGGATCCCTCTTTGGAATTCTCATGTTTGGTGGACATATATGTGGTCCTTCAATGACTAGATATCCACCTATTTCAATGAAGTCTATGGATTTTTTCTTTCTACAACATTGTATTCTTGTCCCTACTTGTCAAAAACTATAGAATTCCATTAATAGTCGACTCCACGTATAGACATATAAGAGCTTGTAATGTGTCAGCTCTTCTAGGTATGGCTCTGAGCACCTATAAAGGTTAACCTCATTGTCGTTAATGTATCTATACAATAATTCACTCTCATAGTCTATCATCCAAACTCTCTCAACAAAATTGCTCTTTATCATTTGCAAGTTTGGAAGATCCATTGTGGGCGGATGCTCCTCTATCGCTTGGATTTTAAAGCTTTTATAAGCTGAGTTTGACTCTAAAGAGAACATGATCTTTGGGATTAACAGCTTGAGCTTAATGTAAGAAGGCTTATTCCAAAGTATTCAAGTGCTTTGGCTAGGAAAAAGTCAAAACTATGTCCAAAACCGCAATCGTTTTCTCAAAATTCTCTCAAATTGTCGGTTTTAGACATCCCTAACTTTCGGATAAATTTTGAGGCCTTAAACGATGTTTTTTTGGACGTTGACCAACCATGAATGACCCATAGGGTCTTTAATTGTTTTTCAGGAATGACACTAAATACTATAGAGCTACTCTGGAGCTTCGTTTTGATAAAAAAAAGTTTCTGAATCCGATATCGATAGCTCAAGTTATGGCCAAAACGATCAATCTGTGCCTGGAGGCTTCATATATGTATGATGTCTATACTGGCTCAGAATTACTCCAGACTTTAACTATAGACTCTCCTTGATGTACTCTAACCATTCAAAGTCTCAATTATTGATTCTGACACTTTTAGATAGGTCTTTCAGTCCTTTTTTCTGTTTGTTTCCTACAACTTCCCGGGAAGGTTTACGAAGCCAAAAGTGATCCTAAATGGAACTTGGTCTCTAGGCTTATTCTGTGATGGAAAACACTTTTGTGAGCTCAAATGTAACTTTCGACTTCAAATTTGGCACTTGAGACATCATACACATATGATGTCTTTTGTGGCAACTTTTATCCCAATGATTCCTTACCACTCAAGCAACTCTCAACAACTTTTAAAATTCAATTTGAACACTTTTTATGCAAGTTATGGTCAATACAAGCAGAACCTTGCCCAATTTCTAACTTTTGGCCTTTGCAAGTGCAAATGTGCTCCAAATACAATGAAATTTTGGCTAGGGAATTTTTTAATGCTCTAGGACACTAGGGTATACTCAGATGTCAGATTTGACCCAGATATGACCTCTAAGCCATCATATGTATATGATGTCTTTTTGCTTAGATTTCACTTATATTTCTACCCAAGCTGGTACTCCTTGATGCATGCAACAAGAATACGTGATGACAACAAATTTTGGATGCCAAAATTGCTATTAAAAAAAACTTTTTTACCTTTACCTTCTTGTATTTGCTAAATTCTCTTTAAATGCAAAATTATGTGTCCGAATGAGATGAAATTTTGTAAGCAAGCTTAACACATCACTCCCAAACCCCCTATGTGGTCAAAAGTGCAATTGGATTGTTAGATATGGCCTTGATACATGTTACGAAATAAGACGTAGCTAAGTAGATAATTGAGTAGATTACTAAATGAGAGAGATAATTTTCACACATGAGAGAGAGAGAGAGAGAGCACGATATACGTGGTTTATCCAATGTGGGCTACATCCACAAGAAAGCAGCCACTCAATGGCTTTAGTACTTCAAAACAAGAAGTAGATCACAAAGGGATTATAACCTTTTGGAGATCTTGCCTTGCTTCACTCTCACCACCTCACATCAACTTCACAATGCACCACAATGCTTCACAATCCATTTTTGTGTGTAGAAGAGGCCTTCTTTATAGCCATAAGGGTTGCCCTCTCTCATGAGAGGCAACCATGTGTAGCTGCCCTTGTGTAGACAATTCCATGCTGGACTCTCCAGTTTTCCCATGTGTAGCCACCCTTGAATTCACCCATCTGCCATTGATTTTTGGCCACCGACCAATCGGCCAATCAATCAGCCATTTTTTGACAACTTTTCGGCCACCATCCGGCCGTAATATTCCAGTGAAAAGGAATATTCTGGCAATGGCTGTGAAAATTTTGGTTTTTGGTGAGTGATTTTTCTTCTTGCACGATGGCTTCTCCTCATAATGGGGGCCTTACAAATGTACATTTTTAATACAAAAAATTACAAGGGGTAAATTAGGCTCCATACTTAACAAGACATCATACGGGTATGATGTCTATGTGCTCAGAATTGGCCCAGATTTGGTCAGAAGCTTGTCTTGTGGTGCTTAACACCCTAGTAAGCTCAGGTTTCAATTTTGGTCCCTAAAAGTGTCCTTTACACATCATAGGTGTATGATGTCTAATTGGTCAGCATTAGGTGAAACTCACTCTACAGATTCCTCGCAACAGTGGCAACTCACCACAACTTTTAGAATTGAATTTGGTCACTTTTTGTGCAAGATATGACCAATACAAGCATTCACTTGCCTAGATGCGTCTTACGGTCTTTGCAAGCCCAAAAATGCTTCAAATTTAATAAATTTAATGAAATTTGGCCTATATGCTTCCTAAATGCTCTAGATCACAAGAGTGCACTCAGTTGTAACTTTTGACCTCAGTTTCGATCTTTAAGACATCATAT